>NC_069510.1:98910212-99510212 GCF_027579735.1 Bombina bombina
TGTCATTTATAGATAGGCAGACATAGGTACATATAGACACATACACTGTACACTGACGCCCACATAAACAGAATCATTTATACCTTGGCAGACATAGGTACATATAAATATATAAACTGTACACTGGCACTAATAGAAACAAATTCATTTATGGATGGACAAACATAGGTACACATAGATATATAAACTGTACACCAACACCACACTTATAGACTGATATATAGAGACTAAGGAGGCCCTATGCTTGCTATTCCGCCCAGTTCCCACCAGTGTATGAGATATGCTCTGATAGGCAGACATAGGTACATATAGACACATACACTGTATACTGACGCTCATATAAACTGTCATTTATAGATAGGCAGACGTAGGTACATATACACACATACACTGTATACTGACGCTCATATAAACTGTCATTTATAGATAGGCAGACATAGGTACATATAAATATATAAACTGTACACTGGCACTAATAGAAACAAATTAATTTATGGATGGACAAACATAGGTACACATAGATATATAAACTGTACACCAACGCCACACTTATAGACTGATATATAGAGACTAAGGAGGCCCTATGCTTGCTATTCCGCCCAGTTCCCACCAGTGTGTGAGATAAGCTCTGATAATGTCCCCCACCTTAGGGACTGTTTTGACAGCCAAGGTTAACGGCTGCTAAATCCTTCAGGATAACAGCCTGTCAAAGAGAGACTTGCAGATAAAAGCACCGTCACTCTGGCAAGCTCAGCTCTCTGCGTGCACAGACTGATTCCCTAGAAAGACACTAAATAATTGACTGCTCCCTCATTCATTCTCTCCTGTGACCCAATAATGATTCTGGTTTTACCATAAGAGGACTTGTCTGAAATTGTGCATTGTCATTAGAGGAACCATAAAATAAAGTTGTATTATTAATTGCTAATAATATACAATGTATCACAATATACTATACTTTGAGGCCTATTTAACAAATGTCTTGCGGTCCTGATCCGACAGTGCGGATCAGGTCCGCAAGACATCGCTGAATGCGGAGAGCAATACGCTCTCTGTATTCAGCATTACACCAGCAGCACTTGTGAGCTGCTGGTGCAACGCCGCCGCCTGCAGACTCGTGGCCGCCAGCAGGGAGGTGTCAGTCAACCAGTTCGTATTCGATCGGGTTGAATTCCGGCGATTCCTGTCCGCCTGCTCTGAGCAGGCGGACAGGGTTATGGAGCAGCGGTCTTTGTGACCGCTGCTCCATAACTTGTGTTTCTGGTGAGTCTAAAGACTCGCGAGAAACACGGGCCGTCAAGCTCCATTCAGAGCTAAATAGATAGGCCCCAATGTCTACACATAGAGGCCTATTTAACAAATGTCTTGCGGACCTGATCTGACAGTGCGGATCAGGTCCGCAAGACATCGCTGAATGCGGAGAGCAATACGCTCATATCTGTTCCTATAGATATATAGACATAGATTTGTATTTTACATATACATTATCATATATAAATATATATTTATTAATAAAAAGTACATTATTTTCTAGGTGAAGAACACAGGAATGTAAAATATGCGTTTTGCGATTTAGATTTAACGCAGTCGGGTTAGCGCAAATGAAAACATAATTCCCTGAAGGATGGGGGATTACCCACCTTCAAATTAAATGTTTTGTGTCCCTTTAGATAACAGGTAGTTCCCATAGAAATTGTGCTAATCTTTCTACTAGGCGACTTTTATGGTGTTCTAGGCTGTAAAGGGGACCATAGCACTCAAAAGTAAGCAATATACAAGGTAATTGCAAAAGTGACCTCTCTTTTGAAAGAGAAGAGTTTCCTCTTTTAAATGAGGGCTCACATGCCCAAATTGCTTTCAGATGATCACCATGGCAACAGTGATTGCCTAACAGAACCATAGACATGCGGAATCATGCAGTAGCTAAACACAATACAGAGAGAGACTTGAGACTACTTGTTCGACAATGAAAAATAGTTACCTTTCAACATTAGTTCTGTTTTAGGGATTCTGACAATATTTAAGAGGCCTTTATTAGACTCTCACCATATAAATATATTCTAAAACCTCTCGTTGCATTGCTAAAGCTCATAGGTCCATATTTCTCTGATCCAATAAAAAAAAATACAGGAACCATAATAAATGATAGAACTAGGTGGATGCAAAGATGAATATTTTGTTAAAATTCTATATAGAATTATTTATAGTGCAGCAATTCTATGTTTGAGGGTTTTAGTTTGTCTTTTGTTTCTGTCAGTGGTTTAATTCTAAAAAAGTATCTAATATTTTCATGACTTCCTACCTACTAATTTTCTGCATACATAGTAATATTGTGCATAGTGACAAAACAAATACATTTTATTCTGAGATTTTGAGTTACTGATTTTTTATGGAACAATATAGGTAAACGAATCTTAGGTTTGGTGTTTTGGGAAGGTGAATTGATGCCCTAAATGTGTACTTAAAATATCTAAGAAATAATGACTCCCGTCTTGCTATTTGCTATGTACAAACAAAAATGACACAAACATATAGTATTTCCCCTGCCCCATACTGCAGGGTTTTTTCATAGTAGAGAATTTCTGTAAATTCAAGTTATATTCTAAAAATGCTTGGAAAAATAATGAAATTAGCTGTGTAAATGAATGGCTCAGCAACAAAGGGGTAAAGTGCCACCAGTGCCGAACTGCCTTACCGGGAAACCGGGAAATTTCCAGGTGGGCCACAGCAGCTGGGGCTGGCTGCCCACAGTTTAAGGGGGCAGTGTTTCGTTGGCACAGGTGATTGCGGCTACACTTTTTTTTTCTTAAAAAGCTGTGGATTTTTTTTTTCTTAAAAAGCTGTGTCCTACAATCCTGCTCCTTCTTAGTAGGGGCTGCACATAGGTTTGATTGTGAACCGATTTGCCACCATTTTGTCGTCTTCTCTGACTACAGTGAGCGTGAGTAGGTGCACCCATATGAGTCCATAAGTCCATGTCTTATTTTTATCTTCTGTGTTCTACTGTATAATTCATTTTTTTTTCCTCAGGAACTAATTAATGAGCTCACCAACCAACAAATTTGATATTAGAAAGACATTCCAACTCTGAAACATGATGCAGCCGGTAAATAGGGTCACCAGTACGTGTGTGGTTTAGGTCAGTATAGGCAGTAATGGAATTTGTAAACAAATGCTCATTTAAAACCAGCCTGAGCATCTTCAGTTTGTAAGCTGCTTAATTACAGTTAAAGGGCCATGATACCCAATTGTTGAAACACTTGAAAGTGATGCAGCATAGCTGTAAAAAGCTGACTAGAAAATATCACCTGAACATCTCTATGTAAAAAAGGAAGATATTTTACCTCAAAATGTCCTAAGTATTCAAACCCCATTGCAAAGGACTTTAAAGGGACACTGAACCCAATTTTTTTCTTTTTCGCGATTCAGATAGAGAATGCAATTTTAAGCAACTTTCTAATTTACTCCTATTATCAATTTTTCTTCGTTCTCTTGCTATCTTTATTTGCATCAAAGTTATTTTTTGGTTCAAAACACTAGACAGCACTTGATTATTGGTCAGTTAAATTAATCCACCAATCAGCAAGAACAACCCAGGTTGTTCACCAAAAATGAATGTCTGGCATCTAAACTTACATTCTTACTTTTCAAATAAAGATACCAAGAGAATTAAGAAAATTTGATAATAGGAGTAAATTAGAAAGTTGCTTAAAATGGCATGCTCTATCTGAATCACAAAAGAAAAAATTTGGGTTCAGTGTCCCTTTAAGCAGCAAATCAGTATGTCTGTCCCGGAACACGCAAGGGAGTGAGCATCGTGCACACTTATGTTATTTCCCTATTCCGTTTAAGGAAGTTTACAATGAAATTTCATGAGAGCTTAGTGAAATCTCATGAGATCACAGTAAAAGAGTATATGACCTCAGCACTGTTGATGCTGATTGGCTGCAGTTCATTTTTTCATTTTTTTAAACAATTGTTTTTACCTGCAGCTGGACAGCAGCTGAAGTATAACTTTTTACACAGCACTTACTCTGGTGAGCTGAGGTAAATATCTTTCTTTTTTACAGGTGATATTTTCCTGTCAGCGTTTTCCAGTTATACTGCATCAGTTTCAAGTGGTTTAGCATATGAGTATTATGTCTCTTTAAATGTATACTAATGAGCACGAGCCAGTCAGGTGCAGCAGCGATTCTCCGTTTAAACTGTTGAAAACCTGCACTCTGATTAACATAAAGTGATTGTAAAGTTGCAGTCTTTTCTTTGATTCTTTATGTAGCCCATTCCTGTGTTATAATAGTCACTGAGATTTTTTATGTGAAATACATAACTAAAAATTATATAATGATGTTTTCTAAATGATCGCTTACCGTAACTCGCTCCTCCCACGTTGGACTTCCTGTTGAAGATATAGGGGCCCATTTATCAAGCTCCGTAAGAAGCTTGTGGGCCCGTGTTTCTGGCGAGTCTTCAGACTCGCCAGAAACAGCAGTTATGAAGAAGCAGTCACAAAGACCGCTGCTCCATAACCCTGTCCGCCTACTCTGAGCAGGCGGACAGGAATCGCCGGAATTCAACCCGATCGAGTACGATCGGGTTGATTGACACCTCCCTGCTGACGGCCCATTGGCCGCGAGTCTGCAGGGGGCGGTGTTGCACCAGCAGCTCTTGTGAGCTGCTGGTGCAATGCTGAATACGGCGAGCGTATTGCTCTCCGCATTCAGCGATGTCTGTCAGACCTGATCCGCACTGTCGGATCAGGTCCGACAGACATTTCATAAATATGCCTCATAGTTATAGCAGAGAGCAGTCCCACCTGCTCCCTACGTCACTATTCAGGCTCGCTCCCAGCAAATAAGCTTTGGTTTAAAGGAAGGGGGCAGTTTAGAAGAAGTCTTGGTCGCTTAATGGCCTGGATTTCAATTGGATGACCACTAAAATGTCACAAAGCTAAAAATAAAAACGGAGCCGGGTGGACTACGAAATGATAGAAATCAAACATTGCAAAGGTTATCATTTCGGTAAACATGTAAAATTGAAATACTCATGAATGAAAATTATATTTATTTTACTAGAGCAATCATACGGCGGATGTAGTGATACGCAAGTTTACAATCACTTTAATGAATATATTTACCTGAAAGTTTACATCTCAGCTAAAAATGCTGTTGGTTTCCAGATAGAAATGTATTTTAAATGTCAGGAGTGAAATTAAACGTTTGGATACAACTTCACTGTAGCACTTTTTAGAGCTGTTATTTTATTTTAACCCCTTGTAGGCACTGCTGGTTGGTGAAGCTCTGCATTTTTATACTGGGTGCCGCCATCTTGGTGCTTGGGATTTCTTGCACCCTCTGACAGAAGCTTTTTCACAGCTGTATTATGCGCTTCTGGTTAGAACACACACTACAGAGAGGAAGGTCACATTCTTGCAGTTTTGATAGACAGTTTAGAAGCTATTAAACATATATAAAAAGGCAATATACATTATATAGATAGAGCAATGCAATTTGGCTTAAAGGCATATGATACCCAAATGTTGAAACACTTTTAAGTGATGCAGCATAGCTATAAAAAGCTGACTAGAAAATATCACCTGACCATCTCTATGTAAAAAAGAAAGATATTTTACCTTAAAATGTCCTAAGTATTCACATCCCATTGTGAAGGACTTTAAGCAGCAAATCTGTATGTCTGTCCTGGGACAGGCAAGGGAGTGAGCCTTGTGCACACTCATATTATTTCCCTATTCAGTTTAAGGAAGTTTACTATGAAATCTCATAAGATCACAGTAAAAGAGTTCATGACCTCAGCACTGTTGATGCCGATTGGCTGCAGTTCATTTTTTCATTTATTTTTTTTTACCTGCAGCTGGACAGCAGCTTAATTATAACTTTTTACACAGCACTTACTCTGGTGAGCTGACAAATTGTGAGTTAAAATATCTTCCTTTTTTACATAGAGATGCTCAGGTGATATTTTCTTGTCAGTTTTTTACAGTTATACTGCATCAGTTTCAAGTGATTTAGCATAATGAGTATTATGTCCTTTTTAAATGCCTGTAGGTTTGTCTACTGTAAAGGTACCTGATCTCATACTGAAAACAACACTCATAGCTCAGGTAACAAAATGCTAGTTTATCTGTCTAGATTCTCTTGACAGGGTTCTTAGTTAAAATCCCATTAAACTCTTTGAATAGCCAAGGAGGCAACCAAGCAATTAATGGACCACTAAATACGATAGAATTGAATACTTGACAAATACACAATAAAAATACAATGCAATAGCACCTTGAATTTAAAATAAACAGTAGAATATTTTCTGTCAAATTTCGAAGTTAATAGAATTTTCCTCCCCCGTATCATGTGACAGAGAACAGCCAATCACAAAATGCATATGCTGAGCCCTTTTTGCACATACTGGAGCCTTAGAAAGTGTGTATATAAAAATAATAATGTTTTGATAACAGAGTATATTTGAAAGTTTTTTTTTTTTTTAAATTGCATGCTTTTTGAATGATGAAACTTTAATTTTCTTCTTAAATGGAAAGAGTCCACAGCTGCATTCATTACTTTTGGGAATTAAGAACCTGGCCACCAGGAGGAGGCAAAGACAACCCAGCCAAAGGCTTAAATACTCCTCCCACTCCCCTCATCCCCCAGTCATTCTTTGCCTTTCGTCCCAGGAGGTTGGCAGAGAAGTGTCAGTTAGTGGGATGGCTTGCGCCTCAAGTATGGTGGGTTCTTACCCAGCTGCTGGCGCTGGATTCCGGTCTTTTTGGTGCGTCTTAGGGTTGCATTCCCTTGTTAGTTTGCCAGGGTACCCGTGGATTCTCTGCTCTGCAGGCGATTGGGTTGGCTGTGCCACTGTTGGGCAAACTGCTTGTGTGGGGGTCCTTCTAGGACATTTGCAGGGGATGTTTTTCTTCCTGTTTAGCCGGTGGCTTCGGGCCTTGAGGACAGCTATTGCCCTTCTGGCCTCTTTCCTTTTTCTTTAAGGGATATTCGCTTCATGGGAGACATTGCTCTTATTAGGGGCTTCTCTTGGTTGGGAAGTGGAAGGTGGACTTGGTTCCACCTGGATTCTTGCTGGTTTCATGTCAGACTGTGGGGCCTTGTTTTGTTAGATCCTTGGGTCTATGGCCTTGTCTGTTTTCAAAGTTGTGTACTCTGGGGGGGGGGGGAGTTGCCATCTTTCCGTTCGTTCCTGTACCAGTTTTGGGATCTTTGTTCCCTTGTATTGGTGGCCCAGCTGGGTCAGCAGGTCAGGATGCCTGAATGGCCTATGGATCACAGTATCCTTTGGGATGTGTGAGCTTGCTGGGTCTATTCTGATAGCTCAGTCTGCTATGAGATGGGTTTTTCCTTTCTCCTTGCTCCTTTGACAGGAGATGGTTTCCTCTTCCTTCGGGTTCTAAGGGTGATTCTCCTTCTCGGGGGACCTAGATGGATGCTCTGTGTTCCCCTTTTCAGGGACGTGTGAGTAGGTCTGGCGGCTTAGGTTGCCTGGAGCGTGCCTTCTGTCGGGGGCTGTTTTGTGCAGTCTGTTTCTTGATGACTGCTTCTTATTCTTCCTTGGAGCTAGCTGGACGGCTAGCTCAGCATACTAATGCATTGTGGCTTCTCTGCACTGTAGCAAACTGAGGGTTGCTAGTCCGATCTCCGGCAAGGTCTACTCAGCCTTCTTCCTTTTAAGGTTTATAAGATGAGCAGCGCCTTGAGTCCCTTGAGGGGGATTGGCTGCGCATTACAAGACCATTCATGTTTTAGCTCCCTCTGTGTTCTCAAATTTGGGGTTTCGCCTGGTATATGCATGGCCTCTTCCCTGTTCATTTGGGTCTCTGATTCTGGGCCCACTCTTGGAGGTGCTGTTATTTGCATTGAGGGACTTTTCGGTTTCCTCTGTCCTCCTTGGCCTTGTTTCCTTTGGGTTTTTTGGCTGGTTTACACTTCATTTGTGAGGGGTGAGTGGTGGGGGATCATCTGTTGGGTGACGTTGTCTCTTGGTGGACTGTTGTCTCAGTCGAGTCCGTTTTGCGGTCTCTGAATTGGCTCTGGACTCGCTGCGAGTCAGTGTCACTGGGGCTTTTCTTTTGAAATTATTTTTTCTCTGCTTCGGACGAAGCAGGATTGTTTATTGGGTAGGGGTTCAGGCCTGGTGCCCTCAGTATGGGCCACCTATTGTACCCTCCCGTCTTGGCATTCAGTGTCCTCTATAGCTTGGGTATTGTTTTCCAAAAAGTAATGAATGCAGCTGTGGACTCTTTCCATTTAAAAAGAAAAACATATATTATGCTTACCACAGCTCCCCACCCGTCATTTTATGTGGGGCGTCCTTGTTATTCTTCTGGCACCTTTCACCCTGATATTTCTTCTACTGTTCCTTGTTCCTCTGCAGAATGACTGGTGGATGAGGGGAGTGGGAGGAGTATTTAAGCCTTTGACTGGGTTGTCTTTGCCTCCTCCTGGTGGCCAGGTTCTTAATTCCCAAAAGTAATGAATGCAGCTGTGGACTCTTTCCATCAGAAGAAAAGGAAATTATCAGGTAAGCATAATTTATGTTTTTCTTCATAAATGGAAAGAGTCCACAGCTGCATTCATTACTTTTGGGAATTCAGAACCTGGCCACCAGGAGGAGGCAAAGACACCCCAGCCAAAGGCTTAAATACCTCCCCCACTTCCCTCATCCCCCAGTCATTCTTTGCCTTTCGTTCCAGGAGGTTGGCAGAGAAGTGTCAGAAGTTTTCAATAGTCTCTTATGGAGGGTAGTACTCTTCGGCATGGGACTGGAGTTTTAAGAAGTCCTGTCAGTGAGAGCATGGGTGAAAGATAGAGTCCAGAGATGCAGGGAGAGTCTTTCTGCAAAACCATCCCGACTCATATTAACAGCTCCACAACAATCAGCGTTGACGAGTTTCACTGCCTGCTTTTTTCTCTCAAGTTCATGGCAGAAGCGGCGCTATCTGTCACACTTGAAGGGCCGTGTTCCTGTTCCACAGCGTAGATTCCGGTAAGATTGTTTCATTTTACTTTCATTATGGATGTATTGTAATTACAACTGTTTATCCGAGAGGGGCTACAACCTTTCGGGGATAACTTTAACATAGGGTCTCAGTGGGGCTCCTTCTTGTATCTAGGAATCAAGGGTTAATATCTCCTGAGGGGGTTTATAATCATGTTTGTTATGTAATTCTGTCTGCTACTGTGTAGTGTTGCTTTGGCTCATGGCTATTTTGGAACATAACGGCCTATGTCTAGTGACGCGGCCTTTACGGTCGGGCGCGCTTTTGCATGGACTGCATGGTTTACCTTGTGACCCCATTTCCGCTTTCCTGACCGTGTGGCGACAGGGAAATCTATGTTCCGAATGCCGTTTTAGAGAGCGCTGTTCATCGGGATCAGGAAATCAGGTGCCTACTGAGCTATCTGTCTCTGGGGATTCTATTTCTCACGAGACGAGTTCCCTACCAGCAACTCTTACTACGCATGCAGGTAACCCAAAAGCTACTTCTAGGGAGTGTGGCCTGTTCTCACCGGAGGTTACTACACGGTTCCGCATGGCCATATCTTTGGCGCTGGCACATCTGCACCTCCCGGAAGTGTGCTTACGATATTGTCCGTGTTCCGTTAACCGGGGCTCATCAGGCATGGGATCGCCTGGTCCAGTTCAGCCCTCCAGGGGAGCGACTGCCCCTGAGGCCTCAGGGGGTCAACCTTCGGGTCGGTGTTTTCTTTTGTCCCGGCGGAGGTATGTTGCACCTTTCGTTATAGACTGGCGCGCCTTCGTGTTCTACTAAGGCACGTTTTTGGCGTTGCTGGAGGTTCCCACTCTTAATGGGTCTGGTGATTCTCAGTCTTAATCTTCGACTGGCTTGCATGCATAGACATAAGGGGATGAAGTAATCTTCTTATAGTCTTTGTTATTTGTGTATCCTTTTCCAGTTTTGAGCTTAGAAGTCTCAGACCCCTGTTGGGCTGGCCCTGCGGGTCTGTCTGTTCTTCCTGGGCGATAACTTAAAAAAGGAACAAAATCTTTTATTTTCATCCGGTGAGGATGATTTTTATTTGGTCTAAAGCTCATGTTGTGGTGTGATGTTTCCTTCTGGAAATTTCTTCTCTGGAATTGATAATCGTGATTTTGTGGTCGCACTATTTACAGAAGTCTGTCTGACTGTTCTTTATCCCTCCATCTAGGGGGAGACTCTATGTGGCCTTGACAGTGCTGGGGCCCTTGGTTTCAGGGTGGTCCTGACTGGGTACAAATTCTTCTGTCTTGAGGCCTAGTTCAGACATGTGGTGCCTTTTTATGTCTGGTTGGTCCGGTGAGGGCGCCTAGTGATCACAATATGATTTGTGTTGTTTACTTGTTTTATTTTACAAACTTCAACTAGCTTCCTGAGAGTACTTGAGGGTCCGTGGTTGCTTAGGGGCATGGGGGATTGGTTCAGTCCTCATTTGCCTTTCAAGCTAGTGGGCCGGGACTCCGTTAATATCTGCGGTGACATGCTCATTCATTTCCGATTTTTTTTCCCATTGTGGGTTGGAGGCTTGGAAGATTTAGGTCCTTCATACCGCCGTTCTTACGGTTTTGCCTTTCATGGTCTCTTTGGAAGTGTCCTTTTAGGACTTGTTCCTTTTAGAGGTTCTCTTCCTTTGGGTCGAGACTTTCTGTACTTCGTCCGTTTTTTCTGGCATTTTCTTTGGCCGCTTAATTAGGAAGTGAAGGCTGTGAGGCTCTGTCTTCCTTCGTGAGTTAGTTGTCTCCATATCAGGGGCTATAGGAGGTGTTGTTTCTTTTTCCAAGCTTTTTGCTTAGGGGATGTTTTTCTGCCTGGGTTCGGGATGCTTTGCATTCTTCTCCCTTGGGTGTGGTCCTCTGGAATGTTAATCTGAAAGGGTTATGTAGACTAACCTTTCTTTCTACTCTCTTTCGGGTGATTTCTGTTCCTGTTCTCATTTCCCTTAGTGTTGCCCTTGGGGCCTTTGGGCTCTAGAGAAATTGCGAGACTTTGTCGCGGCCTAGCACCTTGTTGGGGGGGTGTTGACCTCTGGCTAAGGGTGTTCTCTTCCCTTTGGGCTGGGAATTACGAGTCAGTCCTGTACCTGTTCTCTGGGTTTCCCGGTTCTCATCCCCTGTGAGTCTGATTGCTTCAGACGGGGTATGTTGTGTTCCCTGGGGGTGTCGTTTGTTCTAGGACGATTCTGGGTCCCGGGTCCAGGGTTCTTGTCTTGGATCGTTCTTGGATGTCTGGAGACTTATGATCCTGTGGACTGGTTCGGGACGACCCAGTTTTTTCAGGGACTCTATGTTGCGACATAGGGGCTAGCTCATTGCACTTGCAAGCAGGAAGGCCAGAGTTCACATCCACCTTCGGGTACTGGTTATAAACTTTAAGGCCTGACTTGTCCTTCGGACGGAGTGTGCTCCTCTTCATTGGGAGTTTTTTCTCTGTTGGGTCAACAGTGGTGTCTGGATGATTTTTTCAGTCGGTCCGTGTTTTGTTCATACTATGGCTTCATGTCTTGTGGACATGTACACTGTTCTTATCTGTGCCCTTCCCTTTTGACGGGGATAGTTTGCTTTCCTTATGAGCTGGGGTTTCCTCTCTCTGGAGGGTCTTTGTCCTGCCCTGTGTGTAGGAGGTTGGATCAGGTGGCTTAGTTCTGTAAGGGGCAGCATCTGCTGCTCTGTGGGCTCTGTTCCACCTGCTGGAATTTGATCTCTCTACGTAGAGACTAAGAGAGCTGTGACAGGTCTTCCTATGGATCTCTTGCACTTTTCTCTGTTCCAGGTCCCAGGGGGTTTTCTCTGTTCCAGGTCCCGAGCTCTGTTGGGGTGGGTGAGTCCCCCCTTTTTCTTTCTATTCCCTGGGGGCTTGTGGTTGGGGTCTTTCTGTCCCCCCTGTCTATCAAACATGTCTGTCTCTTGGGCTGGTCCGGTGTTGGAGCAGGATCTGAGATCTGTTGCTCTGCTAAATTCATCCTCGGAGCATTTGAAGTACGGTAAGCCTCTTGAGGTTTCTCCTTTCTCCATGTTCAAGGTTTGTGGGAAGGACTGGTGGCTCTTAGATAGCCTGCGACGTTATCCGCTGGTTAGTGGATACTTAGCAATCTGAAGGATCCTATCTTCAGCTGCTTTCTGCTTGCCCTGTAAGTATTTAAGTTTCAGAGTCATTTTTACATGACTGCAGCGTGCAGTGCTTTTGCTTCAGGTGTTGTTCGTCAGACCTATCTGAGCTTGCTGCACGAGGTTTCATTTCTGAATATTTCGGTATTCTGAGCTACCTTTTTGGGACTTGTGGACCTTCCTCTTCAGTTACTTTTTAGAGTGCGGTTGCACTGTGTTAGTGGAAGATCCTCTCTGTTTCAGACTCCCGGCCTTATCCCGTGGTTTCTGTATTCTGGGGTCTGGGCATTGCCTTCCCTTGTTTCTATGAGACTGGTGAGTCTCTGTTGGTCTGGAGTTCCTTATGCTAGCTGGACAGCTAGCTCAGCATACTAACGCACTGTGGCTACTCTGCACTGTAGCAAACCGAGGGTTGCAAGTTCGATCCCCGTCGAGGTCTACTCAGCCTTCCTCCTTTCAAGGTTGATAAGATGAGCAGCGCTTTGAGTCCCTTAAGGGGGATTAGCCGCGCTTTACAAAAACATTCATATTTTCTCTGTCTTTTCTTCTTTGTGGAAGAATACGGTAGCTTGTTCCCTTTCTTTAGTAAGGGGTGTGTTGTTTGGAGACCGACTGCTGGGCGATGGTGTCTCTTGGAGGGTGTTGACTCAGTCGATTCTAGTTCCTGCGGTCTCTAGCAAGGCTTGTGGACTATCTGCAGTCAGGGTCCTTGGGCCTTTTGCTTTTTTTTTCTTCAAAGTTTTCTCGGCTTCGGGCGAAGCGGGATGTTGTTGGGTAGGGGTTTTCAGGCTTGGTGCCCTCAGAATGAGCCGCCTCTTGTACCCTCCCATTTTTGCATTCAGTGTCCTCTATAGCTTGGGTATTGTTTTCCCAAAAGTAATGAATGCAGCTGTGGACTCTTTCCATTTATGAAGAAAAACTTAAATTATGCTTACCTGATAATTTTCTTTTTTTCAGATGGAAAGAGTCCACAGCTCCCCGCCCGTATTTTTCTGTGGGGCGTCTGTTATTTTTGTTCTTCTGGCACCTTTTCACACTGATATTTCTTCTACTGTTACTTATTCCCTCGGCAAAATGACTGGGGGATGAGGGAAGTGGGGGAGGTATTTAAGCCTTTGGCTGGGGTGTCTTTGCCTCCTTCTGGTGGCCAAGTTCTGAATACCCAAAAGTAATGAATGCAGCTGTGGACTCTTTCCATCTGAAGAAAAGAAAATGATCAGGTAAGCATAATTTAAGTTTTTGACTTTATTGGCTCTTTAAGTAAACTAAGAATGAATGGCTACAAACTAACGTCACTGCAAGAGATCACTTGCATCAAAAAAGCACCAATGTTCCCTTTACACAGGGATTCTGAATAAGGAAAGGTACATCGGGACCTGGAGGTCGGCATGCGTGCCAATATATACAGATTACTCTAAACGACACAGCAGTCATATAAGTGACTCTAAAGCATTCATTTACCCGTGTCCTCTGAGAGATTCAGAGATTCTGTTTGTAGCATTAGGGAAGTGACGGTTAACAGCGGTCGCCTGCTTGTGCCTTACCTTCCTCTGTGGTTTTTAGGTTACTAGCTGATTGGACAAAATACAGTTCTTTTTTTAGTGTTTATAAAATGGCTATGGGGTAGATTTATTATAGTGCGAGCGGACATGATACGATGTAGCATATCATGTCCGCTGTGCATCAATAAATGCTGACAACATACGCTGTCGACATTTATCATTGCAGCAGCAGTTCTTGTGATCATGCAGCCAATCGGCCGCTAGCAGGGGGTGTCGATCAACCCGACCATATTCAATCGGGTTGATTTCTGTCAGCGGCCTCAGAGCAGGCGGACACGTTATGGAGCAGGCTCGCGCGGAAACAGGGGCATCAAGCACCATACCGAGCTTGATAAATCGCCCCCTATATCTTGTGTTTTATATCTGAGCAAGTAATAATCACAAGTAAATGACATATTAGGTTTTACATTTGGGAATTTTGGCGTTGTAAATAGTTGGATGAATTGTGGAGACAGATTTTGTGTATTCTGTTTATTTTTTCCTTTTGCTTGTGAGATTCAGATAGCTGCATTAATGAGTTTGCTTGTATAGACATTTCCAATTTCATAGAGAGATTGTGGCACTGCTCAGAGGCGTAAATAGAAACCACAGGGCCCAGGTGCAAGAATCTAAGAAGCCCCCCCAAAAAAAAGGTGAATTTAATACATAGTTGTTTTAACATTTAACACATTTAAAAAAAATGTGAATCAGATTACATGTCTGCAAAAGGAGGTACCCTGTGCCCACAGTCTGTGAGATGGTCTGACCCCTATTGCTGTATATAGTGACACTGTTTAACCCACCAGTACTGTATATAGTGAGTTAGTGACACAGTCTGTAATCTACCGGTGAGATGGCTGGCCTGACCCTACCCACCCCAGTACTTTATAAAGTGACCACAGTAGTCTGTGACATGGTCCAGCCCCCCGTACTGTATATAGTGGTACTGTATAGACTGACACTGTTTCCCCCCCCCCATGTTGTAGTAACAAGGTCTGTAATTTGCTGGTTCCACAAACATACACACACACACACACACACATATATGTATAAATACACATACATACATACACACATACACACACACACACACACACATACACGCACGCACACAGTCACATACATACATACACACACACGCACACAGTCACATACATACATACACACATACACACACATACACACACACACACACACAGTCACATACATACATACACACACACGCACACAGTCACATACATACATACACACATACACACACACTCACACACAAACACCAATGGGTAAAACAGAAACACTAACCCCTGTAGTCAGAGACACTAGTAAAGCATCATGTCATACTCACATAATATCAGTGCAGGCAGTGACAGGTCAACGTTTTGTATTGAAATGTTTTTTGTTTTTTTTAAAGCTGGGCCCCCACCCTCGGGGGCTCGGTCGCAGTTGCAACCTCTGCACCCCCTGTAGTTCCACCCCTGGCACTGCTGCTCATTGCTTGGAGTGGCCATGCCTTTCTTGTGTACATGGCAGGAGGTTGCTTGTCAAGTTTCTGAGAAAGTTTTTCAGCAGGAGTGCAGATATATTAGCTGATTTACCCACATGAGAACCTGTTTAACCCTTTACCACCGTTAGGACATACCATGCCGTCCCAACTGCACATGGAACTTCATAGCCACTTGCTAAAGGGGATCGCAGGCTGAAGGGGGTGCCTAGCGTCATAGGCACTCCCCCAGACTCGATCCCATCATTGAAATCACACGATCGCATGAACAATCACATGATTACAATTTTTACTTATTTGTTTACATTACAACTTTATCCCAATGTAGACACATAAGTCCCAGCAGGAAGGGTTTAACATTCCCAGTTATGAAGATGTAGTTGTTTACAAAATAGTAACAAAAACATTATTTGCAGAAGGACAACACTATGTGAGCTGAGTAAGTATGTGCAGATGCAATAGCTATTAACGCCATAATGACACAGACATGAGACATACCCTGTACTTCATGTCCTAAGGAGTTTTGCACCCTGAAATAGTGCAGTTATTGCTGTCAGTGGCATTACCACTCTCTTACTACATGCCTCACTCTCAGAGATATAGCTTGGCCTCGCCGCCATGTGACCTGCCCTATTTAGCCCCTTACAGTAAAACTTACAACTGCTGTTGTTAAAGGGACACTAAAGTCAAATTTAAACTTTTATAATTTAGATAGAGTATGCAATCTCAAAATAAAAAAAACAAAACAGATATTCAATTTACTTCCATTTTCAAAATGTATGCAACCTTTTCCTGTGCACACTTTCTGAGGTTCCTATTGAGCATCTGCACAGTATATGTGTCTGATTGGCTGGTGGCTGTCACATGATAGAGGGGGAGGGGAAATAGAAGTGACATTGAAATTTGTAAAAAATAATACTCTATTGCTTGAGTGTTATTGCATTGTCGTTCTATAATGCATTGGTTGATTATGCAATTCTATTGTGTGTAATAGCCCTTTAAGACTGGACTAGGTCACATAAAACAGACAATGCTACTCGTGGCTGAAAGATCTAACATTCTAGGGAAATGAATGAGCAGCAGGGAATATTACAAACCCAGCAGACTGTGTCATATTATGGGCTATAAAAATGCCATTATAGAAGTCTGTCTGCAAGCTATAAAACAGATCAATTCATCTCTGCTATATAGACCATTCCAGTTCCGACACCAGTGTGCTAGTGTGACCGCTGCTGCAGGACAAAGCATGGTCTTCCTTACCAAAGAAACATCACAGCAACTGGACAAACATCATCATATGAAAAGGACCCAAGCTCAGAAGGCTTCATGTTATGAATTGTTAGTTCTTTAAGGGGATAGAAAAGTCATAATTTAAATGTGCATGGGTACATCTCAATATTAAAAAGAAGCATTTTTGCAATATATTTCATAGCATATGCAGCTGAAAATTACTGTTTCAGTTGCATATGCTATGTGTTACTAGAGGATCAGGATACAGACACCATGTCTGTTCAGAGAACTGGTATTGGTGTGTATTGCGTTAGTAAACACTTAGGGCTTGATTTATCAAGCAAGGGCGGATAGGGACGTACATATTTGGCTCTATCCGCTCCAGCTCGCCTCTGGTGGAATCGCACACCAGCGTTATTTTGCGCTCGCGTGCAACACCGCCCCCTGCCCGCACACAGCCAATCAGGCGGGGGCAGGAGCTTTCAGTCTCGCCGGTCGGACAAGACTGGAGATTGAAATTCTCCACCTAAGAGGACCGCTGCTTGATAACTCCTGACTGCCGGTTCTCTTGGTGGAACCTGCTGTCGTAGGGGAGGTGAAGGCTAGATAAATCGAGCCCTTAATGTATGTCATACAAGCCACTGCTGACTATCTGAGCAGGCATGGTGTTTGAATACTGGTGCACAGGGCATTCACAGCATATGTGCGTATGCCTCCGAAACTTTTACTAGAAGCATTTTTGCAAATGGAAGTATAATGCAAAAATGTTTCAATTCAAAATTGAAATGCACCCATGCACATTTCAACTTTGACCTTTCTATCCCTTTAACTATGTAAATCATTTTCTGAAGTCATTACTTTCATGACCTTATAGTGACACACTTTCCGACCACTGGAGAGATCCAGCTGTTTTCACTTCTTGAACCCTTTATTTTAAGGGATTTCATTGTATAAAGGGTTCTGCTAAAGCGGAGGATGAAAGCAAAAACAGCTGCACCAGAACAAGGGGTCACAATCTCATGATAGAGGGTTGTTGTTGCGGGAGTAATTTGCTTGCATAAGGCTATGTGTATATATTCTGTAATATAAGTTCCAGTGTCTATGTGAAATACAGGTGTCAGTGTGTATATATATTTCAGTGTTCTCCTAAAGACCCTTTTAATAGGTTCACCACCCACCCAGCTGATTGTACTGAACACCTGGCTAAAATTTTAGA
The DNA here is from genome assembly GCF_027579735.1 of Bombina bombina. NCBI lineage: Eukaryota > Metazoa > Chordata > Amphibia > Anura > Bombinatoridae > Bombina > Bombina bombina. The sequence goes on from NC_069510.1 coordinate 98,927,827, forward strand.
AACGGGAATAGAAGAGAACAGCGCAAAGCCTGATTCAAGGTAGATTTATTTGAAATTAAATCATGCACACATAAAATTCTACTTACTAGAAGTTAGTTTTTTAATGCCTTTACTAAAATTAAAAAAGTCCCGCTTCCGATTGCACCGCTGAACAGCTGATGGATCCGTCCTTCTCAGCTGCGATCTTCTACTGAAGGACAAAATAGCTCCAAAAATAAGCTAACATTAGCTAATATTAAATATTTTCAATCATTAGCACTCAAATTATCATTAAATACATTTATGTTGCATTACGCAATTAATTTGTACTTTGGATAGCAGAAAATGTTATGATGTTAAGAAGTATTACACAGCTCCCCCCCCCCCGCAGCTACTTTATAATGCCACTCGGCTGGCATGATTTTCTGTGGACAATAATGCCATTGTCCTGTTGTCTTTCTGTCTTTATTAAAGGGACATGAAAGCCAAAATGTAAACTTTTATTGATCAGATAGAGTGTGTCATTTTAAGAGGCTTTTCAATGTTGTGCTATTATCAAATGTATACAAAAAAATACTCATAAAAAGAGGGCGCCAAAAAGCTAAATAAAAGACACAGATTTATTAGAATGACATTGCATAAAAGATGATAGAACACAATCAATTAAAAAAATGGGGGACGTCTCCCAAACCAGATATACCATCTTAAAAAATCCCAGTAAAAAATCAAAAGAAAAAAAGTATCTTAAAAAAAACAATGATACAAGGGGGTCAATTTATTATAGTGCAAGCGGACATGATACGATGTAGCGTATTATGTCCGCTGCACATCGATAAATGCCGACATCATCCGCTGTCAGCATTTATCATTGCACCAGCAGTTCTTGTGAACCGCCCCCTGCAGATTCCGCTAGCAGGGGGTGTCAATAAAACCGCTCGTATTTGATTGGGTTGATTTCTGTCCGCCGCCTCAGAGCAGGCGGACAGGTTATGGTGCAGTGGTCTTTTGACCGCTGCTTTATAACTTCTGTTTCCGGCGAGCCTGATACAGAGCTTGATAAATTGACCCCAAGGTGTTTAGTTCCTGAAGGGAATCGTTGTTCAGAAATAATGCTACAGTGTAAATTCACTTCCACTTTAGGTTGTTAAAAGTAACTTTGTATGTTTACCTTTGTGTGTGGATGAGGGTTTGGTATAGGATACTTTATCTGGTATACACGGGTCAGGTGATGTGACGTCTCACTTGGGAGTAAGTTTATCATATGTCCGCCCAACCTCACTAAATGCAGACAGCATACGCTGTCTGCATTTAACATTGTACAAGCATTTCTTGTGAAATGCTTGTGCAATGCTGTCCCTGCACATTCGCAGCCAATCGGCCGCTAGCAGGGGGTGTCAATCATCTTGATTGGATTGGGGTGTTTCCAGTCCGCCACCTAAAAGGTGGTGGAAAAGTTAACCTAACTTAAGTTTCAGGCAGACCTGAAACTTTGCGGTTAGAAAGCAGCATATGCTGCTTAATAAATCTACCCCCAGGACTTTACAGAGCCCACACTTCAGTGTTCTATTACACACGTTTAACTTGGAAGTAAGAACACAGTTCCTTTTCAGGCTGCAGCCTCTCTGTTACTGTGTCAGTGTACTATTAGTAACAATAGAGTCTACGCGTTTCGCCCATTGCAGGGCTTTCTCAAGATGCTATCTACTTGTAAATCCTTCATTTAAATAACCCTCCCATTGAATGATAAGGCAATAGTTTAAGATGTTATGACACATTAAGGTGGTATCATAAAATACATATATAGGATACATACATCCTTACATATTTCCATACGTTATTCCCAGCATAATTCTTTAGTTTCCTTTTAATTGACTAGCAACATCTTCATAAAGATATTAATCAAAGTACCATATCTATTTCTTTCTTCTATTATTCTTTGTAAGTTCACATCAACTTTATATACCCTACTTTTTTATTGATTTATTATTCCAAACTCAGGGATGTTATATTCCTTATGTTTGCATGGATATTGTGGAATCTATCAAAAAAGCATTTAAAAATCATGGATGGTACATTCACATTTAACAGATTCTCTACAACTATTCAAGATTCATAAGCACAATGTTCAGAAACTTATGTTACTCTGTTATTCTTATATAATAGGTGAAAAATCTTACTCTGAGTTGAGTCCCTTTGGATATACTGTATCAAGTTTATAAATCAACTCTGCTTCTTTCCTAAGCATAAGCAGTTTCTCTTCAAAGTTTTCATCCCTCCAGTTAGGACGGACCATTATCAAATGTACTTGGTTCTTTTGGTCTCCTTTGTTAAAAAGCATACCTGTCACACTGCTCCTCCGCTCTGCTGTGGCCATTGCCATGGACACAGGCAGTCCTCCTGTTGCTAGGGATGCGGCAGTGTAACTGCAACACGGTGATGACATCATCACTGCCCGCCCTGTCTTCCCTATGTAAGTGCCTCAGTCTCTCTCACCTGTGCCCAAGTATAGGTGTTACTTCATGTTCTCCTGTGTACTGTATTTCTGTTTACTGGATTGCTATATTGATACTGTTGATGAACTCTGCCTGTTTAACTACTCTGCTTGCCTTAACCCCTGAACTACTGGATTGCTATACTGATACTGAACTCTGCTTGTTTGACTACTCTGCTTGCCTTAACCTCTGAACTTCTGGATTGCTATACTGATACTGAACTCTGCTTGTTTGACTACTCTGCTTGCCTTAACCCCTGAACTACTGGATTGCTACTTTGGTGCTGAACTCTGCCAGTCTGACCATTCTATTGGTTTACCCCTGAACTGCTATACTGCTGGATATCCTTTTGTTGCAGACTCCTGCCTGTTCCCGGTCCTTCTATTGGTTTAACCCTGAACTGTTATACTGCTGGATATCCTTTTGTTGGTGACTCCTTCTATTGGTTTTCCCCTGAACTGCCATACTTCTGGATTACCTTCCTGTTGCCGCTGAATACTGCCCTGCCTGCTGTGAGTACGGCTTACCTCATTTTACAAACTCTCTCTCTGCTCTGGGATATTTCCTATCATTCCACTTGACACTGGATAAGAAGACTACTGGCCAAGTTTGGTCTGATAGTGGAATATCCCACGAGCATTACAATACCTTGGTAGGCTTAAAGACAGCAATGATCTACTGGGCGCTAGCTGGTGATTAGTGGCTACATACATTCGCCTGCAGGTCGGGTAAAACACGTAGAACGCCATCCTGTGTGGATTTGGTCTCACCTTAAGACGTGCACATGTAACTAACCAGCAAGTGATTTAAAACATTTTGGTTTGGAGACAAACGAGTCGGATAAGTTACCCCGTCTATATTATAACCACTTAGTTACTAACGAACTATATTACCCTGCGTGCTGTAAGTGCAGGTTAAAGAATATCCGTTACGGAGAAGCCGCATCTCTCATTGGGAGGTACATGTAGCAGCAGAACGTCCGGTAACATCCAGACAGATCCGACCCCCTAACAAGAACGAGAACGTCTGGGATTCTGACGTGGGGAGGAATTGGAATGAGGGTCTGATACTTTCGGACAACCTTAAGAGCTGTAAGCAGCAGCCTTCTAAACCGGTGAAAGGTGAGCGAACAGTTATTACCTACGGAACTGCACCAGATGCGGCGATATCCTGGAGATTGTTTGCCATTTTTTGACGGTCAGCAAGATTTACTCAGAGTGAGTTCTTATTCTCACTGAGACTTCTGAATACTTGTTCCTTATATTCTGTGGCGCATAGGTGAATTACTGGTGTACTTGGACTATTTTTGGTGAAACGTCCCCTGTTTTTAGTTTTAGGTTTTAAAAATAAGTATTTGTTATATATATCTTGGGATATATCAGCCATTTCGTTTTAATACTATTTTTTTACGGCTGTGTACTAATAAATTATATATTTATCAGAGGATACATTGTATTGTATTGTGTTTGATCATCATATTTTATAATAATCTCATTATTTGTACTTTTCAGCTGTTTAGCGCCCGCTATATCTATTTTTAAAGCTACATACAAATACCTCTTCTCATTGGCTCACCAGATGTGTTCAGCTAGCTCCCAGTAGTGCATTGCTTTATATGTGTTTAACCAGTTTGAAGGGAATAAACAGATAGTTTTATGCAAGCAACAGTGCAATTATAACATATTATAATTCGAGCATGTTAGAGCATTTTCTTTTTGCACTTGTATTTGCCTTTAATAAGACAACTCCCCTATCTCTCTGCCCTGCTCCTTCGCTGTGCTTTATGTCGCATTATTCCGTTACAATACAGCCTTTCACGCTCCCTCCATTGCTTTCCCTCCCTCTGCATTGACACAGGGCTTTGCATTCTAAGCTAAGAGCTGCCGCACTCCTTTTTTTTTCCTTTCCAGGTTAATATCTGGCTTTTGTAATTCTCACTCATTTTGCCAGAGATAACTGGTTACCCTTGCAAGGAAGCAGAGTCTGCAAAACGCACTGAAAATCTCTTTTTCATTTAACACACAAGCAGAATTAAAGTGCTGATCTGCCTTACACATGTATCATTCATTATAAAGGATCTCTCTTTACATAAACCTCATTAGAAACACATCCTAGAGAGGTGTGATAGTGTCACATTCAGTGAATGGAAAAAAGATAATCTATATGTTGTTTATACCAAGAGAGTTCTTGGAATCTGTATTTGGTATCTGAAATAGATTTGGGAAACTATTTGTATTAAAATATCTGATCATTTTCGTGCTGTGTATTGCATAATGTTGTGCTGACACCGTGTTTTTAGGACTACAGCTATGTCATAACCACAGTATCCCATTGCCAATAATGTCTCCGGTGTTACCTGTGATGCTGAAGGTTAGCATGACAGCTCATTGGCAGGGATGCAAAACATTGCTTTTCTGGAAGCCAATGGGTTAGCACAATTTGTCTTCATCCAAGAAATTACAGATTCTGGCCCAGATTACAAGTGGATAGCACAGGGTGCGCTGTCAATATCGCAGGCCCTCGCTCAGACTAGCGCACAATCTGGTATAACAAGTGAATAGTAAAATAGAATTACCAGAGAATGTTTAGCACAGCTGACATCTCTTTAGCATGCCCTATACTTTCAATGGATTGTGCGGCCTCACTAAACATCCCTCATATTACAAGTTGTAAGTTACGTGTTGAGTGCGAGCACAACACATAATAGAGCAAAAAAAATGCGCACTGCTTGAGGCCTGAAGTGTTAGGGCTGGCATAAAAGTTTAATAATATACACGTAAAACATATTAAAATAAAGTATTACACACATATATATATATATATATATATATATATATACACACTAACCGACCACTTTATTAGGTACACCTGTTCAATTTATTGGTTACACAAATTGCTAATCAGCCAATCACATGGCAGCAACTCAATGCATTTAGGCATCTAGACGTGGTGAAGACAACTTGGTGAAGTTCAAACCAAGCATCAGAATGGGGAAGAAAGGTGATTTAAGTGACTTTGAACATGGCATGGTTGTTGGTGTCAGACGGGCTGGTCTGAGTATTTCAAAAATTGCTGATCTACTGGGATTTTCACGCACAACCATCTCTAGGGTTTACAAAAAATGGTCCGAAAAAGAGAAAATATCCAGTGAGCGTCAGTTGTGTGGACGACAATGCCCTGTTAATGTCAGAGGTCAGAGGAGAATGGGCAGACTGGTTCCAGATGATAGAAAGGCAACAGTAACTCAAATAACCACTTGTTACAACCAAGGTATGCAGAATACCATCTCTAAATGCACAACACGTCGAACCTTGAAGCAGATGGGCTACAGCACCAGAAGACCACACCGGGGGCCACTCCTGTCAGCTAAGAACAGGAAACTGAGGCTACAATTCGCACAGGCTCACCAAAATTGGACAATAGTAGATTGGAAAAAGGTTGCCTGGTCTGATGAGTCTCGATTTCAGCTGCAACATTCAGTTGGTAGGGTCAGAATTTGGCATAAACAACATGAAAGCATGGATCCATCCTGCCTTGTATCAATGGTTCAGGCTGCTGGTGGTGGTGTAATGGTTTGGGGGATATTTTCTTGGCACACTTTGGGCCCCTTTGTACTAATTGAGCATCGCTTAAATGCCACGGCCTACCTGAGTATTGTTGTTGACCATGTCCATCCCTTTATGGCTACAGTGTACCCATCTTCTGATGGCTACTTCCAGCAGAATAATGCACCATGTCACAAAGGCTCAAAGCATCTCAAACTGGTTTCTTGAACATGACAATGAGTTCACTGTACTCCAATGGCCTCCACAGTCACCAAATTCCAATCCAATAGAGCACCTTTGGGATGTGGTGGAACGAGAGATTTGAATCATGGATGTGCAGTCGACAAATCTGCAGCAACTGTGTGATGCCATCATGTCAATATGGACCAAAATGTCTGAAGAATGTTTCCAACGCCTTGTTGAATCTATGCCACGAAGAATTAAGGCAGTTCTGAAGGCAAAACCCAACCCAGTACTAGCAAGGTGTACCTAATAAAGTGGCCGGTGAGTGTATATATACACCTTTGGCTTTAGGGCTATGGCTTAGTACACCTTCGAGTTAGCTCACAAGTGAAAGCCAGAGCAGGTTTTGTAGTGCACCCCATAGAGGTATATGGGGAAAGGGAGTTAGCATGGCTGAGCTATTAGATCTCCAGGTGTTAGATCACCAGAGGCTTTTCCTTGAGCTAAACCTTTTTGCTTTGAACTTGTAATATAAATGCAAGAAAAGGAGCATTATTGATTTAACTTGCGCTGTTAGCACTCAATAGAGCTTATATTTTAAGCTGTTTTATCCAGAAGGTCAAAAATAAGCATCATGATACAGATCGAGCACCATTTAAAAAACAGAACCAAAAAACTTTCCAATTTATTTGATAAAATTGACTTAATTATCTTTTGTGTTACGCCTAGATATACTCAGATGTGTGCCCTATGTGGCAGCAGTGTGTGCAACAATGTATACCATTGTTACGAACATTTAATCGACTCTCACATTCACTCAGAGTGCATTAAACGCTTTTGCTGTGACCCTTCTCAGCATTTGGGTCCATTTGAGGGATATTGGTTGTTATTTCCTCTGGCTTCTTGGGTACTTGTTTTCTATCAGTGTATAATGCAGTGTTACCCTTGGTGTATGCAGACCGGGACTTACATAATTATAGAACTCAACTGTTAGATAATTTATGTGAAATCAACAGATATAGAAATGGGATTTGGATTTGGAAGCAACAAAGAGATCTTGAGCATTTGTGATCCCCCTTGGGTGCTAACGACGTCGCTAGCACTCAACCACCTTAAGAGCAATCTGGGGGCTCCCACCGACTCCCACCCCGGTGATGGGGCCTGTACAGTGACAGGCATTACCGTGGCTTCCTGTTACGTGCGGTGACGTCACGCGCAATGATGTGATGATGTCACCGCGCAACTTTATTTAAAATTTACAATACAAAGTATAGGGAAAGGGGGCATGCTGCTTAGAAGCCTATATCTCAGGCATCTAAGCAGCTACAGACCCCCAAGATCCATATAAGTCTTGGGGATCTGGGGGGGGAGTCAATTATTTTTTTTAAATTGTAAAAAATGAAATCCAGCTTAGCACTTAAAGGGTTGAATCAAATTTTTTTTCTTTCACGATTCAGCTAGAGCATGTCATTTTAAGCAACTTTGTAATTTATTACTATTATCAATTTTTCTCCGTTCTCTTGCTATCTTTATTTGAAAAGGCAGGAATGTAAGCTTATGAGCCGGCCCATCTTTGGTTCAGCACCTGGGTAGCGCTTGCTGATTGGTGGCTAAAATGTAGCCTCCAATCAACAAGCACTACCCAGGGTTCTGAACCAAAAAATTGGCCGGTTCCAAAACTTACATTCCTGCCTTTTCAAATAAAGATACCAAGAGAATGAAGAAAATTGATAATAAGAGAAAATTAGAAAGTTGCTGCTCTAAAAAAAAATTGAATTCAGTATCCCTTTAAGCTGCCTTCGGGTGCCTCGATCCTGCCTTATAAAGAGCATCCTCCAGGTCTGGCCTATCACTATGTATTGTTCATTTTTTATGAGCGTCTGCTCAAGACGGGCGCACGTGCCAGCCTGTTAGGGACCTGCTGCCAGCCAAGATGTGGTGTCTGCTAGCTCCCTGCAGATAGGGATATTTCTGATGAATTATTGAGTCTCCCTTCTGGCCTTCAGTATTGAAGCATTTCCTCCATCTGATAAGATTAAAGGAAACAACCTGCCCACATGTCTATATGTCGTACACAAGGAAATGTGTTGCTACATTTATTCTGCTCCAAAGGGTTTAATGGCAGTTTGTTTTTCTTTAGTAAATTCTTAGTGGAAGGGTGGGAGAACTACAATTAATGATTCATTTTAATTATTCAGATGACTCTCTTATGGACAGAAACTGCTATAATTATATAATAAAGGGATAGTCTAGTCATAATTAAACTTTCTTCTGTTATGTGTGATCAGTCCACGGGTCATCATTACTTCTGGGATATAACTCCTCCCCAACAGGAAATGCAAGAGGATTCACCCAGCAGAGCTGATATAGCTCCTCCCCTCTACGTCAGTCCCAGTCATTCTCTTGCACCCAACGACTAGATAGGATGTGTGAGAGGACTATGGTGATTATACTTAGTTTTTATGACTTCAATCAAAAGTTTGTTATTTTACAATAGCACCGGAGCGTGTTATTACTTCTCTGGCAGAGTTTGAAGAAGAATCTACCAGAGTTTTTTTACTATGATTTTAACCGGAGTAGTTAAGATCATATTGCTGTTCTCGGCCATCTGAGGGAGGTAAAAGCTTCAGATCAGGGGACAGCGGGCAGATGAATCTGCATTGAGGTATGTAGCAGTTTTTATTTTCTGAATGGAATTGATGAGAAAATCCTGCTATACCGTTATAATGACATGTATGTATACACTTCAGTATTCTGGGAATGGTATTTCACCGGAACTACTCTGTTAAAGGTCACTAATCCTTTTAATAAATATTATCATGTTAAACGTTTTTGCTGGAATGTAGAATCGTTTACATTGCTGAGGTACTGAGTGAATAAATGTTTGGGCATTATTTTCCACTTGGCAGTTGTCTGCTTTAAATTGTGACAGTTTCGTTTCTCCTCACTGCTGTGTGTGAGAGGGAGGGGCCGTTTTTGGCGCTCTTTGCTACGCATCAAAAATTTCCAGTCAGCTACTATTATATTTCCTGCATGATCCGGTTCACTGACAGATCTCAGGGGTCTTCAAACTTCTTTGAAGGGAGGTACATTCTCTCAGCAGAGCTGTGAGAATTTTATATTGACTGTGAATAAAAACGTTACTCTATAATTTTTTATGTCAAATTTAGTTATTGTTATTTACTAATGGGAACAAACCTTTGCTAAAAGTTGTGTTATTTTAAAGTTGATGCTATAACTGTTTTTCAGTTCATTATCTCAACTGTCATTTAATCGTTTAAGTACCTCTTTGAGGCACAGTACGTTTTTGCTAAAAAAGATTATAACCAGGTTGCAAGTTATTGCTAGTGTGTTAAACATGTCTGACTCAGAGGAAGATATCTGTGTCATTTGTTCCAATGCCAAGGTGGAGCCCAATAGAAATTTATGTACTAACTGTATTGATGCTACTTTAAATAAAAGTCAATCTGTACAATGTGAACAAATTTCACCAAACTGCGAGGGGAGAGTTATGCCGACTAACTCGCCTCACGCGGCAGTACCTGCATCTCCCGCCCGGGAGGTGCGTGATATTATGGCGCCTAATACATCTGGGCGGCCATTACAGATAACATTACATGATATGGCTACTGTTATGACTGAAGTTTTGTCTAAATTACCAGAACTAAGAGGCAAGCGTGATCACTCTGGGGTGAGAACAGAGTGCGCTGACAATACTAGGGCCATGTCTGATACTGCGTCACAGCTTGCAGAGCATGAGGACGGAGAGCTTCATTCTGTGGGTGACGGTTCTGATCCAAACAGATTGGATTCAGATATTTCAAATTTTAAATTTAAATTGGAGAACCTCCGTGTATTACTAGGGGAGGTCTTAGCAGCTCTCAATGATTGTAACACCGTTGCAATACCAGAGAAACTGTGTAGGTTGGATAAATACTTTGCGGTACCGGCGAGTACTGACGTTTTTCCTATACCTAAGAGATTAACTGAAATTGTTACTAAGGAGTGGGATAGACCCGGTGTGCCGTTCTCACCCCCTCCAATATTTAGAAAGATGTTTCCAATAGACGCCACCACTCGGGACTTATGGCAAACGGTCCCTAAGGTGGAGGGAGCAGTTTCTACTTTAGCTAAGCGTACCACTATCCCGGTGGAGGATAGCTGTGCTTTTTCAGATCCAATGGATAAAAAATTAGAGGGTTACCTTAAGAAAATGTTTGTTCAACAAGGTTTTATATTGCAACCCCTTGCATGTATCGCGCCGATTACGGCTGCGGCAGCATTTTGGATTGAGTCTCTGGAAGAGAACCTTAGTTCATCTACGCTAGACGACATTATGGACAGGCTTAGAGTCCTTAAACTAGCTAATTCATTCATTTCGGAGGCCGTAGTACATTTAACCAAACTTACGGCTAAGAACTCAGGATTCGCCATACAGGCACGTAGAGCACTGTGGCTAAAATCCTGGTCAGCTGATGTTACTTCTAAGTCCAAATTACTTAATATACCTTTCAAGGGGCAGTCTTTATTTGGGCCCGGTTTGAAAGAAATTATCGCTGACATTACAGGAGGTAAGGGCCACGCCCTACCTCAAGACAAAGCCAAAGCTAAGGCTAGACAGTCTAATTTTCGTCCCTTTCGGAATTTCAAAACAGGAGCAGCGTCAACCTCCACTGCACCAAAACAGGAAGGAGCTGTTGCTCGTTACAGGCAAGGCTGGAAACCTAACCAGTCCTGGAATAAGGGCAAACAGGCCAGGAAACCTGCTGCTGCCCCAAAGACAGCATGAACCGAGAACCCCCGATCCGGGACCGGATCTAGTGGGGGGCAGACTTTCTCTCTTCGCCCAGGCCTGGGCAAGAGATGTTCAGGATCCCTGGGCGCTGGAGATCATATCTCAGGGATACCTTCTAGACTTCAAATTATCTCCCCCAAAAGGGAGATTTCATCTGTCAAGGTTGTCAACAAACCAGATAAAGAAAGAAGCGTTTCTACGCTGTGTACAAGATCTGTTATTAATGGGAGTGATCCATCCAGTTCCGCGGTCGGAACAAGGACAAGGGTTCTACTCAAACCTGTTTGTGGTTCCCAAAAAAGAGGGAACTTTCAGGCCAATCTTAGATTTAAAGATTCTAAACAAATTCCTAAGAGTTCCATCGTTCAAAATGGAAACTATTCGGACAATCTTACCTATGATCCAAAGGGGTCAGTACATGACCACAGTGGATTTAAAAGATGCTTACCTTCACATACCGATTCACAAGGATCATCAACGGTATCTACGGTTTGCCTTCCTAGACAGGCACTACCAGTTTGTGGCTCTTCCATTCGGATTGGCTACGGCCCCAAGAATCTTCACAAAGGTTCTGGGTGCCCTTCTGGCGGTACTAAGACCGCGAGGGATTTCGGTAGCTCCGTACCTAGACGACATTCTAATACAAGCTTCAAGCTTTCAAACTGCCAAGTCTCATACAGAGTTAGTTCTGGCATTTCTAAGGTCGCATGGATGGAAAGTGAACGAAAAGAAGAGTTCTCTTTTTCCTCTCACAAGAGTTCCATTCTTGGGGACTCTTATAGATTCTGTAGAAATGAAGATTTACCTGACAGAAGACAGGTTAACAAAGCTTCAAGATGCATGCCGTGTCCTTCATTCCATTCAACACCCGTCAGTAGCTCAATGCATGGAGGTGATCGGCTTAATGGTAGCGGCAATGGACATAGTACCTTTTGCACGCCTACACCTCAGACCGCTGCAATTGTGCATGCTAAGTCAGTGGAATGGGGATTACTCAGATTTGTCCCCTACTCTAAATCTGAATCAAGAGACCAGAAATTCTCTTCTATGGTGGCTTTATCGGCCACACCTGTCCAGGGGGATGCCATTCAGCAGGCCAGACTGGACAATCGTAACAACAGACGCCAGCCTGCTAGGTTGGGGCGCTGTCTGGAATTCTCTGAAGGCTCAGGGATTATGGAATCAGGAGGAGAGTCTCCTTCCAATAAACATTCTGGAATTGAGGGCAGTTCTCAATGCCCTTCTGGCTTGGCCCCAATTAACAACTCAGGGGTTCATCAGGTTTCAGTCGGACAATATCACGACTGTAGCTTACATCAACCATCAGGGAGGGACAAGAAGCTCCCTAGCAATGATGGAAGTATCAAAGATAATTCGCTGGGCAGAGTCTCACTCTTGCCACCTGTCAGCAATCCACATCCCGGGAGTGGAGAACTGGGAGGCGGATTTCTTGAGTCGCCAGACTTTTCATCCGGGAGAGTGGGAACTTCATCCGGAGATCTTTGCCCAAATACTTCGACGTTGGGGCAAACCAGAGATAGATCTCATGGCGTCTCGCCAGAACGCCAAACTTCCTCACTACGGGTCCAGATCCAGGGATCCGGGAGCGGTTCTGATAGATGCTTTGACAGCACCTTGGAACTTCGGGATGGCTTATGTGTTTCCACCCTTCCCGCTGCTTCCTCGATTGATTGCGAAAATCAAACAGGAGAGAGCATCAGTGATTCTAATAGCGCCTGCATGGCCACGCAGGACTTGGTATGCAGATCTAGTGGACATGTCATCCTGTCCACCTTGGTCTCTACCTCTAAGACAGGACCTTCTGATACAGGGTCCATTCAAACATCAAAATCTAACTTCTCTGAAACTGACTGCTTGGAAATTGAACGCTTGATTTTATCAAAGCGTGGTTTTTCTGAGTCGGTTATTGATACCCTGATCCAGGCTAGGAAGCCTGTTACCAGAAAGATTTACCATAAAATATGGCGCAAATACCTATACTGGTGCGAATCCAAACGTTACTCCTGGAGTAAGGTTAGGATCCCTAGGATATTGTCTTTTCTACAAGAAGGTTTAGAAAAGGGTTTATCGGCTAGTTCATTAAAGGGACAGATTTCAGCTCTGTCCATCTTGTTACACAGGCGTCTGTCAGAAAATCCAGACGTCCAGGCCTTTGGTCAGGCTTTAGCTAGGATCAAGCCTGTGTTTAAAGCCGTTGCTCCGCCATGGAGTTTAAACTTAGTTCTTAACGTTTTACAAGGTGTTCCATTTGAACCCCTTCATTCCATTGATATAAAATTGTTATCTTGGAAAGTTCTGTTTTTAATGGCTATTTCCTCGGCTCGAAGAGTCTCTGAGTTATCAGCATTACATTGTGATTCTCCTTATCTGATTTTTCACTCAGACAAGGTAGTTCTGCGTACTAAACCTGGGTTCTTACCTAAGGTAGTTACTAACAGGAATATCAATCAAGAGATTGTCGTTCCATCCTTGTGTCCAAATCCTTCTTCAAAGAAGGAACGTCTTCTACACAATCTGGATGTAGTTCGTGCCCTCAAGTTCTACTTGCAGGCAACTAAAGATTTTCGCCAAACTTCTTCCCTGTTTGTCGTTTATTCTGGACAGAGGAGAGGTCAAAAAGCTTCTGCTACCTCTCTCTCGTTTTGGCTTCGTAGCATAATACGTTTAGCCTATGAGACTGCTGGACAGCAGCCTCCTGAAAGAATTACAGCTCACTCCACTAGAGCTGTGGCTTCCACTTGGGCCTTTAAGAATGAGGCCTCTGTTGAACAGATTTGCAAGGCTGCAACTTGGTCTTCGCTTCATACTTTTTCCAAATTTTACAAATTTGACACTTTTGCTTCTTCGGAGGCTATTTTTGGGAGAAAGGTTCTTCAGGCAGTGGTTCCTTCTGTATAATGAGCCTGCCTATCCCTCCCGTCATCCGTGTACTTTTGCTTTGGTATTGGTATCCCAGAAGTAATGATGACCCGTGGACTGATCACACATAACAGAAGAAAACATAATTTATGCTTACCTGATAAATTCCTTTCTTCTGTTGTGTGATCAGTCCACGGCCCGCCCTGTTTTTAAGGCAGGTAAATATCTTTTAAATTATACTCCAGTCACCACTTCACCCTTGGTTACTCCTTTCTCGTTGATTCTTGGTCGAATGACTGGGACTGACGTAGAGGGGAGGAGCTATATCAGCTCTGCTGGGTGAATCCTCTTGCATTTCCTGTTGGGGAGGAGTTATATCCCAGAAGTAATGATGACCCGTGGACTGATCACACAACAGAAGAAAGGAATTTATCAGGTAAGCATAAATTATGTTTTCATGATTTAGACAGAGCAGGCATTTTTAAGCAACTTTCTAATTTTTTCCTATGATCAATTTTTCTTCGTTCTCTTGGTATCTTTATTTGAATGCAAGCTTAGGAGCCGGCCCATTTTTGGTTCAGCACCTGGGTAGCACTTGCTGATTGGTGACTAAATGTAACCACCAATCAGCAAGTGCTACCCAGGTCCTGAACCAAAAATGGGCCGGCTCCCAAGGTGACATTTCTGCTTTTTCAATTAATGATACCAAGAGAACAAAGAAAAATTGATAATAATAGGAGTAAATTAGAAATTTGCTTAAAATTGAATGCTCTATCTGAGTCATGAACGTTTAATTTTGTCTAGACTATCCCTTTAAACTCACCTGAAATGAGGAAACCATTTCTAAAACACTAATTTGTTCTAGCTATTTTTTATTTTCAGCTCCGTAGAAACAGTAGAATAACTATCTTTGGAGGTCAATGTGACTCTTTCCAGCACGTGGAAGTAAATTAAACTCCCTTATGGGAAATGATTTCCTGTGGAGAGGGTGACTTTCCTAATAAAGATGACGATGACTTGGTAACGGCAGGCCGAAGGTCAGGTAGGAAGAAATTATGGAAACGTAGCTCACGATAATGAGTGTTCTTCTCTTAAAGGGACATGAAACCCACATTTTTTTCTTTCATGATTCAGATAGAGCATGTAATTTTAGACAACTTTCCATTGTACTTCTATTACCAAATCTTATTTGTTCTCATGGTATCCTTTGATAAAAATCAGGGAGATAAGCTCAGGAGTGTGCATGTATCTGAATCGCCATATGGCAGCAGTTTTACAAGAATGTTATCCATTTGCAAGAGTGCTTGGGGCTGAACTGTTTCCTGCCATGTATTGGTCCAGAGATGTATACGCTACCTACCTAAGTATCTCTTTAACAAAGAATACCATGAGAACAAATCAAATTTGATAATAGAAGTAAATAGGAAACATTTTTAAAGTTGTATTCTCTGTCTGAATCAAAAAAAGAAAAAATGTAAGTTTCAAGTCCATTTAAGGCAGAGACAGATCAAATGTTAGTCCAGGGCAGTGAGGGAGATGGGAGCAGGTGATAGACCATTAGAAGAAGAGGTGGGTAACGGATGTCACAGGAGGGTCATCTATGCTGTGCACATTAGACACCCAGATGGCCCTCATCAGCTGTACCATGTAGGGTACCATGCAACCTGATCTTTACCTAAGCCTGAGGTTCAGGAGGAATGTAAAGTTGACCTTTTCAGAAATAAAATCCAACAGAGAACTCCTAAAAAAACAAATCAGCTGAAGTTATCGTGAAAATCTGCCTGATACAAGCTCTTGCATGCAAGTGATCCCCTGAGTTATGGGCAGGGATAGTTTCCTCTGACTTCAGATATTCCCATTTAGAAATCTTAGAAAGACCGTCAGCTTTTCTTGTTCCTAAACCCAGCTCAGCCAGAGAGATGGTCACAACAAGCCTGACCATACCTCATAGCAGGTTGTACATATTCATAATCACCATGGTTTGCTTAGGAGAGCTTTCAACTGCTTGGTGCCCATATAATGGCTAAAGCTTGGAAGGAGGAGATTACAGGAGAAAAATGTCACTGGATGTCCAATAGAGCTTTATAATTTCGCAAAGGTTTGCATGTGACTATAGGCCCAATGCTGCTCAGGGAAATTTCTCTGAAAATATCCGTCAACACTACAGAGTGCTTTATGGGATGTTCTTAAGGCAAATTTTACCTTGACAACTATGTAACATAGTAGATAAGGTTGAAAAAAAGACCATCGAGTTCAACCTAAACAAATCTAATATACTTACAAAAAAGCTATATATAAAAAAAAACCTGAAAGTTTCTATACTGAAGTCTAGGCTATTGTCAAGCCTAAGTAAACACAGCCAGCAGAAGAAAAGTGGGGTGCAGGATAGTTAAGTAATAAAATGTTACTTTTCTATTGCTGTCTCTAAGGCCCTGATGATCGAAAGTGATACGAGACGGCAAAATATTCCAAAGGATCTGCTGCTATGTTGAGAGAGCCTGTCGAAATATTACAAGCTCCCGATATAGCGGCATCGCTGAAAGGCATTTACTATGCATGCCATTGGTCTGCGATGCTGGCTATATACAACACCCAGCATCGCCACCTATATTGGCAATGTATAGTAAAGGATCCCTTGGAATAGACCTGCTGTGTGCCTAACCACTAATCCTAATGCCCCTAAACCGAAGTACCCCCGCGATTGCAATCTAGCACTACACTGATAAATATCTAAACTGCCACATACCCACCGCAAGTAGTATCCTGTTAACCACTATATCGCTACATACCCACCGCAAGTATCTATCCTATTAACCCCTATACCCTCACATACCCACTGCAAGTACCTATCCTATTAACCCCTATACCACGACATACCCACTGCAAGTACCTATCCTATGAATCCCTATACCGCCACATACGCACCACAAGAACTATCCTGTTAAGATTATATCGCTACATACCCACCACAAGAACTATCCTGTTAACCACTATATTGCAACATACCCACCACAAGTATCTATCCTATTAACCCCTATACCCTCACATACCCACTGCAAGTACCTATCCTATTAACCCCTATACCCTCACATACCCACTGCAAGTACCTATCCTATGAATCCATATACCGTCACATACCCACCACAAGAACTATCTTGTTAACCCCTATACCAACACATACCCACCTCAAGTACTATCCTGTTAACCCCTATACCACCACATACCCACCGCAAGTACTATCCTGTTAACCTCTATACCGCCACATACCCACCACAAGAACTATCCTGTTAACCCCAATACCACCACATACCCACCGCAAGTACTATCCTATTAACCCCTATACCCTCACATACCCACTGCAAGTACCTATCCTATTAATCCCTATACTGCCACATACACACCACAAGTACTATCCTATTTACACCTAAACCTCCACAACCCCCAACGCAGATTAACCCTACTCTATCTAAACTAAACCCTCTAAATTACATTAAAAAAATCTAAGTTACAAAAATAATAAAATACATTATCCAAAATAAAAAACAACCATTATACCTAACATATCTACATCCCTCATAATAGAACCCACTCAAAACAAAAAAAAAACCCTAACACTTAAATAATTGCAATAGCCCTTAAAAAGGCCTTTTGTAGGGAATTGCCTTAAAGATAATTCAACTCTTTTACTATTAAAAACAATTACAAACCCCCCTCTACAATACAAGTAACCCCACCCCCCAAATCAATAAAATCTACCTAAAAAAAAATATTCTAAAAAGTAAAAGTTAAAATAAAAAAGCATATTCTTAAAAATTAAAACTCACCCCAAAAAAGCATTAACTAATCCCAAAGAATGTATTTATTTACCGATCAAAAATCTGGCTCATCTTAATCCAATGTTGGACCCTCTTCATCCCGGCTCCAGGCACTGGGGGCCCATCTTCACGGCAGAAGCATACTTTGGCACTTTAATTCTGGTCCCCCATTCCTCCCAGAAGGTAGCACCCCCAAACAAGTGGTATCCCTAGGCAGGGCCGCCACTAGAAATTTTGGGGCCCCTTACTTAACCCCCCCCCCCCACCCCCCCTTGACATGTGCAATTTTTTACCAAGTGACTAAAACGTATATGCACTTATATTCTTAAGTGTAGTCAAACTTGGAAACTTGGAAATGTTGTAAAGGTAGTAACACACAGATACACTTATACACTGAAAAACACACTCACACATAAAGATTCACATATAGACACTCTAGCAGACACGCAAAGAAACACAAACACACTCAGACAGAAACCCACACAGACACTCAGCACTTGTTTACATTGACCTGACAATTAATGAGGTAGACTACAGTTTTGTCAAAAAAAGGAGATTTATAAGACAAAATATGAAGTTCTGATTAACTTTTTGTCAAGGAAGATGACAACTAAATGATGACAACAACATGCAGTGGCTGAAAGGAAGGGCCTTGAACTGTCTAAACAATAATTTAAAGGTTAAGTGGTTGATTGGTGACTTCCGGAAAGGTCTCATTAGTCTCAAAGTCTGTAGAAAGATGTGAATAATCAGCAGTAAGGTCAAAATGTCATAAAAAGGAACAGACAATGGACACAAACACAAACTCTAACACAAACTTGCACATACACCCAAGTAAACACCCACCGAGACATACACACTCACAGACACCCACAGAAAACACACAAAGACATACACACACAGAGAGACAAACACAGAAAACACACAAAGACATACATACACACACACCCTCACTAAGGCATCCACAGCAAACACATAAAGACATACACACACACACCCTCACAGAGACACCCACAGAAAACACACAGACATATGCACACACCCTCACAGAGACACCCACAGAAAATACAGACATATGCACACACCATCATAGACATCCACAGAAAATACAGACATATGCACACATCATCACAGAGACACCCACAGAAAACACACAAAGGCAAACGCACACACCTTCACAGAGACACCCACAGAAAATGCAAAAAGACATACACCCTCACAGAGACACCCACAGAAAACACAGACATACATACACACACACCCTCACAGAGACATCCACAGAAAATACACAAATACATACATACACGCACAGCCTCACAGATACACCCACAGCAAATGTACAAAGACATATGCACACACCCTCACATAGACATCCACAGAAAATGGACAACGACATAGACAAACACCCTCACAGAGACATCCACAGAAAATGCAAAAAGACATCCACAGAAAATGCACAAAGACATACACACGCATCCTCAAAGAGACATCCACAGACACTCACACCCTCATAGAGAGACCCACAGAAAAAAAAAATAGATACACACTCATAGAGACACCAACAAAAGCACAAAGACATAAACACAGACACAGGAGGTAAAATTTCTGCACATGGCCATCCCCTAAATCAACAGTGTGTGACAAAAATAGCAGAAATTAAGAGATCACTTTTTAAAGAATCATATTTGTAAATGTGCAAACAAAAATACTTCTGTTAATTCGAAATTGTACATTAATGATCTGTCAGAATGGGTAGATGAAGAAAAGTCCTTCTGAAAGGTTTACATATGTTTGGGGTTTTTTTCCCCAACCAAGAGCACCACTTTAAATCTGGTGTACAAATGTTCCCATCTGTCAGCTGTACTTATGGATTTTGAAAATGCTGTGCTTTATATGGTCTTGGTGGAACCATAAGCTGTGGTACTCAGTCTCATACCATTAGATCTGGTTAAATGCAGGATTTAGGCTTGTTTGTATGTATTTCAAAATTAAGTCAGCTGTAGTGTAAACTGAACAAGTTTAAGTTAACCTGTCTCATTTCAAACACTAAGCAATCTTAGCCTGAGAGTATAACATTTTATGCAGATGTAAAACATCTTAGATAAAATGCCTCCTGGCATCTGGAAAGTCCTTGCAAAAAGGGGCAGTAATTTGGAATGTAATTAAAATATATATATATATATATATATATATATATATATATATATATATATATATATATATATATATATATATATATATATATATATATATATATATATATATATATATATATATATAACTAAAAAAATCATATCTGCTAAAAGGCAACCTACCATTTGTGTATTGAGGATCATGTCTGCCACGCATCTCTGAATGCCGACAGCATATGCTGTTGGCATTTAACATTACACAAGCAGTTCTGGTGAACTGCTTGTGCAATGCCGCCCCTGTAGATTCAGCAGGGGGTATCAATCAATACAATCGTAAACGATCGGCGGATTGATGTCCGCAGCCTCAGAGGCAGCAGACAAGTTAAGGAGCAGCGGTCTTAAGACCCCTGCTTCTTAACTCTTGTTGCCGGCAAGCCTGAAGGCTCGCGCTGAAACAGCAGCATTAGGGGCCATTCGGCCCTTAATAAATCGTCCCCTTACTCTGAATTTCAAATAAGCAGTAGATTAGTAGACAAGTGTATTTTTTCTCCCCATTTAACGGCCCACTGTACCATGTGACAGCCAATCACAGACTAGTATGCGTATACACTGTGCACATGCTCAGTAGGAGCTGGTGCCTCAGAAGTGTGTATATAAAAAGACAATACAATATTTGATAAAGGAAGTAAATTTGAAAGTCTCTTAAAATCGCATGCTGTGTCTTAATCATTTTTACTTTAGTGTTCCTTTAATAAGAGGAAAGAAAACAACATGTTTACAAAACCTGAAGTGAATACAAGTTCATGCTTGCTGCTGTAAAGTTCCACATCTCAGAGAGCATTATTACTTTTTATTGGAGGCAGCTTGCCACTCTCTGTTATCTTTTTCTTCTTAAATGGAAAGAATCCACAGCTGCATTCATTACTTTTGGGAAATAAGAACCTGCCCATCAGGAGGAGGCAAAGACACCCCAGCCAAAGGCTTAACTACTCCTCCCACTCCCCTCATCCCCCAGTCATTCTTTGCCTTTAGTCCCAGGAGGTTGGCAGAGAAGTGTCAGAATATTTATTTTTGTTTTTTGTCTCTTATGGAGGGTAGTACTCTTCGGCATGGGACAGGAGTTTTAAGTAGTCCTGTCAGTCTCTCAGTGAGGGCTTGGATGAAAGTTACAGCCCGGAGATGCAGGGAGAGTCTTTCTGCAAAACCATCCCGACTCATATTAACAGCTCCTCAAGCAATTGGCGTTGTCAAACTTTGCTCCGCTGCCTGCTTTCTTCTCTCAAGTCCATGGTGGAGGCGATGCCACTATTCGTCACACTTGAAAGGCCATGTTCCTGTTCCACAGCGTAGATTCCGGTAAGATTGTTTCATTTTACTTTATCATCAATGTACTGTAAGGTGAATGTTTTCCCGAGAGGCTACGACACCTTGCGGGTCTAACTACATGACATAAGGGTCTCAGTGAGTCTCTGTTAGTATCTTGGAATCGAGGGTTAATATCTCCCGAGGGGGGTTATTGAACAGGGGCGTTTATAATCATGTTTGTTATGTGATTCAACCTGCTTATGTGTGATGTTTATGGGCTTGTGGTTTGGAACTTAAAATGAGGCCTTTGGAAGTGATGCCGCCTTTTGGTTGGGCGCACTTTGTGGACTGTACGGTTCACCTTGTGTTCGGGCGTGGTTCAGTTCCGTTTTCCATTTCCGCATTCCCAACCGTGTGGCAAAGGAAATTTTCTAGTCCGCAGGGGTCTGGTCATAGGAGGTGGTGAGTGCCCCAGCCATTGGGGGTGTCAGGTGCCGTTTTTGTTTTTACTACTTTAGTCCATACTTATCTTCTATCCAGTTATGGAGGATTCTAATGCTGAGACTGTGCTAATTTCAGATTCAGTTACGGAGGATTCTGATACTGAGACTATTTGATTTCAGATCCTGTGTCCGGTGACGAATCCGGATTGGCCTCATTGACACGTGTCAACCTGTTTTGTTCAGTATGCCATATGAGAGCGCCTAGTTCCTCGGGCTCGGGGAATCAAGGGTCTGCTGAGCAATCCGCCTCTGGAGGTCCCATCTCCGAGAGGCGAGTTCCCTACCAATTTATACTTCTATACATGCGGGTAACCCAGTTTATGATTCCTCCATGCAGGGTGGCGTGTTCCCCCTGGAGGTTGCAGCACGTTTTCGCTTCCACATAACGTTGCCGATTGTTCGTCTCCAGAGTCCAGATGTTTATTTGAGAATGTGCTCGTGCCCTATTGTCCCGGGCCTTCCGCCTTGGGGAGGGCCTCTACAGTTCCCCGCGGGTGTAACTGTCCCTGAGTGTTGTGCTTTTCGTTACAGGATTGCGCGCCTTCGAGTATTGCTCAGACTTGTTTTTCAGTTATTGAATGACCCTATCATTACCAGATACAGGGATTTTCAGTCTATAATTTGAATGGTAGAAACACCTGTTACACACAACAATGGTAACTCTAGGGGGAGCTAGAATAGATAAATAATGAAGGAACAAATTTAAAAAGAACCTATAAAATAGCAATATAGATAATATATTACATCAACAAAAATTCTATGATCCTAGAACTAATAAGTAACAAATATGCACTAAAATGTAAAAATCAAGTTATAATGAAATAAAATGCAATAGAACATGGGCTTTCATAAGATGTGATATATATAAGCAAAATGTTCAAAATAAAGAGAATAATACAATTAGATATGTATCTTGATAGTTCTTATCTGTATGGGATTCGGATATCCAAATAGTCCCAAAGGTGAACAGTCCCTCCAGATATGTATTAATCCTCTTAAGTGGCACAGGTATGGGAATCACACTTGAATTCTGAAGTCAGCTCCTTGTCACAAAACCAATCTGGATAGGAACTTTCTCTGTGCAAAAGGAATCACAAAGACAAGGGCGCCTCCTTGTGTGATACAGTATGAACAAACATAAAATATGTGAATACCAAATTATACTCACAAAGATGGCAGCACTCTGTTGTGCTAATAGAGGCGGACTGGGAGTTCACAGTGTCCCAGTTCACTGCACCAGGCAATACAGCAAGTTACTCCAGGGTGAGATATGTCTTAATCAAGCTCAGACACTCAGCAAAGAGTTGAGGCTGAGGAAGCAGACAGAGGTCTGAGAAACGCGTTGCTTACTCATCCATTTTTAGTGTCACATATGTGACATTGTGTATTGTATTTTATTGCACCATTAAAGTATGGTATTTTAACTCTTTGCTGAGAGTCTGAGATTGATTAAGACATATATCACCCTGGAGTGACTTGCTGTATCGCCTGGTGCAGTGAACTGGGACACTGTGAACTCCCAGTCCGCCTCTATTAGCACAACAGAATGCTGCCATCTTTGTGAGTATAATTTGGTATTCACATATTTTATGTTTGTTCATACTGTATCACACGAGGAGGCGCCCTTGTCTTTGTGATTCCTTTTGCGCAGAGAAAGTTCCTAATTTGAATGGTGCACCTCATTAGACATGTGGGGATGAGGTAATCTCCTGATTGTCATTTGTTTGAGATCTTTCCCAGTTTTGAAAGATAGGGCTCCGTTTGGCTAGTCCTGCGGGTAGGCCTGAGTCTTTTTGGGCGTTAACCTCTGGGTTTCCTTTTATTTTATTTATATCCGATGGGATGTCTTTTATTTGTTTTTGTTTCCTTCGGGAACCTTCTGGGATTGATACTCTTTATTACTTCTTTGGAAGTTGTTTTGGACATGTTAGTCCTATGTTAAAAATGTCTGTTTTTTGTTTTTTTTCCCTATGAGGGAGAATTTATGCAGCTTGCCGGTTGGGACCCTAGGTGCAGGCTGGTTTGGCCTTCATTTTTAGGCCTCTGGATTTGTCCTTTTGGGCTTGATCCAACAGCTTGTACAGGATAGCTGTCTAGCATGCGGAAGGTTTGCAGTTTGAAACCAGTTGCAGCTCTTGGCACCTTGCAGGTGTTTGTGTAAGCTGTTTATAGTGTATCTAGATGCAGCTCTTACTCTTTGACGCGTACTGTCTGTCTGAGTTATAAGAGACCTTTGTGTCTTCTTCCATTGTGTCTGGGTGAGTTTGATCTCCTTTTAGGGATCTGTGTTTGCGGGTGATGGTTGTTCCCTGTGGGGACTTTGTTTAGCTCAGGGTTTCCGGTGCTGGGTGGGCTTATTGCCTTTCATTTCTTTCCATGTGTCCTCTGCTTGTGCGGAGGTGATAGGGAGACTAGTCCTGCTAGTAGGATTTTTTTGACCTTGAGGTATCCCTTGGTTGTCCTGAGGCTTTGAGAAGTATCTTAATATGACTTCTAGCCTTGCTCTTTGGAGCGTTGGACTTAAGCTAGGGGTGGTTTCTTCCTTTGGTCAGGGCTTTCGAGTTCTTCTCGCTATCCGGATTCTCTGGATATGCATCTATATCCCTTGTGTCTGGCTTTTTGGCCAGTTGGGGTGTTTAGTTCTAGGGTAAGGTTTGCCTGAACTATTAGGTGCCCAGGCCTGTTTTTCTCCCTGAGACTTCCGGTTGCTGCAGCTTAGCTTGGCTTTTTTCCTGACCCAGTCTTGGGTAGTTTTGGAATCTTGGATCTCAGGGCTGGTCGGGGTGTTCCACGGTAGTGGGAACTTGGGCTATGCCCTTGCTCCATCTACCTGGCCGGGTCATGATTGGCCAGGTTTTCAGAGTATTTATTACTCTTTGCAACAGATTAGCCCATGTCATCTAGTGGTTAGCTGTGTGGCTTGCGCCTGAAGTGTTGTTGGTTCATACCCAGCTGCGGGCGCTGGATGTTCAATTTCCGGTGCGCCTTAGGGTTGCATTCCCCTGGTCAGCTTGGCAGTGTACCCGTGGATTCCCTGCTTTGCAGGCGAATGGGTTGGCTGTGCCTCTGCTTGGCAAGCTACTTGTAGGGGGGTCCTTTTCTAGGACTTTTGTGTTGGGGATTTATCTTCCCATTAGCCGGTGGCTTCGGGCCTTGAGGACAGTTGTTGCCCTTCCGGCTTCATCCCTTTTCTTTCTGGGATATTCTCCTCCCTATGGAGATGCAGTATTTTCTTGGGGCTTCTCCTGGTCGGGAGGTAGAAAGGTGGGATTGGTTCCCTCTTGGGTCTTGCTGGCTCCAAGTCAGACTTGCTGGGCCTTTGTTTTGATAGATCCTTAGGTCTATGGCCTTGTCTATTTTCAGAGTCGGGTTGTACTTGTACTCTGTGGGGATGGCTGTGCTAGCTTTATGCTTGTTCCTGTACCAGTTTTGGGATTCTTTTGTTCCCCTGTCTTGGATCCCTGAAGCTGGGTTGGTCCAGCTGGGTGTGGGTCTGCAGGTCAGGAATCAGATGACTAATCGGTCTAAGATGCTGCGTTCGGATCGCAGTCTCCTTTGGATGTGTGAGCTTGTTGAGTCTATCCTGTTAGCTCAGTCTGCTAGGATATAGATTTCCGTTCACCTTGCTCCATTGATTTCAGAAGTGGGTTTACTCTTCCTTCGGGTTCTGAGTGTATTCTCTCCTTCTCAGGGGGCCTCAATGGAGGCTTTCTGTTCCCCTTTTTAGAGACCTGTGGGTAGGTCTGGCGGCTTAGGTTGCCTGGAGGGTGCCCTCTGTCTGGGGGTTGCTTTTGCATTCTGTTTCTTGCTTGACTGCCTCTTCTTCCTTGCAAGCACCCTCTGTGTCATCCTGTTATGGACTCTGTGTTTTCATACTTAGGGTTTTTTCACCTGGGTCTATTACACTTTTCATGGTTGACTACTTTGGTATTCTATGTTCAGACGCTGGGAGGACTTTGCCTCTTTAGTTGCATTCCATAACGCTTTGGGTCCATTTGGAATCCCCTTCATTTGTGAGGGGTGAGAGGTGGGGGACCATCTGTTGCGCGACAGTGTCTCTTGGTGGACTGTTGGCTCAGTCGAGTCCGTTTTGCGTTCTCTAGTTTGGCTCTGGACTAGTTGCGAGTCAGTGTCCTCGTGGCTTTTTCTTGAAAAAAAAAAGAAAAGAAAAAAAATAAAAATGTTCTCTGCTTCGGACGAAGCAGGATTTTTTTTATTGGGGAGAGGTTCAGGCCTGGTACCCTCAGTATGGGCCGCCTATTGTACCCCCCTTCTTGGCATTCAGTGTCCTCTATAGCTTGGGCATTGTTTTCCCAAAAGTAATGAATGCAGCTCCCCACCCGTAATTTTATGTGGGGCGTCCTTTTATTCTTCTGGCACCTTTCACCCTGATATTTCTTCTACTGTTCCTTGTTCCTCGGCAGAATAACTGCGGGATGAGGGGAGTGGGAGGAGTATTTAAGCCTTTGGCTGGGGTGTCTTTGCCTCCTCCTGGTGGCCAGGTTCTTTTTTCCCAAAAGTAATGAATGCAGCTGTGGACTCTTTCCATCAGAAGAAAAGGAAATGATCAGGTAAGCATAATTTATGCTTTTGTGTAGACTCTTTTTTACAGAATTAAAGGGACAGTCAACACCAGTATTTTTGTTGTTTTTAAAGATAGATAATCCCTTTATTACTCATTATCTAGTTTTGCACAACCAACACAGTTATAATAATACACGTTTTACCTC
Source organism: Bombina bombina (assembly GCF_027579735.1). NCBI lineage: Eukaryota > Metazoa > Chordata > Amphibia > Anura > Bombinatoridae > Bombina > Bombina bombina. The sequence continues at coordinate 98,954,186 of NC_069510.1, forward strand.
TGTAATTACCTTGAGGCCTATGTATCAAAGTTCTTGCAGACCTGATCCGACAGTGAGGATCAGGTCCGCAAGACCTCGCTGAATGCGGAGAGCAATACGCTCTCTGTATTCAGCATTGCACCAGCAGCTCTTGTGAGCTGCTGGTGCAACGCTGCCCCCTGCAGACTCGCGGCCAATCAGCCGCCAGCAGGGAGGTGTCAATCAATCCGATCGTACTCGATCGGGTTGAATTGTGGCGATTCCTGTCCGCCTGCTCAGAGCAGGCGGACAGGGTTATGGAGTAGCGGTCTTTAGAGTCTGAAGACTCGCCAGAAACATGGGCCACAAGCTCCATACAGAGCTTGATAAATGGGCCTCTTTGTATCTAAGCCTCTGCAGCCTGCCCCCTTATTTCAGTTCTTTTGACAGACTTGCATTTTAGCCAGTCAGTGCTCACTCCTCGGTAAATTCACGTGCATGAGCTCAATGTTATCTATATGAAACACATGAACTAACACCCTCTAGTGTTGAAAAACTGTCAAAATGCATTAAAGGGACAGTCTACACCAAAATTTTTCTTATTTAAAAAGATAATCCCTTTATTACCCATTCCCTGTTTTTGCATAACCAACACAGTTATATTAATATACTTTTTACCTCTGTGATTACCTTGTATCTAAGCCTCTGCAGACTGCCTCCTTATCTAAGTGTTTTTGACAGACATGCAGTGTAGTCAATCAGTGAAGACTCCTAAATAACTTCACGGGAGTGAGCACAATGTTATCTATATGACACACATGAACTAACACTGTCTAACTGTGAAAAACTTTCAAAATGCTCTGAGCTAAGAGGCGGTTTTCAACGGTTTAGAAATCAGTTTGAGCCTAGCTAGGTTTAGCTTTTCAAAAATACCACCAAGGGAACAAAGCAAATTTGATGATAAAAGTAAATTGGAAAGTTGTTTAAAATTGCATGCCCTATCTGAATCATGAAAGTTTAGTTTGGAGTAGACTGTCCCTTTAAGATTAGAGGCCTAAGAAATTAGCATATGAACCTCCTATGTCTAGCTTTTAACTAAGAATACTAAGAAAACAAAGCAAAGTTGGTGATAAAAGTAAATTGGAAAGTTGTTTAACCCCTTAATGACCGGACCATTTTTCAATTTTCTTACCCTTAATGACAATGGCTATTTTTACATTTCTGCAGTGTTTTTTTGCAATTTATGGGGCAATAAATACAAGTAGCACTTTGCTATTTCCAAACCACTTTTTTTCAAAATGAGCGCTAGTTACTTTGGAACCCTGATATCCGTCAGGAATACCTGAATATCCCTTGACATGTATATATTTTGTTTTAGAAGACATCCCAAAGTATTGATCTAGGCCCATTTTGGTATATTTCATGCCACCATTTCACCGCCAAATGCGATAAAAAAAAAAAAAAAAGTTCACTTTTTCACAAATTTTGTCACAAACTTTAGGTTTCCCACTGAAATTATTTACAAACAGCTTCTGCAATTATGGCACAAATGGTTGTAAATGCTTCTCTGGGATCCCCTTTGTTCAGAAATAACAGACTTATATGGCTTTGTGGTTGGTTTTTGGTAATTAGAAGGCCGCTAAATGCCGCTGCGCACCACACATGTTTTATGCCCAGGAGTGAAGGGGTTAATTAGGGAGCTTGTAGGGAGCTTGTAGGGTTAATTTTAGCTTTAGTGTAGTGTAGTAGACAACTCCAAGTATTGATCTAGGCCCATTTTGGTATATTTTATGCCACCATTTCACCGCCAAATGCGAGCAAATAAAAAAAAAAACTTTACATTTTTCACAATTTTAGGTTTCTCACTGAAATTATTTACAAACAGCTTGTGCTATTATGGCAGAAATTGTTGTAAAAGCTTCTCTGGGATCCCCTTTGTTCAGAAATAGCAGACTTATATGGCTTTGGCGTTGCTTTTTGGTAATTAGAAGGCCGCTAAATGCTGCTGCGCACCACACGTGAATTATGCCCAGCAGTGAAGGGGTTAAATTAGGTAGCTTGTAGGGAGCTTGCAGGGTTAATTTTAGAGATCAGCCTCCCACCTGACACATCCCACCCCCTGATCCCTCCCAAACAGCTCTCTTCCCTCCCCCACCCCACAATTGTTACCGCCATCTTAAGTACTGGCAGAAAGTCTGCCAGTACTAAATAAAAGAGTTTTTTTTTTTTTTTTAAATAAAAATTATAAAATATTTTAGTTGTGATGGACCCCTGCCTTAGCACCAACCTCCCTGATCCCCCCCTCCAGCTCTCTAACCCTCTCCCCTACCTAATTACCGCCATCTTGGGTACTGGCAGCTGTCTGCCAGTACCCAGTTTGGCCCCACTGGCCAAACTATTTAAATTTTATTTATAACTTTTATTTGTATTTTTTTATACAAATTTATTTCTGTAGTGTAGCAGCCCCCCCACAATACCCCCACCCCCTCCCCCTCCCAGATCCTTTTATATGTTAAAAAAAAAAAAAAAAATTGAACTTTTTTTTTTAAACTTTTTTTTTCCCCCTTCCTTCATTGGTGTCAGTGTGGTATTGCGCGCACGTGCACGCGCATCCACGTGCACGCGCGCACCCGTGCACGCGCGCGCATCGTGCACGCGCGCGCACACGCTCCCTCCTCCCACTGGGCAAAGGCACCATCGGCACCATCACTACCGGTGCAGAGAGGGCCACAGAGTGGCTCTCTCTGCATCGGAGGCTTGTAAAGGGGTATTGCAGGATGCCTCCATATCGAGGCATCACTGCAATACCCTCAGAGCTGCTGGAAGTGATTGTGATCACTTCCAGCACTCTGTTAGACAACTGACGTACCAGGTACGTCCATTGTCATTAACTGCTTGTTAATGCATGACGTACCTGGTACGTCAGTTGTCATTAAGGGGTTAAAATGACATGCCCTATTTGAATCATGAAAGTTTTTTTTTGGACTTGACTGTCCCTTTAAGTTGAAAACTACCAAAAAGAAATACACAATTAAAAATCTGTGATTTTTGAATTAGAAACTCTGTTGTAAGCTACTGCATGTTACATGTAAGTGGTGTCATACAATATAATACATAGCCAGAAACAGTTACATAGAAGACATAGGTATTGTCTGAATAAATACAGATCTGTGATTGATTATATATTATATGCTATAACATACTCTGCATATTTGTCTAAATTACACAATGTAACTGGGTCTAGATGTCTGTGGCATTAAAATGTGTGAGCTTTGTGGGCCAATCTACCAATGTCCACCAGACATCGCTGAATGCCAAGAGCATACGCTGCCGGCATTTAACATTGCAGAAGAATTTCTGGTGAACTGCTTGTGCAATGCCGCCCCCTGCAGATTTGGGGCCAATCGGCCGCTAGCAGGGGGTGTCAATCAACTCGATCGTATAGGATCGTGCGGATTGATGTCCGCAGCCTCAGAGGCAGCGGACCAGTTAAGGAACAGCTTCTTAACTCCTGTTTCCGACAAGCCTAAAGGCTTGCGCGGAAACAGGGGGATCAGTGGTCATTCGCTCTTGATAATCCGGCCCCATTGTGTGTACGTGTGGCTGAGTCGCCACAGTCTGCTAATTCTGTGTGACTACCGATCTTACTGTAAGGTTGTGTTTTTTAATTTAAATGTTATATAAAGAATTGAGAGAACCATCTCCCTGAAGTCTCTTCTTAGGCATCCATTTACAAAACAAAGGGCTATATTAGTTCCTGGTGGGAGGGACTTGTTGCAGAGGTTAATATTTTATTGAGCTGCTAAAACACCTGCTGGGCTGGTTGAAGAATCAGCAAATTAAAAGATGTGTAATGTCAGATAGATTATAAATGTAGTGAATGAATTTCTCCTGTAGACAGCCTTCGTATTAGACAGAGTGACCATAAATAAAAGCTAAATAAACTGAGACTTCCTTCAAGAATGTTTGTATTGCAAGTTGAAAGTAAATGCGACTACGAGAGTGCAATCGCCACTGAAAAGCTCTGGTTAACTGACGTGAGTAAAAAAAAAGTGGCACAAAACACATCAATGTAACGGTATAGTTACAATCATATTAACACTATCTGATAAAAATTATTTGTTAAAACAAATTGCCTGAAAAAGTTATAAGGGCTCAAAAATATGAGATGTAGGTGTTAGAAAAAAAAAATCATATATACATATGTATTTGTTTATTTATATGTTGTGTGTATGTATGTATGTATATACAGTGTATATATATATATATTTGTAAAGTAAGAAATCCCAGTAATCCTAGGATTACCTGGGTAAAATGGACATTACCCAAGCGACTGTGGGTAAAACCTGATGTACTGTAATTCCCCCATCTACACTATTTTTTTTTGCCTCCACCTGGGGTTTGAAGGGGAGGGGGGCGCCACGCCGATCCTCTGGCATCCACCCAAAGTGAGCCTTGGGAAATTAGGTTTACAAGGGGTCTTTGCCCACCTTGAACCCCCAAGGTGGAGGCAAAAAAGATAGTGAAGATGGGGGAATTACAGTGCATCGTATATATATATGTTTGATGCAGTGACTCGATGAGTATGATCTTGCATCGGACTTTACCTAGTGTCACTTGGGTAATGTCCGTTTTACCTGGGTAATCCTAGGATTACCCAAAATCTTACTTTACCCGCACTATATATACGCGCAAAGGTAAATTACTTTAAGCGCAGGAGCAGGAGTGCAAATTTGTGCTCCACTCGTAATCTGGCCCTGTAAATTGAATTATTCATGCTTTACATTTTTTTACAATGCACTATTGTTATTGTTTCTGCTTCTCCTACAGTTACATTCTGACATGCAGCATAGTGCAGATTTTTGGCAATGCAGTCATTAATAATTGTTTCATTTTTTTTTTATCTTAATATCACTTGAAACTGTGCTTTTCCCAGTTAGATCTTCATTTTTTTTCTAAGATAGGCAGCTTTCACAGCTCGCAGGTAACTCTTCTAGGCTCAGCCCCTTTTCTAAGAGAATTCCGTGAGATCTGCCCTGTGAGGTTTTCCAGTTGATTTTGCTCCTTGCTTGCTGACTAATGATTATGGATTCTGCAATGTGATTTGACAAAAATCTGGCTATAAGGCCCAGATTGCTTATGCCAGCTCAATTTAGCATTTAAACGCCTAGGCAATCCCAAGATAACAGAGGTGAGAAATCTGAGCATAATTGCAAACTGAATCTATTGTTAGTGACAGGAATAAACAAAGGTGCAGAGACCGGACCTCAGATCTAGGGGTAGATTTACCAAGTAGCGGATGCTGCTTTCTACGCCCGAAGTTTCAGGTCTGCCTGAAAATAAAGTTAAGAGACAGACCGCTACTCCTTAACTTCTCCGGCACTACTACAATCATCCTGATCCGATCGGGATGATTAACACTCCCTGCTAGCGGCGAATGTGCAGGGGGCGGCTTTGCAAAAGCATTTACAAAGAAATGCTTGTGCAGTGATAAATGCTGACAGCGTATGCTTTTGGCATTTGGCGAGGTCGAGTGGACATGATTCACTACAGCGAATCATGTCCGCTCGACCAATGATAAATCTACCTCCTAGTGTTTAGTGTCAGGGCCTTAGCTGATAGCTGAGATCTTGGGCATTAGCAGAGAGCTTGTGCTTTGAGATATGGCTTTAAAGGGATATGAAAACCAAAATGTTTCTTTCTCCTGTTAAGTGTGGTCAGTCCACGGGTCATCATTACTTCTGGGATATTAACTCCTCCCCAACAGTAAGTGCAAGAGGATTCACCCAGCAGAGCTGCTATATAGCTCCTCCCCTCTACGTCACCTCCAGTCATTCTCTTGCACCCAACGAATAGATAGGATGTGTGAGAGGACTGTGGTGATTATACTTAGTTTTATACCTTCAATCAAAAGTTTGTTATTTTATAATAGCACCGGAGTGTGTTATTCCTTCTCTGGTAGAATTTGAAGAAGAATCTACCTGAGTTTTTTCTATGATTTTAGCCGGCGTAGTTAAGATCATATTGCTGTTTCTCGGCCATCTGAGGAGAGGTAAACTTCAGATCAGGGGACAGCGGGCAGATTAATCTGCAAGAGGTATGTAGCAGCTTATTATTTTCTGACAATGGAATTGATGAGAAAATTCTGCCATACCGATATAATGTAAACTCAGCCTTAAATGCAGTAGCAGCAACTGGTATCAGGCTGTCATGTATGTATATTTTACACTTCAGTATTCTGGGGAATGGCACTTCACTGGAATTATACTGTATGCATAAGACTTTAGCCTATTTTGCAGGGACTAGCAACAGGCTTTTTAATAACACTTAATTTACTTATGTTAAACGTTTTTGCTGGCATGTAAAATCGTTTAATTTTCTGAGGTACTGGGTGAAAAAATGTTTTGGGCACTATTTTTTCCACTTGGCAGTCGTTTTTATTTAATTTATGACAGTTTACTGATCTCTCTCACTGTTGTGTATGAGGGGGAGGGGCCTTTTTTGGCGCTTTTGCTACGCATCAAAAAATTCAGTCAGAAGTTATTGTCTTCCCTGCATGATCCGGTTCATCTCTACAGAACTCAGGGGTCTTCAAAACTTGTTTTGAGGGAGGTAATCACTCACAGCAGAGCTGTGAGATTGTAGTTGACTGTGATAAAAAACGTTTATTTCTCCAACATAGGTGTGTCCGGTCCACGGCGTCATCCTTACTTGTGGGATATTCTCTTCCCCAACAGGAAATGGCAAAGAGCCCAGCAAAGCTGGTCACATGATCCCTCCTAGGCTCCGCCTACCCCAGTCATTCTCTTTGCCGTTGTACAGGCAACATCTCCACGGAGATGGCTTAGAGTTTTTTAGTGTTTAACTGTAGTTTTTCATTATTCAATCAAGAGTTTGTTATTTTCAAATAGTGCTGGTACGTACTATTTACTCAGAAACAGAAAAGAGATGAAGAATTCTGTTTGTATGAGGAAAATGATTTTAGCAACCGTAACTAAAATCCATGGCTGTTCCACACAGGACTGTTGAGAGCATTAACTTCAGTTGGGGGAACAGTTTGCAGTCCTTTGCTGCTTGAGGTATGACACATTCTAACAAGACGATGTAATGCTGGAAGCTGTCATTTTCCCTATGGGATCCGGTAAGCCATGTTTATTACGATTGTAAATAAGGGCTTCACAAGGGCTTATTTAGACTGTAGACATTTTTTGGGCTAAATCGATTGATATTAACACTTATTTAGCCTTGAGGAATCATTTATTCTGGGTATTTTGATATAATTATATCGGCAGGCACTGTTTTAGACACCTTATTCTTTAGGGGCTTTCCCAAAGCATAGGCAGAGTCTCATTTTCGCGCCGGTGTTGCGCACTTGTTTTTGAGAGGCATGGCATGCAGTCGCATGTGAGAGGAGCTCTGATACTGATAAAAGACTTCTGAAGGCATCATTTGGTATCGTATTCCCCTTGGGTTTGGTTGGGTCTCAGCAAAGCAGATACCAGGGACTGTAAAGGGGTTAAAGCTTAAAACGGCTCCGGTTCCGTTATTTTAAGGGTTAAAGCTTCCAAAATTGGTGTGCAATATTTTCAAGGCTTTAAGACACTGTGGTGAAAGTTTGGTGAATTTTGAACAATTCCTTCATGTTTTTTCGCAATTGCAGTAATAAAGTGTGTTCAGTTTAAAATTTAAAGTGACAGTAACGGTTTTATTTCAAAACGTTTTTTGTACTTTCTTATCAAGTTTATGCCTGTTTAACATGTCTGAACTACCAGATAGACTGTGTTCTGAATGTGGGGAAGCCAGAATTCCTATTCATTTAAATAAATGTGATTTATGTGATAATGACAATGATGCCCAAGATGATTCCTCAAGTGAGGGGAGTAAGCATGGTACTGCATCATTCCCTCCTTCGTCTACACGAGTCTTGCCCACTCAGGAGGCCCCTAGTACATCTAGCGCGCCAATACTCCTTACTATGCAACAATTAACGGCTGTAATGGATAATTCTGTCAAAAACATTTTAGCCAAAATGAACCCTTGTCAGCGTAAGCGTGGATGCTCTGTTTTAGTTACTGAAGAGCATGACGACGCTGATATTAATATCTCTGAAGGGCCCCTAACCCAATCTGAGGGAGCCAGGGAGGTTTTGTCTGAGGGAGAAATTACTGATTTAGGGAACATTTCTCAGCAGGCTGAATCTGATGTGATTACTTTTAAATTTAAATTGGAACATCTCCGCATTTTGCTTAAGGAGGTATTATCCACTCTGGATGATTGTGAAAATTTGGTCATCCCAGAGAAACTATGTAAAATGGACAAGTTCCTAGAGGTGCCGGGGCTCCCAGAAGCTTTTCCTATACCCAAGCGGGTGGCGGACATTGTTAATAAAGAATGGGAAAGGCCCGGTATTCCTTTCGTCCCTCCCCCCATATTTAAAAAATTGTTTCCTATGGTCGACCCCAGAAAGGACTTATGGCAGTCAGTCCCCAAGGTCGAGGGAGCGGTTTCTACTTTAAACAAACGCACCACTATTCCCATAGAGGATAGTTGTGCTTTCAAAGATCCTATGGATAAAAAATTAGAAGGTTTGCTTAAAAAGATGTTTGTTCAGCAGGGTTACCTTCTACAACCCATTTCATGCATTGTCCCTGTCACTACAGCCGCATATTTCTGGTTTGATGAACTGATTAAGGTGCTCGATAGTGACTCTCCTCCTTATGAGGAGATTATGGACAGAGTCAATGCTCTCAAATTGGCTAATTCTTTCACTCTAGACGCCTCTTTGCAATTGGCTAAGTTAGCGGCTAAGAATTCTGGGTTTGCTATTGTGGCGCGCAGAGCGCTTTGGTTGAAATCTTGGTCGGCTGATGCGTCTTCCAAGAACAAGCTACTAAACATTCCTTTCAAGGGGAAAACGCTGTTTGGTCCTGACTTGAAAGAGATTATCTCTGATATCACTGGGGGTAAGGGCCATGCCCTTCCTCAGGATCGGCCTTTCAAGGCAAAAAATAGACCTAATTTTCGTCCCTTTCGTAAAAACGGACCAGCCCAAGGTGCTACGTCCTCTAAGCAAGAGGGTAATACTTCTCAGGCCAAGCCAGCTTGGAGACCAATGCAAGGCTGGAACAAGGGAAAGCAGGCAAAGAAACCTGCCACTGCTACCAAGACAGCATGAAATATCGGCCCCCGATCCGGGACCGGATCTGGTGGGGGGCAGACTCTCTCTCTTCGCTCAGGCTTGGGCAAGAGATGTTCTGGATCCTTGGGCGCTAGAAATAGTCTCCCAGGGTTATCTTCTGGAATTCAAGGGACTTCCCCCAAGGGGAAGGTTCCACAGGTCTCAGTTGTCTTCAGACCACATAAAAAGACAGGTGTTCTTACATTGTGTAGAAGACCTGTTAAAAATGGGAGTGATTCATCCTGTTCCATTGAGAGAACAAGGGATGGGGTTCTACTCCAATCTGTTCATAGTTCCCAAAAAAGAGGGAACGTTCAGACCAATCCTAGATCTCAAGATCTTAAACAAATTTCTCAAGGTCCCATCTTTCAAGATGGAAACCATTCGAACTATCCTTCCTTCCATCCAGGAAGGTCAATTCATGACCACGGTGGATTTAAAGGATGCGTATCTACATATTCCTATCCACAAGGAACATCATCGGTTCCTAAGGTTTGCATTCCTGGACAAACATTACCAGTTCGTGGCGCTTCCTTTCGGATTAGCCACTGCTCCAAGGATTTTCACAAAGGTACTAGGGTCCCTTCTAGCTGTGCTAAGACCAAGGGGCATTGCAGTTGTACCTTACCTGGACGACATTCTGATTCAAGCGTCGTCCCTCCCTCGAGCAAAGGCTCACACGGACATCGTCCTGGCCTTTCTCAGATCGCACGGCTGGAAAGTGAACGTGGAAAAGAGTTCTCTATCCCCGTCAACAAGGGTTCCCTTCTTGGGAACAATTATAGACTCCTCAGAAATGAGGATTTTTCTAACAGAGGCCAGAAAGACAAAGCTTCTGGACTCTTGTCGAATACTTCATTCCGTTCCTCTTCCTTCCGTAGCTCAGTGCATGGAAGTGATCGGGTTGATGGTAGCGACAATGGACATAGTTCCTTTTGCGCGCATTCATCTAAGACCGTTACAACTGTGCATGCTCAGTCAGTGGAATGGGGACTATACAGACTTGTCTCCAAAGATACAAGTAAATCAGAGGACCAGAGACTCACTCCGTTGGTGGCTGTCCCTGGACAACCTGTCACGAGGGATGACATTCCACAGACCAGAGTGGGTCATTGTCACGACCGACGCCAGTCTGATGGGCTGGGGCGCGGTCTGGGGATCCCTGAAAGCTCAGGGTCTTTGGTCTCGGGAAGAATCTCTTCTACCGATAAATATTCTGGAACTGAGAGCGATATTCAATGCTCTCAAGGCTTGGCCTCAGCTAGCGAGGACCAAGTTCATACGGTTTCAATCAGACAACATGACGACTGTTGCGTACATCAACCATCAGGGGGGAACAAGGAGTTCCCTAGCGATGGAAGAAGTGACCAAGATTATTCTATGGGCGGAGTCTCACTCCTGCCACCTGTCTGCTATCCACATCCCGGGAGTGGAAAATTGGGAAGCGGATTTTCTGAGTCGTCAGACATTGCATCCGGGGGAGTGGGAACTCCATCCGGAAATCTTTGCCCAAGTCACTCAACTTTGGGGCATTCCAGACATGGATCTGATGGCCTCTCGTCAGAACTTCAAAGTTCCTTGCTACGGGTCCAGATCCAGGGATCCCAAGGCGGCTCTAGTGGATGCACTAGTAGCACCTTGGACCTTCACACTAGCTTATGTGTTCCCGCCGTTTCCTCTCATCCCCAGGCTGGTAGCCAGGATCAATCAGGAGAGGGCGTCGGTGATCTTGATAGCTCCTGCGTGGCCACGCAGGACTTGGTATGCAGATCTGGTGAATATGTCATCGGCTCCACCTTGGAAGCTACCTTTGAGACGAGACCTTCTTGTTCAGGGTCCGTTCGAACATCCGAATCTGGTTTCACTCCAGCTGACTGCTTGGAGATTGAACGCTTGATTTTATCGAAGCGAGGTTTCTCAGATTCTGTTATCGATACTCTTGTTCAGGCCAGAAAGCCTGTAACTAGAAAGATTTACCACAAAATTTGGAAAAAATATATCTGTTGGTGTGAATCTAAAGGATTCCCTTGGGACAAGGTTAAGATTCCTAGGATTCTATCCTTCCTTCAAGAAGGATTGGAAAAAGGATTATCGGCAAGTTCCCTGAAGGGACAGATTTCTGCCTTGTCGGTGTTACTTCACAAAAAACTGGCAGCTGTGCCAGATGTTCAAGCCTTTGTTCAGGCTCTGGTTAGAATCAAGCCTGTTTACAAACCTTTGACTCCTCCTTGGAGTCTCAATCTAGTTCTTTCAGTTCTTCAGGGGGTTCCGTTTGAACCCTTACATTCCGTTGATATTAAGTTATTATCTTGGAAAGTTTTGTTTTTAGTTGCAATTTCTTCTGCTAGAAGAGTTTCAGAATTATCTGCTCTGCAGTGTTCTCCTCCTTATCTGGTGTTCCATGCAGATAAGGTGGTTTTACGTACTAAACCTGGTTTTCTTCCAAAAGTTGTTTCTAACAAAAACATTAACCAGGAGATTATCGTACCTTCTCTGTGTCCGAAACCAGTTTCAAAGAAGGAACGCTTGTTGCACAATTTGGATGTTGTTCGCGCTCTAAAATTCTATTTAGATGCTACAAAGGATTTTAGACAAACATCTTCCCTGTTTGTTGTTTATTCAGGTAAAAGGAGAGGTCAAAAAGCAACTTCTACCTCTCTCTCTTTTTGGATTAAAAGCATCATCAGATTGGCTTACGAGACTGCCGGACGGCAGCCTCCCGAAAGAATCACGGCTCATTCCACTAGGGCTGTGGCTTCCACATGGGCCTTCAAGAACGAGGCTTCTGTTGATCAGATATGTAGGGCAGCGACTTGGTCTTCACTGCACACTTTTACCAAATTTTACAAGTTTGATACTTTTGCTTCTTCTGAGGCTATTTTTGGGAGAAAGGTTTTGCAAGCCGTGGTGCCTTCCATTTAGGTGACCTGATTTGCTCCCTCCCTTCATCCGTGTCCTAAAGCTTTGGTATTGGTTCCCACAAGTAAGGATGACGCCGTGGACCGGACACACCTATGTTGGAGAAAACAGAATTTATGTTTACCTGATAAATTTCTTTCTCCAACGGTGTGTCCGGTCCACGGCCCGCCCTGGTTTTTTAATCAGGTCTGATAATTTATTTTCTTTAACTACAGTCACCACGGTACCATATGGTTTCTCCTATGCTATTATTCCTCCTTAACGTCGGTCGAATGACTGGGGTAGGCGGAGCCTAGGAGGGATCATGTGACCAGCTTTGCTGGGCTCTTTGCCATTTCCTGTTGGGGAAGAGAATATCCCACAAGTAAGGATGACGCCGTGGACCGGACACACCGTTGGAGAAAGAAATTTATCAGGTAAACATAAATTCTGTTTTCTGTATTTTTTTTCTGCTATCAGGGTTAGTTATCCTTTGCTAATGGGAGCAATCCTTTGCTAAAAGTGTGTTTTTTACAAAGATTTGATGCTATAACTTTTCAGTTTATCAATTTTCAACTGTCATAACTTTTTCTGTGCTTCTTTTAGGCACAGTACGTTTTCATATTATAGTAAATTACTTGAAAAGTATTTCCAAGTTGCTAGTTTATTTGCTAGTGTGTTAAACATGTCTGATTCAGAGGAAGATATCTGTGCTATATGTGCTAAAGCCAAAGTGGAGCCCAATAGAAATTTATGTACTAACTGTATTGATGCTACTTTAAATAAAAGTCAATCTGTACAAATTGAACATATTTCACCAAACAACGAGGGGAGAGTTATGCCGACTAACTCGCCTCACGTGTCAGTACCTGCATCTCCCGCTCGGGAGGTGCGTGATATTGTAGCGCCGAGTACATCTGGGCGGCCATTACAAATCACATTACAGGATATGGCTACTGTTATGACTGAAGTTTTGGCTAAATTACCAGAACTAAGAGGTAAGCGTGATCACTCTGGGGTGAGAACAGAGTGCGCTGATAATATTAGGGCCATGTCAGACACTGCGTCACAATTTGCAGAACATGAGGACGGAGAGCTTCATTCTGCGGGTGACGGTTCTGATCCAAACAGACTGGATTCAGATATTTCAAATTTTAAATTTAAACTGGAAAACCTCTGTGTATTACTAGGGGAGGTGTTAGCGGCTCTGAATGATTGTAACACAGTTGCAATACCAGAGAAATTATGTAGGTTGGATAAATATTTTGCGGTACCGTCGAGTACTGAGGTTTTTCCTATACCTAAGAGACTTACTGAAATTGTTACTAAGGAGTGGGATAGACCCGGTGTGCCGTTCTCACCCCCTCCAATATTTAGAAAGATGTTTCCAATAGACGCCACCACACGGGACTTATGGCAAACGGTCCCTAAGGTGGAGGGAGCAGTTTCTACTTTAGCTAAGCGTACCACTATCCCAGTGGAGGATAGCTGTGCCTTTTCAGATCCAATGGATAAAAAGTTAGAGGGTTACCTTAAGAAAATGTTTGTTCAACAAGGTTTTATATTGCAACCTCTTGCATGCATTGCGCCTGTCACGGCTGCAGCAGTATTTTGGTTTGAGTCTCTGGAAGAGACACTTGAATCAGCTCCATTAGATGAGATTACACACAAGCTTAAAGCCCTTAAGTTAGCTAACTCATTTATTTCGGATGCCGTAGTACATTTAACTAAACTTACGGCTAAGAATTCCGGATTCGCCATTCAGGCGCGCAGAGCACTGTGGCTAAAATCCTGGTCAGCTGATGTTACTTCTAAATCTAAATTGCTTAATATTCCTTTCAAAGGGCAGACCTTATTCGGGCCCGGGTTGAAAGAAATTATCGCTGACATTACAGGAGGTAAAGGCCATGCCCTGCCTCAAGACAGAACCAAACCTAAGGCTAGACAGTCTAATTTTCGTTCCTTTCGTAATTTCAAAGCAGGAGCAGCATCAACTTCCTCTGCACCAAAACAGGAAGGAGCTGTTGCTCGCTACAGACAAGGCTGGAGACCTAACCAGTCCTGGAACAAGGGCAAGCAGGCCAGGAAACCTGCTGCTGCCCCTAAGACAGCATGAATCGAGGGCCCCCGATCCGGGAACGGATCTAGTGGGGGGCAGACTTTCTCTCTTCGCCCAGGCTTGGGCAAGAGATGTCCAGGATCCCTGGGCGTTAGAGATCATATCTCAGGGATACCTTCTGGACTTCAAATCCTCTCCCCCAAGAGGGAGATTTCATCTGTCAAGGTTGTCAACAAACCAAATAAAGAAAGAGGCGTTTCTACGCTGCGTACAAGATCTTTTATTAATGGGAGTGATCCATCCAGTTCCGCGGTCGGAACAAGGACAAGGGTTTTACTCAAATCTGTTTGTGGTTCCCAAAAAAGAGGGAACTTTCAGGCCAAGTCAGTACATGACCACAGTGGATTTAAAGGATGCTTACCTTCACATACCGATTCACAAAGATCATTACCGGTATCTAAGGTTTGCCTTTCTAGACAGGCATTACCAGTTTGTAGCTCTTCCATTCGGATTGGCTACGGCTCCAAGAATCTTCACAAAGGTTCTGGGTGCTCTTCTGGCGGTACTAAGACCGCGAGGAATTTCGGTAGCTCCGTACCTAGACGACATTCTGATACAAGCTTCAAGCTTTCAAACTGCCAAGTCTCATACAGAGTTAGTACTGGCATTTCTAAGGTCGCATGGATGGAAGGTGAACGAAAAGAAGAGTTCTCTCTTTCCACTCACAAGAGTTCCCTTCTTGGGGACTCTTATAGATTCTGTAGAAATGAAGATTTACCTGACAGAAGACAGGTTAACAAAGCTTCAAAATGCATGCCGTGTCCTTCATTCCATTCAACACCCGTCAGTAGCTCAATGCATGGAGGTGATCGGCTTAATGGTAGCGGCAATGGACATAGTACCCTTTGCACGCCTACATCTCAGACCGCTGCAATTGGGCATGCTAAGTCAGTGGAATGGGGATTACTCAGACTTGTCCCCTACTCTGAATCTGGATCAAGAGACCAGAAATTCTCTTCTATGGTGGCTTTCTCGGCCACATCTGTCCAGGGGGATGCCATTCAGCAGGCCGGACTGGACAATTGTAACAACAGACGCCAGCCTACTAGGTTGGGGCGCTGTCTGGAATTCTCTGAAGGCTCAGGGACAATGGAATCAGGAGGAGAGTCTCCTACCAATAAACATTCTGGAATTGAGAGCAGTTCTCAATGCCCTTCTGGCTTGGCCCCAGTTAACAACTCGGGGGTTCATCAGGTTTCAGTCGGACAACATCACGACTGTAGCTTACATCAACCATCAGGGAGGGACAAGAAGCTCCCTAGCAATGATGGAAGTATCAAAGATAATTCGCTGGGCAGAGTCTCACTCTTGCCACCTGTCAGCAATCCACATCCCGGAAGTGGAGAACTGGGAGGCGGATTTCTTAAGTCATCAGACTTTTCATCCGGGGGAGTGGGAACTTCATCCAGAGGTCTTTGCCCAAATACTTCGACGTTGGGGCAAACCAGAGATAGATCTCATGGCGTCTCGACAGAATGCCAAGCTTCCTCGTTACGGGTCCAGATCCAGGGATCCGGGAGCGGTTCTGATAGATGCTTTGACAGCACCTTGGACCTTCGGGATGGCTTATGTGTTTCCACCCTTCCCGATGCTTCCTCGATTGATTGCCAGAATCAAACAGGAGAGAGCATCAGTGATTCTAATAGCGCCTGCATGGCCACGCAGGACTTGGTATGCAGATCTAGTGGACATGTCATCCTGTCCACCTTGGTCTCTACCTCTGAAACAGGACCTTCTGATCCAGGGTCCCTTCAAACATCAAAATCTAATTTCTCTGAAGCTGACTGCTTGGAAATTGAACGCTTGATTTTATCAAAACGTGGTTTTTCTGAGTCAGTTATTGATACCTTAATACAGGCTAGGAAGCCTGTTACCAGAAAGATTTACCATAAGATATGGCGCAAATACTTATATTGGTGCGAATCCAAGAGTTACTCATGGAGTAAGGTTAGGATTCCGAGGATATTGTCTTTTCTACAAGAAGGTTTAGAAAAGGGTTTATCCGCTAGTTCCTTAAAGGGACAGATTTCAGCTCTGTCCATTCTTTTACACAAACGTCTGTCAGAAGTTCCGGACGTTCAAGCTTTTTGTCAGGCTTTAGCTAGGATCAAGCCTGTGTTTAAAACTGTTGCTCCACCATGGAGTTTGAACTTAGTTCTTAATGTGTTACAGGGTGTTCCGTTTGAACCCCTTCATTCCATTGATATCAAGCTGTTATCTTGGAAAGTTCTATTTTTAATGGCGATTTCCTCGGCTCGAAGAGTCTCTGAGTTATCCGCTTTACATTGTGATTCTCCTTATCTGATTTTTCATTCAGACAAGGTAGTTCTGCGTACTAAACCTGGGTTCCTACCTAAGGTGGTCACTACCAGGAATATCAATCAAGAGATTGTGGTTCCATCTTTGTGTCCTAATCCTTCTTCGAAGAAGGAACGTCTGCTACACAATCTAGATGTAGTACGTGCCCTGAAATTTTATCTACAGGCAACTAAGGATTTTCGACAAACGTCTTCCCTGTTTGTCGTTTATTCTGGTCAGAGGAGAGGTCAAAAAGCTTCGGCTACCTCTCTCTCTTTTTGGCTTCGTAGCATAATTCGGTTAGCCTATGAGACTGCTGGACAGCAGCCTCCTGAAAGAATTACAGCACATTCTACTAGAGCTGTGGCTTCCACTTGGGCCTTTAAGAATGAGGCTTCTGTTGAACAGATTTGCAAGGCTGCAACTTGGTCTTCTCTTCATACTTTTTCCAAATTTTACAAATTTGATACTTTTGCTTCTTCGGAGGCTGTTTTTGGGAGAAAGGTTCTTCAGGCAGTGGTTCCTTCCGTATAAAGAGCCTGCCTGTCCCTCCCGTCATCTGTGTACTTTAGCTTTGGTATTGGTATCCCAGAAGTAATGATGACCCGTGGACTGACCACACTTAACAGGAGAAAACAAAATTTATGCTTACCTGATAAATTCCTTTCTCCTGTAGTGTGGTCAGTCCACGGCCCGCCCTGTTTTTTATGGCAGGTAAAAAACTTTTGAATTATACTCCAGTCACCACTACACCCTTTGGCTTCTCCTTTCTCGTTGGTCCTTGGTCGAATGACTGGAGGTGACGTAGAGGGGAGGAGCTATATAGCAGCTCTGCTGGGTGAATCCTCTTGCACTTCCTGTTGGGGAGGAGTTAATATCCCAGAAGTAATGATGACCCGTGGACTGACCACACTACAGGAGAAAGGAATTTATCAGGTAAGCATAAATTTTGTTTTCATGATTCAGATAGAACAGGCAATTTTAAACAGCTTTCTAATTTACTTCTTTTGTCAATTTTTCTTCATTCTTTCTGGTACTTTTGTTGAAAAGCATTATATGGCAGCAGTTTTGCAAGAATGTTATCCATTTGCAAGAGCACTAAATGGCAGCAGTATTTCCTGTCATGTAGTGTTCCAGATGCCAACCTAGGTATCTCTTTAGCAAAGAATATCATGAGAATGAAGCAAATTTGATAGTAAAAGTAAATTGGATTTTTTTTAAAAAAATGGTATGCTCTGTCTGAATCACACAGATATATATTTTTTGGTTTCCATATCCCTTTCATATCCCTTTGATTAACTGAGAGTTAGTGCTTGAAACCAAGGCCTTAGCTGAGAGCTGGTACTGAGAGCCTGGGCCTTAGCTGAAAATCAGAGCTTGGGTCTTAGATGAGAGCATTCTGCTGATAATTGAGGCCTTAGCTGTGAGCTGGGGCTGGAAGCCTTGGCTGCAAATGAGAGCTTGTTCCTTAGTTGAGAGCTTATGCTTAAGATTTTTGCTTTAGCTTAGAGTGTATGCTAAGAGCCAGGGTCTTAGGTGTTCCCTGGTGCTGAGAGCCAGGGTCTTAGCTGTGAGCTGGTGCTAAGAGCCAGGGTCTTAGGTGTTACCTGGTGCTGAGAGACAGGGTCTTAGCTGTGAGCTGGTGCTGAGAGCCAGGGGGGCATATGTATCAAGGTCTGTCGGACCTGATCCGACAGTGCGGATCAGGTCCGACAGACCTCGCTGAATACGGCGAGCAATACGTTTGCCGTATTCAGCATTGCACCAGCAGCTCACACGAGCTCAGAGCAGGCGGACAGGTTATGGAGCAGCGGTCTTTGTGATCACTTCTTCATAACTGCTGTTTCTGGCGAGCCTGCAGGCTTGCCAGAAACACGGAGCATCAAGCTCCATTCGGAGCTTGATACATATGCCCCCAAGTCTTAGCTGTGGGCTGGTGCTGAGAGCCAGGGTCAAAACTGTGAGCTACTGCTGAGAGCCAGGGTCTTATCTGGGAATTGGTGCTGAGAGCCAGGGTCTTATCTGAAAGTGAGAGCTTGAGCCTTAGCTAAGAGCTGGTGTTGAGAGCATAAGCTTCAGCTGACAACTGGTGCTGAGAGTCTGGAACTTAGCTAATAACTGGTGCTGAGAACCTGGGCCTTAGCTGATAGCTGGTCCTGAGAGCTGGTCCTTAATGCCTGGACTGTAGCTGAAAGTAAATACCGGGAGCTTAGCTAAGATCCGGTCATGAGATCCTGAACTTTAGCTGAAAGTAAAATCTTGAGCTTTTGCTGAGAGCCTTGGCCTTAGCTGAAAGTAAGAACGTAGGCCTTAGCTGTTTTTTTCTGAGAGCCAGGGTCTTATCTTTAGTTTTTTTTTTTCTGAGAGCCAGGGTCTTATCTGGTGCTGAGAGCTAGGGATTAGCTGAGAGCTGGTCCTAAAAGCCTGGTCCTTAGATGAGAGCTTGTGATGGGAACTGGGGCCTCGCCATAGTCAACCAAAGAAGTTAAGTGCACATGCTCAGCGTCATATCCAGGGGTTGTCTTTGGGAAATAGACGTATGAGTGCTGCCAGCATTGCTGCAGAGGTTGAAGGGGTGGGGGGTCAGCCTGTCAGTGCTCAGACCATACGCTGCACACTGCATCAAATTGGTCTGCATGGCTGTCATCCCAGAAGGAAGCCTCTTCTAAAGATGATGCACAAGAAAGCCTGCAAACAGTTTGCTGAAGACAAGCAGACTAAGGACATGGATTACTGGAACCATGTCCTGTGGTCCGATGAGACCAAGATAAACTTATTCGGTTCAGATGTGGTCAAGCATGTGTGGCGGCAACCAGGTAAGGAGTACAAATACAAGTGTGTCTTGCCTACAGTCAAGCATGGTGGTGGGAGTGTCATGGTCTGGGCCTGCATGAGTGCTGCCGGCACTGGGGAGCTACAGTTTATTGAGGTAACCATGAATGCCAACATGTACTGTGACATACTGAAGCAGAGCATGATCCCCTCCCTTCGAAGACTGAGCCACAGGGCAGTATTCCAACATGATAACGACCCCAAACACACCTCTAAGATGACCACTGCCTTGCTAAAGAAGCTAAGAGGTGATGGACTGGCCAAGCATGTCTCCAGACCTAAACCCTATTGATCATCTGTGGAGCATCCTCAAACGGAAGGTGGGGGAGCGCAAGGTCTCTAACATCCACCAGCTCCGTGATGTCATCATGGAGGAGTGGAAGAGGACTCCAGTGGCAATATGTAAAGCTCTGGTGAACTCCATGCCCAAGAGGATTAAGGCAGTGCTGAAAAATAATGGTGGCCACACAAAATATTGAAACTTTGGGCCCAATTTGGACATTTCCACTTAGGGGTGTACTCACTTGTGTTGCCAATGGTTTAGACATTAATGGCTGTGTGTTGAGTTATTTTTAGGGGACAGCAAATTTACACTGCTATACAGACTGTACACTCACTACTTTACATTGTAGCAAAGTGTAATGTCTTCAGTATTGTCACATGAAAAGATATAATAAAATATTTACAAAAATTTGAGGGGTGTACTCACTTTTGTGTGATACTGTATATATATATATATATATATATATATATATATATATATATATATATATATATATATATATATATATATATATAACATTCACAGTGTTTTATATGGATTTACAATCCTAAATTGATAGAAAGGGTAATGTCCCAGGCAAATCATGTTTTATATCTTTTGTATGTTTTTTTCTCTGATTTGAGATAGACTGAAGTATGTTTGGTGATCTTGTATACCCGTACTAGAGATCAATACAAACTAACTGGGGAGGAGGAGAGATTATAAAGCAGTTGGATTTCATGGACCTTCAACTACAATTAAAATGCTAATTGCAATCTATAGAAATGATTCAAAAGGTGATACAGTTTGTACCTTAATGTGATCTTCTGGTGGCTGCTCGTCTGGAGTGTACGATTTTAGGAGTTTATTGAGCGAAGGGCCTAAGTGAGAGTGAAATGAGGCGAACGAGCACAATGAAAGTGAAATTGATCAGTTTGTAGTTAGTCTGCATTGTATATTGTTGTAAATGAGCTGGTAATGCCCCTGATCACAAAACGATACATAAATACCGTAGCTCCAAGACTGCCAAAAACAAAAAAACATAATCAAATTAATTTCAAATTCCAAATGCAAACAAAATATATCAGCTTGTTGGGATAAGTTTATGTATTTGTAGTGAAATAATATTATTTAAAACGCCAACACACAAAGTGTACACACAAACCAAAGTGCCAATATCAGTGAATCACAATAGTATACAGTGTTCTCCACAGAACGTTTTGCCATTGTGAAATAGCCGGGTGTGGCCACTGTAATATTTTCTAATATTTTATCATTTGCTGCTATCCAAAGCACAAATGAATTGCATAATTTAACATAAATGTAGTTAATGATAATTTGTGCAATAAAAATTTAAATTTTTTAATATTAGCTCATTTTAGCTTAATATTGGCTAAAATTTTAGCCGTGTGGTCAGTAAAATCAGCCAGGTGGTGCATCCGCTAAAAAGGTCCTGGTATATGCACACAAACAACATAATAGTGCCAATACCAGTGATTGACAATAGTATATGCGCACAAATAACATAAAATGTAAACACATATTCCATTGTGAGTTACTAAAACTGGCACTAAAACAAATAGTTAACATAATAGACAATGTGTTCATATGCCAATTAACAATGAAATAAATCAAAACAGAACAGTATTTATGCACAAGCATATTGCAGTAAACACATAAACAAATGCATTTGCTAGTTGTAACACAAACAAACGTCAAAACACAATATAATCACTAGACATATCAATCACATAACCACAACAGCAATGTATATGTTACGGGTAAATCCTAGGATTACCCGTGTAAACCTGACATTACTCAAGCGGCTGTGGGTAAAGCCCGATGTAATGTAATTCCCCCATCTACACTATTTCTTTTGCCTCCTCCTGGGGGGTTCAAGGAAAGCTCCCTGTCGATCCTCTGGTATCCACCCCAAGTGAACCTTGGGGAATGAGGTTTACAAGGGGGGCTTTGAACCCCCAGATGGAGGCAAAAAAGATAGTGAAGATGGGGGGAATTACAGTGCATGCTATATATGTTTGATGTAGTGACTCCGCACTCTAAGGGGATTTATGATAATTCATCAGGCTTTACCCACAGCCGCTTGGGTAATGTCCGTTTTACCCGGGTAATCCTAGGATTACCCAATATCTGACATATATATGTTATTCCTGACAAAATACATAACTATATACTTGCATCGGTTCAATTCTCACCAGATCAGTGTGTAATATACACACATGCTAGGCAAAGCTGGCACCAACCTAGAACACAGTAATATTTATATAGGCAACTGAATGGACACATTATGCTTATATTCTTATGCTGTATTGTAAGGCTACACAGATCACCTACTGCTGAAAAAGACCATCATTGTTTATTTTCACCTCAGCCAAAAGAATGACTTCTGGTCTGGCTGCAGTGTGCATGTGTCCATTCCAGAGCTCATATAGGGGGGTTACTGTACAAAGTGTGCACTAGGTTCCACCTAATAAGATATTGACGTTTTCTGTGTTCAGTCTGATAGTTAAGGATCTGGAACACAAATTCTTCTTCCCCATTAACCATTAAAGACTTAGGGGCCCATTTAGGGCCTGTGTTTCTGGCGAGCCTGCAAAAGACCACTGCTCCATAACCCTGTCCGCCTGCTCTGAGCAGGCGGACACACATCGCCAAAAATCAACCCGATTGAGTACGATCGGGTTGATTGACACCTCCCTGCGATTGGCTGCGA
Organism: Bombina bombina; assembly: GCF_027579735.1. NCBI lineage: Eukaryota > Metazoa > Chordata > Amphibia > Anura > Bombinatoridae > Bombina > Bombina bombina. The sequence continues at coordinate 98,976,465 of NC_069510.1, forward strand.
ATCTGCAGGGGGCAGAGTTGCACCAGCAGCTCACAAGAGCTGCTGGTGCAATGCTGAATACGGAGAACGTATTGCTCTCTGCATTCAGCGAGGTCTGGCGGACCTGATCCGCTCTGTCAGATCAGGTCCACCAGACCTTTGATAAATATCCCCCTTAGGGGTAATTTGCCAACCATCTTTCTGTAGGACCTGGTATTTACGGTTTTAACAGACAACCTTCAAGAGGATGATAAAGTTGCAAAACCTTTATCCTGAGATTTAAAGGGACGTTCAAGTCAAACTAAACTTTTATGATTCAGATGCAGTTTAATCACACTCTTCAATTTACGTCCATTATCAAATTTTGCACTGTCCTTTTATATACACACTTTCTGGGGAATAAGATTCTACTGAGCATGTGCACAAGCTCACAGGGTATACGTATACTAGTCTGTGATTGGCTGATACGGGGAACCGAAAATGGGAGGAAAAAATAACCTGAAGTGTTTTATTGGAAGGGATTATGATTTGTGATTTCCCCAGATGGGTACAGCCTGGAAAGGGAGTCAGCTTTCCCATTTCTTGTCTATAGTAGTTGAAACATTCTAGGAAAAGGGCCCATCTAACCTGTCTGGAACATAAAGTTTTGGCATTTCTTATTGCCACTAGGTTGCAATGATCAGTGTAAATGGAGTGGGGGTACCTTCCAAGAGATGTCTCCACTCTGATAGAAAAGCAGTCTTAGCTAGGAGTTCTGTATCTAGTATGGAGTTGATTATCTCTGCTGGTGACAGTAGTGAGCCACAGGGTTAAGAGTGGTTACTCTTTGAGATAGAATATCTCCCAAAGCATAATATAATCCATCAACTTCCAAAATATGTAGTAGCTTAGAGTCTGGAAGTCGGAGGATGGATAAGATGTGAATTTATTCTTTAACACACTAGAAATTTCCTGGGTATCAGGAGTCCAGATAAACCTTTCTAGTAAAAGAAGTGAAAGGTAACATGATCTTTGAATAGTTCTTAATACACTTCCTGTAGAAGTTATAGAAGCCCTTTGCAACTCTTTTTTTATTTTTTACCAGAAGTATTGATGTATTCCTTGATAGTGAGTATTTTATCTACATCCATCTTTATTCAATGTGGAGTGACAATGTATCCAAGAAATGTTATATAATGTGAGTCAAATATGTATTTCTCCAATTTAGTATAGATATTATTTCTTCTCAATCTTTCCTATATACTCCAAAAATGATGCCTGTGTTTTTCTATGTTATTGGACTAGTGTATATCCATATATAATCCCTCTGATTAGGGGAAAATGTTGCGTTTGGTCATTTCCGTGCCAGGGAGAAGATCTATAAGGCATTGTATTATTATTATTATCATTTATTGTAGAGCACTAACAGATTCCGCAGCGTTATAAACATAGGCGGTATACAAGGTAACATTTATAGGGATCAAATGGGTAGAGGGCCCTGCCGAGAGTCGGACTGTTGTAGTCAGCTCTTATGAAGGTGATCTGCAAACAGTTGGGCTCGGCTTACATGCTAAGGGGGTTCATGGGGATAGCAATGGAGGAGAGGAACTGGTATTAAGAAAGGTTAGTGTAGGTTGTATACATCCCTGAACAGAAAAGTCTTTAGGAAATGTAAAGGTCTATGTGTTGTTAAAATTTCTGCTTCTTATGGTCAAAAAACATCTTTATATTCAGAGTAGGCTAAATATAGTTTATAATTAATTTCTAGAGGTTTATAAAAATATATAACATTTATAGAATTATCTATTGGATGGCTGCATGAGGCTAAATTGAGCTGCCCTGACTACCAATTTACTTGATTTTTTGTATTTGTTAGCCATGCTATGCCAAGGACAGTTTGGTATGGGGGATGTCCCTATAGCAAATGATAGAATCAATTTCTTGATGTGCATCATTGATAGTTTAATATTAAGGAATTGTTTTTCTTTATTTATAAAGGATCTGCTGAAGGTCTCTTAGATTAGTAGAGATGAGCACCATTTTGTGAAGGACCGCCCACGCAGAGTTTTATTCAATAATCATGTGACCAGAAGTGTTTTGTTTACTTTAAGATGAGTCACAGCTGTTAACACAGCAACAAAAATATTGTCAATTTATTGTATGTATTTAGTTATTGCAAGATTGACAATTTAATGGAAATTATTCACTAAGGCGCCTAACTTTTTTGCATTCGCTAAGGAGGAACAACAACGTGCAAAAGTGAATGTTATTATGTATCAGAAATAAACTAAAAATGTTGTGATGGATATACACCTGTGTGCTAAAGCCTCGGTGCTGTACATACAGTGTGAACATTATTATCCCTTCTGATGTAGCTAACGCCCACAAGGAGCAAAGCTGCCGCAAATCACAATAATGTTCTGAAAATTGCTCTCCCCAGAAAGGCTATACAGTAGTGATAAGCTACATAAGAAATGGCAGACAACTGTTAACCTCAGACTTCAGGCACTATAGTAGTATACAGATGTTTTCATGGTACTGTCACGTTAATGCTAGCCAGGGTTTGCTACAACAGAGCATCATTATAAAAAGAATCCCCCTTGTCTCTGTATCCCTTGCCGAGTCCTGTTCAGCCCTCACATTATAGGCAGCCTCTCTTACAAGACATATTTATAGGGCCGAGCTGTGATAAATGTCACTGCAGGATGCAGCTGTCGCTGGGGAATTAGAAGTTCAGGTTTTGCCTTTCTGATTAGTTGCAAGGTGTCTGCTAAGCTCAGCCACGTGTGGTGGTCTTCATAGCAGGTCATATATATCATAACTGCAGGCAGGGGAGTCTGTCCAGCTGATGAATAGAGAAGGCATAAGGTTACAAAAGAAATGTGCTCAGTACTGCTAGTTTTATCTGCTCTACAGGCTATTACCATGGGATAAGAAAGAGCCCCCTTGCCCCTTCCCCTTATGGGTATTGCTTGTATTTGCTTTTATGTCACAACGAGTCTTACTATGCCTTTCATGAAACCCAAATTGTTTAATGATCTGTAATTGTCGTGTATCACACGTGTCCCTCCTACCAGTTTTCTGGCTCCTTGCCAGATGCCAGCAATAAATTATTCAGGGGTTGTATACAAAGAAATAATAAGTTAAAGGGGCATGAATGTAATTGTAACTTAGGTTAGGATTTATTTTACAGGTATATTAGTATTTCTTTTAACTAGGTAGCTATTAAATAGTTAATAACTATTGTACCTAGTTAAAATAAATACAAAGTTGCCTGTAAAATAAAAATAAATCCTAAGATAGCTACAATGTAACTATTAGTTATATTGTAGCTAACTTACGGCTAGATTTAGAGTTCTGCGGCCAAAGGGGTGCGTTAGCTACTCATGCTTTTTTTTCCCCGCACCTTTTAAATACTGCTGGTATTTAGAGTTCACAGAAGGGCTGCGTTAGGCTCCAAAAAAGGGAGCGTAGAGCATATTTACCGCCACTGCAACTCTCGCTACAAGCGGTGCTTACGGACGCGGCCAGCTTCAAAAACGTGCTCGTGCACGATTCCCCCATAGGAAACAATGGGGCAGTTTGAGCTGAAAAAAAACCTAACACCTGCAAAAAAGCAGCGTTCAGCTCCTAACGCAGCCCCATTGTTTCCTATGGGGAAACACTTCCTAAGTCTGCACCTAACACCCTAACATGTACCCCGAGTCTAAACACCACTAACTTTACACCTATTAACCCCTAATCTGCCGCCCCCGCTATCGCTGACCCCTGCATATTATTATTAACCCCTAATCTGCCGCTCCGTACACCGCCGCAACCTACGTTATCCCTATGTACCCCTAATCTGCTGCCCCTAACACCGCCGACCCCTATATTATATTTATTAACCCCTAATCTGCCGCCCCCAACGTCGCCTCCACCTACCTACAATTATTAACCCCTAATCTGCCGACCGGACCACACCGCTACTATAATAAATGTATTAACCCCTAAAGCTAAGTCTAACTCTAACTCTAACACCCCCCTAAGTTAAATATAATTTAAATCTAACGAAATAAATGAACTCTTATTAAATAAATTATTCCTATTTAAAGCTAAATACTTACCTGTAAAATAAACCCTAATATAGCTACAATATAAATTATAATTATATTGTAGCTATTTTAGGATTAATATTTATTTTACAGGCAACTTTGTAATTATTTTAACCAGGTACAATAGCTATTAAATAGTTAATGACTATTTAATAGTTACCTAGTTAAAATAATTACAAAATTACCTGTAAAATAAATCCTAACCTAAGTTACAATTAACCCCTTAATGACAGAGGACTTACCAGGTACGTCATAGGAAAAACTTCCCTTAATGACAGTTGACGTACCTGGTACGTCCTCTGTTGTCTGAAGTGCTGGAAGCGATCATGATCGCTTCCAGCTGCTTACAAGGGATTGTAGTGATGCCTCAATATTGAGGCATCACTACAATCCCCATTTCACATACCGATGCAGAACGGGCCACTCTGTGGCCCCATCTGCATCAGCTATGTATGTGCACAAAGTAGTTGGTGGGTGGGAGCTTCTTTTTGAACTTATGCCCCTAGGTGTTGATTCCCCAACTGATCGGTCTATACTTCTTATTTCACCCGTTGCGGCGGTTGCGGTGGGGGGGGCGGGGGGCGGTGGTAGTGCGCGCGCACGCCAAATATACCGGCAAGAAAATAAAGATTGATGTAGATGCAGGGGCATCTCTGTTTTTTAGTAAGGGATCTGGGAGGGGGAGGGATGTAGGTTATTTAGGGGGGCCAGCTACACTACAGAAAACACATATTTTATATTAAAAAAGTAAGTAAAAAATATTTTGGGTAGCAAATTGGGTACTGGCAGACAGCTGCCAGTACCCAAGATGGCGGCAAATAGATAGAGGGGGAGGGTTAGAAAGATGTATGGGGGGATCAGGGAGGTTGTGGGGTAAGGAGGGATCCATCACTGCAGACTGTATGACAAAAAATAAAAAAAATTAAAAAAAATATTTTTATTTCAGTACTGGCAGACTTTCTGCCAGTACTTAATATGGCGGTGACAATTGTGAGGTGGGAAGGGAAGAGAGCTGTTTGAGGGGGGTCAGGGGGGGATCAGGGGGTGGGATGTGTCAGGTGGGAGGCTGATCTCTACACTAAAGCTCAAAATTAACCCCACAAGCTACCTAATTAACCCCTTAACTGCTGGGCATATTACAAGTGTGGTGCGCAGCGGTATTTAACGGCCTTATTATTACCAAAAAGCAACACCAAAGCCATATATGTCTGCTATTTCTGAACAAAGGGGATCCCAGAGAAGCATTTACAACCATTTGTGCCATAATTGCACAAGCTGCTTGTAAATAATTTCAGTGAGAAACCTAAAATTTTGAAAAATGTAAGTTTTTTTTTAATTTGATCGTATATGGCGGTTAAATGGTGGCATGAAAAATACCAAAATGGGCCTAGATCAATAATTTGGGTTGTCTACTACACTACACTAAAGCTAAAATTAAACCTAAAAGCTCCCTACAAGCTCCCTAATTAACCCCTTCACTGCTGGGCATAATACACGTGTGGTGTGCAGCGGCATTTAGCGGCTTTCTAATTACCAAAAAGCAACGCCAAATCCATATAGGTCTGCTATTTCTGAACAAAGGGGATCCCAGAGAAGCATTTACAACCATGTATGCTATAATTGCATACGTTTTTTGTAAATAAATTCAGCGAGAAACCTAAAGTTTGTGAAAAAAATTGTGAAAAAGTCAACAATTTTTTTTATTTGATCGCATTTGGCGGTGAAATGGTGGCATGAAATATACCAAAATGGGCCTAGATAAATGCTTTGGGATGTCTTCTAAAAACAAATATATACATGTCAATGGATATTCAGAGATTCCTGAAAGATATCAGTGTCCCAATGTAACTAGCGCTAATTTTGAAAAAAAGTGGTTTGGAAATAGCAAAGTGCTACTTGTATTTATGGCCCTATAACTTACAAAAAAAGCAAAGAACATGTAAACATTGGGTATTTCTAAACTCAGGACAAAATTTAGAAACTATTTAGAATGGGTGTATTTTGGTGGTTGTAGATGTGTAACAGCTTTTGGGGGTAAAAGTTAGAAAAAGTGTGTTTTTTTTCAATTTTTTCCTCATATTTTATATTTTTTTATAGTAAATTATAAGATATGATGAAAATAATGGTATCTTTAGAAAGTCCATTTAAATGGCGAGAAAAACGGTATATAATATGTGTGGGTACAGTAAATGAGTAAGAGGAAAATTACAGCTAAACGCAAACACTGCAGAAATGTAAAAATAGCCATTGTCATTAAGGGTAAGAAAATTGGTCCGGTCATTAAGGGGTTAAACCTAACACTACACTATCAATAAATAAATTAAATAAACTACCTACAATTATCTACAATTAAACCTAACACTACACTATCAATAAATTAATTAAATACAATACCTACAAATAAATACAATGAAATAAACTAACTAAAGTACAAAAAATAAAAAAGAACTAAGTTACAAAAAATAAAAAAATATTTACAAACATTAGAAAAATATTACAACAATTTTAAACTAATTACACCTACTCTAAGCCCCCTAATAAAATAACAAAGCCCCCCAAAATAAAAAAATGCCCTACCCTATTCTAAAATTAAAATAGAAAAGCTCTTTTACCTTACCAGCCCTTAAAAGGGCCTTTTGCGGGGCATACCCCAAAGAATTCAGCTCTTTTGCCTGTAAAAAAAAACATACAATACCCCCCCAACATTACAACCCACCACCCACATACCCCTAATCTAAACCAAACCCCCCTTAAATAAACCTAACACTAAGCCCCTGAAGATCTCCCTACCTTGTCTTCACCACACCGGGTCCCGATCTGTCCAGAAGAGCCTCCGAAATCTTCATCCAAGCCCAAGCGGGGGCTGAAGAGTGACGTCCATCCTCCGGCTGAAGTCTGGATCCAAGCGGCGGCTAAAGAATTCCATCTTCGGGCAGAAGTCTTCATCCTATCCTATAAGAGTCGATCCGGACCGGCAAACATCTTCATCCAAGCCACATCTTCTATGTTTTCCATCCGATGGCGACCGGCTCCATCTTGAAGACCTCCGGCGCGGATCCATCCTCTTCTTGCGACGTCCTAAGTCCGAATGAAGGTTCCTTTAAATGACGTCATCCAAGATGGCGTCCCTCGAATTCCGATTGGCTGATAGGATTCTATCAGCCAATCGGAATTAAGGTAGGACAATTCTGATTGGCTGATGGAATCAGCCAATCAGATTCAAGTTCAATCCGATTGGCTGATCCGATCAGCCAATAGAATGCAAGCTCAATCTGATTGGCTGATCGGATCAGCCAATCGGATTGAACTTGATTCTGATTGGCTGATTCCATCAGCCAATCAGAATTTTCCTACCTTAATTCCGATTGGCTGATAGAATCCTATCAGCCAATCGGAATTCGAGGGACGCCATCTTGGATGACGTCATTTAAAGGAACCTTCATTCGGACTTAGGACGTCGCAAGAAGAGGATGGATCCGCGCCGGAGGTCTTCAAGATGGAGCCGGTCGTCATCGGATGGAAAAACATAGAAGATGCGGCTTGGATGAAGATGTTTGCCGGTCTGGATCGACTCTTCTGCCCGGATAGGATGAAGACTTCTGCCCGAAGATGGAATTCTTTAGCCGCCGCTTGGATCCAGACTTCAGCCGGAGGATGGACGTCACTCTTCAGCCCCCGCTTGGGCTTGGATGAAGATTTCGGAGGCTCTTCTGGACAGATCGGGACCCGGTGTGGTGAAGACAAGGTAGGGAGATCTTCAGGGGCTTAGTGTTAGGTTTATTTAAGGGGGGTTTGGGTTAGATTAGGGGTATGTGGGTGGTGGGTTGTAATGTTGGGGGGGGTATTGTATGTTTTTTTTTTTTACAGGCAAAAGAGCTGAATTCTTTGGGGCATGCCCCGCAAAGGGCCCTTTTAAGGGCTGGTAAGGTAAAAGAGCTTTTCTATTTTAATTTTAGAATAGGGTAGGGCATTTTTTTATTTTGGGGGGCTTTGTTATTTTATTAGGGGGCTTAGAGTAGGTGTAATTAGTTTAAAATTGTTGTAATATTTTTCTAATGTTTGTAAATATTTTTTTATTTTTTGTAACTTAGTTCTTTTTTATTTTTTGTACTTTAGTTAGTTTATTTCATTGTATTTATTTGTAGGTATTTTATTTAAGTAATTTATTGATAGTGTAGTGTTAGGTTTAATTGTAGATAATTGTAGGTATTTTATTTAATTAATTTAATGATAGTGTAGTGTTTGGTTTAATTGTAACTTAGGTTAGGATTTATTTTCCAGGTAATTTTGTAATTATTTTAACTAGGTAGCTATTAAATAGTTCTTAACTATTTAATAGCTATTGTACCTGGTTAAAATAAATACAAAGTTGCCTGTAAAATAAATATTAATCCTAAAATAGCTACAATATAATTATAATTTATATTGTAGCTATATTAGGGTTTATTTTACAGGTAAGTATTTAGCTTTAAATAGGAATAATCTATTTAATAAGAGTTAATTTATTTCGTTAGATTTAAATTATATTTAACTTAGGGGGGTGTTAGTGTTAGGGTTAGACTTATCTTTAGGGTTTAATACATTTATTATAGTGTTGGCGAGGTCCGGTCGGCAGATTAGGGGTTAATACTTGAAGTTAGGTGTCGGTGAGGTTAGGGAGGGCAAATTAGGGGTTAATACTATTTATTATAGGGTTATTGAGGCGGGAGTGAGGCGGATTAGGGGTTAATAACTTTATTATAGTAGCGTGAGGTCTGGTCGGCAGATTAGGGGTTAATAATTGTAGGTAAGGTAGCGGCGACATTGGGGGGGCAGATTAGGGGTTAATAAATATTATGTAGGGGTCGGCGGTGTTAGGGGCAGCAGATTAGGGGTACATAGGTATAATGTAGGTTGCGGCGGTGTACGGAGCGGCAGATTAGGGGTTAAAAAAAATATGCAGGTGTCAGCGATGGCGGGGGCGGCAGATTAGGGGTTAATAAATATTATGTAGGTGTCGGCGGTATTAGGGGCAGCAGATTAGGGGTACATAGGGATAATTTAGGTGGCGGCGGTGTGTGCGGTCGGCAGATTAGGGGTTAAAAAATTTTTATAGAGTGGCGGCGATGTGGGGGGGCCTCGGTTTAGGGGTACATAGGTAGTTTATGGGTGTTAGTGTACTTTAGAGCACAGTAGTTAATAGCTTTATAAACCGGCGTTAGCCCAGAAAGCTCTTAACTCCTGTTTTTTTTCTGCGGCTGGAGTTTTGTCGTTAGATTTCTAACGCTCACTTCAGCCAAGACTCTAAATACCGGCGTTAGAAAGATCCCATTGAAAAGATAGGATACGCAATTGGCGTAGGGGGATCTGCAGTATGGAAAAGTCACAGCTGCAAAGTGAGCGTTAGACCCTTTCCTGACTGACTCTAAATACCAGCGGTAGCCCAAAACCAGCGTTAGGAGCCTCTAACGCTGGTTTTGACGGCTAACGCCAAACTCTAAATCTTGCCCTTAGGGTTTATTTTATAGGTATTTAGTTTTAAATAGGAATAATGTATTTAATGATAGGAATATTTATTTAGATTTATTTAAATTATATTTAAGTTAGTGGGTGTTAGGGTTAGGGTTAGACTAGAGGTTTAGGGGTTAATAAATGTAATATAGTGTCGGCGGTGTAGGAGGTTGCAGATTAGGGGTTAATAAATATAATGTAGGTGGCGGCGGTGTAGGGGGGGCAGATTGGGGGTTAATAAATATAATGTAGGTGACGGCGGTGTCAGTGGCGGCAGATTAGGAGTTAATAAGTATAATGTAAGTGGCGGCGATGTAGGGGGGCAGATTAGGGGTTAATAAATATAATGTAAATGTAGGGGGCGGCGGTGTAGGGGGCGGCAGATTAGGGGTTAATAAGTATAATGTAGGTGGCGGTGGGCTCCGGGAGCGGCGGTTTAGGGGTTAAACACTTTATTTAGTTGTGGCGGGGTCCGTGAGCGGTGGTTTAAGGGTTAATACATTTAATAGAGTTGCGGTGGGCTCCGGGAGCGGCGGTATAGGGGTAAACATTATAGTATAGTGTGGGTGTTTACTGACAGTATACCAATAAAGCTGTGAAAAAGCCGAAGAGCAGCGAGATCGATGACTGTTAGTTAACAACTGTCCGCTGCTCATTGCACCGTACTTGGTGCGCGGGTTTTTGACAGCTTTGCTGATAATTTTGGAGAACGTATTCAGGTCCGCGGCAGCAATGTTAGGCGATCTTAGGCAAGCGTATTAGTGCCGTCGAATGCAAGTAAGTTGACGGCTTGATAAATAGATGGCTATGGCTCTATGTAGTTAGATTGTAATAAAGTTCCATATCACGTGATATAAATCCAAAAGATTTAAAGGGACACTGAACCCAATTTTTTTTATTTTGTGATTCATATAGAGCATGCAATTTTAAGCAACTTTCTAATTTACTCCTATTATCAAATTTTCTTTGTTTTCTTGCTATCTTTATTTGAAAAAGAAGGCATCTAAGCTTTTTTTTGGTTCAGAACTCTGGATAGCACTTTTTAATTGGTGGATTAATTTTTCCACCAATCAGCAAGAACAACCCAGGTTGTTCACCAAACATGGGCCGGCATCTAAACTTACATTTTTGCATTGCAAATAAAGATACCAAGAGAATGAAGAAAATTTGATAATAGGAGTAAATTAGAAAGTTGCTTAAAATGTCATCCTCTATCTGAATCTAGAAAGAACAACTTTGGGTTCAGTGTCCCTTTAACTTGTTACAGAGGGCAGAAAACAGAAACAAACAATACCATAAGCATTCTGTTAGCCATATAGGGAAATACACTTATCAATCACATATGTCAGGTTTGTCCTGTTGCTTAATATTTTTTGTCTTGAATTATTTGTAGATTTCTTAAAGGAGCATCCTGATCCTTTAAGAAAATCTGCCAAACATCATCCACCAATATTAGACCCCCCCCCTGGTGAGAATATAGCACCCTCCAAAAAAGCCAGTTATAGATGAAGATAGTTATTTTACTCATATATATATATATATATATATATATATATGTGTGTGTACTGAGCATAGAGCCAGAGGCCTCTACTTATCAAGCCGTCGACTTTCCTGCATTCGACGGCACCAATACGCTCGCCTAAGATCGCCTAACATCGCTGCCGCGGACCTGAATACGTTCGCCAAAATTATCAAGAAAGCTGTCAAAAAGCCGCGCTCCAAGTACGGAGCGATGAGCAGCGGACTGTTGTTAACTAACAGTCATCGATCTTGCTGCTCTTCGGCTTATTCACAGCTTTCTTGGTACCCTGTCACTAAGCACCCACACTATACTATACTGTTTTACCCCCTATGCCGCGGCTCCCGGAGCCCACTGCACCTAAATAAAGTTATTAACCCCTAAACCGCCGCTCCCGGAGCCCACCGCACCTAAATAAAGTTATTAACCCCCTAAATATTCCTATCATTAACTACATGATTCCTATTTAAAACTAAATACTTACCTATAAAATAAACCCTAAGCTAGCTACAATATAACTAATAGTTACATTGTAGCTAACTTAGGGTTTATTTTTATTTTACAGGCAATTGTGTGTTTATTTTAACTAGGTACAATAGTTATTAAATAGTTATTAACTATTTAATAACTACCTAGCTAAAATAAATACAAATTTACCTGTAACATAAAACCTAACCTAAGTTACAATTACACCTAACACTACACTATAATTAAATGAATTCCCTAAATTAAAATAAATTAAATAAAATTAACTAAAATTAACTAAAGTACAAAAAACAAACAAACACTAAATTACAGAAAATAATAAAATAATTACAAGAATTGTAAACTAATTACACTTAATCTAATCCCCCTAATAAAATAAAAAAGCCCCCCAAAATAAAAAAAAATCCCTACCCTATACTAAATTACAAATAGCACTTAAAAGGGCCTTTTGCGGGGCATTGCCCCCAAAGTAATCAGCTCTTTTACCTGTAAAAAAAAATACAATACCCCCCCCAACATTAAAACCCACCACCCACACACCCAACCCTACTCTAAAACCCACCCAATCCCCCCTTAATAAAACCTAACACTAACCCCTTGAAGATCACCCTACCTTGAGACGTCTTCACCCAACCGGGCAGAAGTGGTTCTCCAGACGGTCTGAAGTCTTCCTCCTATCCGGGCAGAAGAGGTCCTCCAGACGGCCAGAAGTCTTCATTCAGGCGGCATCTTCTATCTTCATCCATCCGGAGCGGGTCCATCTTCAAGCCAGCTGATGCGGAGCATCCTTCCAGGCCGACGACTACCCGACGAATGAATATTCCTTTAAATCAGCCAATCAGAATTAAGGTAGGAAAAATCCTATTGGCTGATGCAATCAGCCAGTAGGATTGAGCTCGCATTCTATTGGCTGTTCCAATCAGCCAATAGAATGTAAGCTCAATCCTATTGGCTGATTGGATCAGCCAATAGGATTGAACTTCAATCCTATTGGCTGATTGCATCAACCAATAGGATTTTCCTAACTTAATTCCGATTGGCTGATAGAATTCTATCAGCCAATCGGAATTCAAGGGACGCCATCTTGGATGAAGTCATTTAAAGGAATATTCATTTGTCGGGTAGTCGTCGGCCTGGAAGGATGCTCCGCGTCGGATGTCTTGAAGATGGACCCGCTCCGCTCTGGATGGATGAAAATAGAAGATGCCGCCTGGATGAAGACTTCTGCCGGTCTGGATGTCCTCTTCTGCCCGGATAGGATGAAGACTTCGGACCGTCTGGAGGACCACTTCTGCCCGGTTGGGTGAAGACGTCTCAAGGTAGGGTGATCTTTAAGATGGTAGTGTTAGGTTTTATTAAGGGGGGATTGGGTGGGTTTTAAAGTAGGGTTGGGTGTGTGGTGGTTGGGTGAGCTGATTACTTTGGGGCAATGCCCCGCAAAAATCCCTTTAAAGGGCTATTTGTAATTTAGTATAGGGTAGGGATTTTTATTATTTTGGGGGGCTTTTTTACTTTATTAGGGGGATTAGATTAGGTGTAATTAGTTTAAAATTCTTGTAATTATTTTATTATTTTCTGTAATTTAGTGTTTTTTTCTGTACTTTAGTTAATTTTATTTAATTGTAATTAATTTATTTTAATTTAGGGAATTCATTTAAATATAGTGTAGAGTTAGGTTTTATTGTAACTTAGGTTAGGTTTTATTTTACAGGTACTTTTGTATTTATTTTAACTAGGTAGTTATTAAATAGTTAATAACTATTTAATAACTATTGTACCTAGTTAAAATAAATACAAACTTACCTGTAAAATAAAAATAAATCCTAAGTTAGCTACAATATAACTATTAGTTATATTGTAGCTATCTTAGGGTTTATTTTATAGGTAAGTATTTGTTCTTAAATAGGTTTAATTTATTTCATGATAGGAATATTTATTTAGATTAATTTAAATAATATTTAAGTTAGGGGGTGTTAGGGTTAGGGTTAGACTTAGGTTTAGGGGTTAATAAATTTAATATAGTGGCGGCGACGTTGGGGGCGGGAGATTAGGGGTTAATAAATTTAATGTAGGTGGCGGCGGTGTAGGGGGGTCAGATTAGGGGTTAATAAATTTAATGTAGGTGGCGGGGGGTTCGGGAGCGGCGGTTTAGGGGTTAAACATTTTATTTAGTTGTGGCGGGAGCGGCGGTTTAGGGGTTAAATATTTTATTTCGGTGGCGGTGGTGTAGGGACGGCAGATTAGGGGTTAATAAGTATAATATAGGTGGCGGTGGTGTAGGGACGGCAGATTAGGGGTTAATAAGTATAATGTAGGTGGCGGCGGTGTAGGGGGGGCAGATTAGGTGTGTTTAGACTCGGGGTACATGTTAGGGTGTTAGGTATATACATTTCCCATAGGAATCAATGGGATATCGGGCAGCAGCGAACATGAGCTTTCGCTGCTGTCAGACTCCCATTGATTCCTATGGCATCCGCCGCCTGCAGGGGTACGCTGGGCCGGAATAGTGCCGAGCGTACCTGCCAGTTTTTTGATAACTAGCAAAAGTAGTCAGATTGTGCCGAACTTGCGTTCGGTACATCTGTAGTGACGTAACCGTCGATCTCTGTCGGACTGAGTCCGGCGGATCGTATGTTACGTCACTATACTGTATTCTACTTTTGCCGGTTTGTAGGGTTTGATAACTATGGCGAATCAGGCTCGCCACAAATACGCTGCGGAATTCCAGCGTATTTGCGGTTGACAGCTTGATAAATAGAGGCCATGATCTTAAAGGGACAGTAATCTTATGCATAGGGAAGAAAATATTTAGATGTGTTGTAATTATAGTTTACAAGGAAAAAGGGTTTACTTTGTGAATTTAACCGCAAACATATTCTTTGAGACATAAAAGTACAAAAATAAAATGCTTAATATGTTAGAGTATTTTAATTATTGCACAATTGCTTGCATATAACAATGTTTTTATCTGCCACAAAGGGGTTAAACACATAGCAGCAACGCACTGCTAGGAGCTATCTACTGAGCCAATGACACAAGGCATATATATGTAGCCAGCAATCATCAGCTAGCTCCCAGTAGTGTTTTGCTGGTGCTGATGATATGCATGTGCTTTTTAACAAAGGATACAAATTTATCAAAGTAAATTTGATAATAGAATTAAATTCAAAGGTCTCTTGAAACTGCAGGCTCTGTCTTCTCCAAGAGAGTTTAAAGGACCATTCAGTATAATAGAACAGCCTAATTAACAAATTCACAGTAACAAGACAATGCAATAGCACTTTAAATGTCAAATGAGCAGTAGATTTTTTTTTTCTGACAAATTAAAAAATGTATTTAAATTTCACCCCCCCCCCCTTTATCACGTGACAGCCGTCAGCAAAATGCATATACATATATACTGTGAACTCTTACACGTCAGTAGGGGCTGGTGCCCCAGAAAGTATGAATATAAATACATTTTGCACATATTGATAAGGAAAGTAAATTGTAAAGTTTTTTTTTTTATTTGCATGCTCTATCTGAATCATGAAAGTTTACTTTGGACTTAAAGGGACAGTAAACACCCCATATAAAATCACTTTATTTTAAATATATTTCATTGCTGAGTACTCTTTTTATTTTCAATTCGCATCCTCTATTAGTAGTGTGTCCCAGCTACATTTTCAAAGTACAATCCAGACCGTTAGTTATGACCCCCAAACTCAGCCCCTATGTATGAATCAAGTTTACCTGTTCTATCAATGCCCCTCTTAGATGCGACTCGCAAATCAGTTATTACTTCAGTTCACCTACTGTTGTGCTTGCGTCATCGTTTCTAAGCCCACGTCGACTGCCGCATTGCAACCTCCAAGGGGAACTAAGATTCCGGAACCATATATTTACAATGTATTTGTGAACGTCAGTGGCAGTTACGTCGAGTTGTCATCTTCACTGCGTGATGACATATTGCTACAGATCGTGAGAGAGCAGCAATTTTGAAAATGAAATATACACAGGGGTGAAAAAGGTAAAGGGAGGAGGAGTTTAGGGGCCATTTTTGAAGGAGAAATAGAGATAGGAACGGTAACGATTATGAGAGCTGATGATGGCATTCACTAATGGGGGTATGTGTACATTGTTTAATAGCTTATATCGTTTGATCCAAAAAAGACTTGTAAGTGCTGTTTACTGTCCCTTTAAGTGTTCCTTTAAAGGGACAGTCTACTCCAGAATTGTTATTGTTTTAAAACATATCTAATCCTTTTATTAGCCAGTTTTGCATAACCAACATGGTTATATTAATATACTTTTTACCTCTGTGATTATCTTGTATCTAAGCCTCTGTAGACTGCCCCTTATCTCAGTTCTTTTGACAGTCAGTGCTGACTCGTAAATAACTCCATGGGAGTGAGCACAATGTTATCTATATGACACACATAAACTAACACTTTCTAGCTGTAAAAAAAAAATGTCAAAATGCACTGAGATAAGAGGCGGCCTTTAAGGGCTTAGAAATTAGCATATGAGCCTACCTAGGGTTAGCTTTCAACAAAGAATACCAAGAGAACAAAGTAAATTTGAAGCTAAAAGTAAATTGGAAAATTGTTTAAAATTGCAAGCCCTATCTGAATCATTAAAGTTTAATTTTGACTAGACTGTGCCTTTAATTTTAAGTTTTATGTCCTTTTAAAGACTGATTGCTCACTGGCAGTTAAACAGAACACCCGCTGCTTTATTTGTGGGATAGTGACTTAAAAAAAAACTTAGTAAAGGAAAAATAAATGTGCAACAAGAAAAACAATACGTTTGTGTTCCTTTAAAGGCAATTACGTTTTATACTTTATAAACTTTAGATGTTTCATGAAAAACTGTTTGTAGTCTGTGAATGAGGCCTGTTACAGTGTTACAGTTTATTGTAAAGGGTACAGTGTGCTTAAAGGGATAGTCTAGTCAAAAATAAATGTCCATGATTCAGACAGAGCATGCAATTTTAAGCAACTTTCTAATTTACTCCTATTATCAATTTTTCTTTGTTCTCTTGGTATCTTTATTTAAAAAAGCTGGAAAGTAAGTCTAGGAGCCAGCCCATTTTTGGTTCAGCACCTGGATAGCGCTTGCTGATTGGATGGCTACATTTAGACACTAATTAGACACTAATCAGCAAGCGCTATCCAGATGCTGAAAGGGACACTGTACCCATTTTTTTTCTTTTGTGATTCAGATAGAGCAAGCAATTTTAAGCAACTTTCTAATTTACTTCTATTATCAATTGTTCTTCGTTCTCTTGATATCTTTATTTGAAAAAGAAGGCATCTAAGCTGAGGAGCCAGCAAATTTGTGGTTCAGAACGATGGACAGCACTTGTTTATTGGTGCTGCCCAATCAGCAAGGACAACCCAGGTTGTTCACCAAAAATGGGCCGGTATCTAAACTTAAATTCTTGCTTTTCAAATAAACATACCAAGAAAATGAAGAAAATTTGATAAAAGGAGTAAATTAGAAAGTTGCTTCAAATTGCATGCTCTATCTGATTCACAAAAGAAAAAATTTGGGTACAGTGTCCCTTGAACCAAACATGGGCTGGCTTCTAAACTTACATTCCAGCTTTTTAAAATAAAGATATCAAGAGAATGAAGAAAAATTGATAATAGGAGTAAATTAGAAAATTGCTTAAAATTGCATCCTCTATCTGAATCATAAAAGTTTAATTCTGACTATACTATCCCTTTAATAGTTATTGTATAAAATGCTCCCTTCCTTGAGCCAGTCCCTGTGTTTGCTTTTGGTTTCACACTTACAGGTGTATTTGCTTTATTTCACACTGCAGTAGGTTACTTATATGATGAGCGTTCATCAGCCTTTATCCTACAGGGAGAGGAGAACTGACCTTATCCCGCACTACCCAGTATTCTTCATTAGCTGTAATGTAAATCCTGGTGTCTGAGCCTGAAGAGAGAGCTGGATATATAAAATCACCCCCTCTGTATATCTGTCATTGTAGTAACCAGAACACAAGGTCAGGTGCCAAATAGGTTGTGTACAGAAGCACGTGCCCACTCACTGGGCCGAGCCACATATTGTATTGGGTGTCCTGCTTCCTGGTAATGTGCCGCACTGATGCACCGCCGCACAGTCATTCAAATCTCTACGAGCAGACAGAGGCATTGGGGGAGGGGAAACACTCCTCGTTATACCAGAAAACAAACAATACAACAAGGTTATTTCAACTAATTTTCTTAAGTGTCTTAAACATATTATGCCTGTGTTCACATATAGAGGTGTTGTGGGGAGGCTTCCAGGGCTTGTGCTGTGTGTGTGAGCATGTGTGTGTGTGTCAGTACTAACATTAGTGCTGTGTGTGTCAGTACTAACATTAGTGCTGTGTGTGTGAGCATGTGTGTGTGTGTCAGTACTAACATTAGTGCTGTGTGTGTGAGCATGTGTGTGTGTGTGTCAGTACTAACATTAGTGCTGTGTGTGTGTCAGTACTAACATTAGTGCTGTGTGTGTGAGCATGTGTGTGTGTGTGTGTCAGTACTAACATTAGTGCTGTGTGTGTGAGCATGTGTGTGTGTGTGTGTCAGTACTAACATTAGTGCTGTGTGTGTGAGCGTCAGTACTAACATTAGTGCTGTGTGTGTGAGCATGTGTGTGTGTGTCAGTACTAACATTAGTGCTGTGTGTGTGAGCATGTGTGTGTGTGTGTCAGTACTAACATTAGTGCTGTGTGTGTGAGCATGTGTGTGTGTGTGTCAGTACTAACATTAGTGCTGTGTGTGTGAGCATGTGTGTGTGTGTCAGTACTAACACTAGTGCTGTGTGTGTGTGTGAGCATGTGTGTATGTGTCAGTACTAACATTAGTGCTGTGTGTGTGTCAGTACTAACATTAGTGCTGTGTGTGTGTGTGTGTCAGTACTAACATTAGTGCTGTGTGTGTGTGTCAGTACTAACATTAGTGCTGTGTGTGTGTCAGTACTAACATTAGTGCTGTGTGTGTGTGTCAGTACTAACATTAGTGCTGTGTGTGTGTGTGTGTGTGTGTGTGTCAGTACTAACATTAGTGCTGTGAGTGTGTGTCAGTACTAACATTAGTGCTGTGAGTGTGTGTCAGTACTAACATTAGTGCTGTGTGTGTGTCAGTACTAACATTAGTGCTGTGAGTGTGTGTCAGTACTAACATTAGTGCTGTGTGTGTGTGTGTGTGTCAGTACTAACATTAGTGCTGTGTGTGTGTGTCAGTACTAACATTAGTGCTGTGTGTGTGTGTGTGTGTGTGTGTCAGTACTAACATTAGTGCTGTGTGTGTGTCAGTACTAACATTAGTGCTGTGTGTGTGTGTGTCAGTACTAACATTAGTGCTGTGTGTGTGAGCATGTGTGTGTCAGTACTAACATTAGTGCTGTGTTTGTATGTGTCAGTACTAACATTAGTGCTGTGTGTGTGTGTCAGTACTAACATTAGTGCTGTGTGTGTGAGCATGTGTGTGTCAGTAGTAACATTAGTGCTGTGTGTGTGTGTGTGTGTCAGTGCTAACATTAGTGCTGTGTGTGTTTGTCAGTACTAACATTAGTGCTGTGTGTGTGTCAGTACTAACATTAGTGCTGTGTGTGTGAGCATGTGTGTGTGTGTCAGTACTAACATTAGTGCTGTGTGTGTGTGTGTCAGTACTAACATTAGTGCTGTGTGTGTGTCAGTACTAACATTAGTGCTGTGTGTGTGAGCATGTGTGTGTGTGTGTCAGTACTAACATTAGTGCTGTGTGTGTGAGCATGTGTGTGTTTGTCAGTACTAACATTAGTGCTGTGTGTGTGTCAGTACTATCATTAGTGCTGTGTGTGTGAGCATGAGTGTGTGTTAGTACTAACATTAGTGCTGTGTGTGTGTCAGTACTAACATTAGCGCTGTGTGTGTGTATGTGTCAGTACTAACATTAGTGCTGTGTGTGTGTGTGTGTGTGTCAGTACTAACATTAGTGCTGTGTGTGTGAGCATGTGTATGTGTGTCAGTACTAACATTAGTGCTGTGTATGTGAGCATGTGTGTGTGTGTCAGTACTAACATTAGTACTGTGTGTGTGAGCATGTGTGTGTGTGTCAGTAATAACATTAGTGCTGTGTGTGTGAGCATGTGTGTGTGTGTGTGTGTGTGTCAGTACTAACATTAGTGCTGTGTGTGTGAGCATGTGTGTGTGTCAGTACTAACATTAGTGCTGTGTGTGTGAGAATGTGTGTGTGTGTCAGTACTAACATTAGTGCTGTTTGTGTCAGTACTAACATTAGTGCTGTTTGTGTCAGTACTAACATTAGTGCTGTGTGTGTCAGTACTAACATTAGTGCTGTGTGTGTGAGCATGTGTGTGTGTGTGTCAGTACTAACATTAGTGCTGTGTGTGTGAGCATGTGTGTGCGTCAGTACTAACATTAGTGCTGTGTGTGTGAGAATGTGTGTGTGTCAGTACTAACATTAGTGCTGTGTGTGTCAGTACTAACATTAGTGCTGTGTGTGTGAGAATGTGTGTGTGTGTCAGTACTAACATTAGTGCTGTGTGTGTGAGCATGTGTGTGTGTCAGTACTAACATTAGTGCTGTGTGTGTGAGTATGTGTGTGTGTTAGTACTAACATTAGTGCTGTGTGTGTGAGCATGTGTGTGTGTGTCAGTACTAACACTAGTGCTGTGTGTGTGTGAGCATGTGTGTATGTGTCAGTACTAACATTAGTGCTGTGTGTGTGACCATGAGTGTGTGTCAGTACTAACATTAGTGCTGTGTGTGTGTGTGTGTCTCAGTACTAACATTAGTGCTGTGTGTGTGTGTCAGTACTAACATTAGTGCTGTGTGTGTGTGTGTGTGTGTGTGTGTCAGTACTAACATTAGTGCTGTGTGTGTGTGTCAGTACTAACATTAGTGCTGTGTGTGTGTGTGTCAGTACTAACACTAGTGCTGTGTGTATGAGCATGTGTGTGTGTGTCAGTACTAACATTAGTGCTGTGTGTGTGAGCATGTGTGTGTCAGTACTAACATTAGTGCTGTGTTTGTATGTGTCAGTACTAACATTAGTGCTGTGTGTGTGTGTCAGTACTAACATTAGTGCTGTGTGAGTGAGCATGTGTGTGTCAGTAGTAACATTAGTGCTGTGTGTGTGTGTGTGTCAGTGCTAACATTAGTGCTGTGTGTGTTTGTCAGTACTAACATTAGTGCTGTGTGTGTGAGCATGTGTGTGTGTGTCAGTACTAACATTAGTGCTGTGTGTGTGAGCATGTGTGTGTGTGTCAGTACTAACATTAGTGCTGTGTGTGTGTGTGTCAGTACTAACATTAGTGCTGTGTGTGTGAGCATGTGTGTGTGTGTGTCAGTACTAACATTAGTGCTGTGTGTGTGAGCATGTGTGTGCTTGTCAGTACTAACATTAGTGCTGTGTGTGTGTCAGTACTATCATTAGTGCTGTGTGTGTGAGCATGAGTGTGTGTTAGTACTAACATTAGTGCTGTGTGTGTGTCAGTACTAACATTAGCGCTGTGTGTGTGTATGTGTCAGTACTAACATTAGTGCTGTGTGTGTGTCAGTACTAACATTAGTGCTGTGTGTGTGAGCATGTGTATGTGTGTCAGTACTAACATTAGTGCTGTGTATGTGAGCATGTGTGTGTGTGTCAGTACTAACATTAGTACTGTGTGTGTGAGCATGTGTGTGTGTGTCAGTAATAACATTAGTGCTGTGTGTGTGAGCATGTGTGTGTGTGTCAGTACTAACATTAGTGCTGTGTGTGTGAGCATGTGTGTGTGTCAGTACTAACATTAGTGCTGTGTGTGTGAGAATGTGTGTGTGTGTCAGTACTAACATTAGTGCTGTTTGTGTCAGTACTAACATTAGTGCTGTTTGTGTCAGTACTAACATTAGTGCTGTGTGTGTCAGTACTAACATTAGTGCTGTGTGTGTGAGCATGTGTGTGTGTGTGTCAGTACTAACATTAGTGCTGTGTGTGTGAGCATGTGTGTGTGTCAGTACTAACATTAGTGCTGTGTGTGTGAGAATGTGTGTGTGTCAGTACTAACATTAGTGCTGTGTGTGTGAGAATGTGTGTGTGTCAGTACTAACATTAGTGCTGTGTGTGTCAGTACTAACATTAGTGCTGTGTGTGTGAGAATGTGTGTGTGTGTCAGTACTAACATTAGTGCTGTGTGTGTCAGTACTAACATTAGTGCTGTGTGTGTGAGAATGTGTGTGTGTGTCAGTACTAACATTAGTGCTGTTTGTGTCAGTACTAACATTAGTGCTGTGTGTGTCAGTACTAACATTAGTGCTGTTTGTGTGAGCATGTGTGTGTTTGTCAGTACTAACATTAGTGCTGTGTGTGTCAGTACTAACATTAGTGCTGTGTGTGTGAGCATGTGTGTGTGAGCATGTGTGTGTGTGTCAGTACTAACACTAGTGCTGTGTGTGTGAGCATGTGTGTGTCAGTACTAACATTAGTGCTGTGTTTGTATGTGTCAGTACTGACATTAGTGCTGTGTGTGTGTCAGTACTAACATTAGTGCTGTGTGTGTGTGTGTGTGTGTGTGTGTGTGTGTCAGTACTAACATTAGTGCTGTGTGTGTGAGCATGTGTGTGTGTGTCAGTACTAACATTAGTGCTGTGTGTGTGAGTGTGTGTGTGTGTCAGTACTAACATTAGTGATGTGTGTGTTTGTCAGTACTAACATTAGTGCTGTGTGTGTGTGAGCATGTGTGTGTTTGTCAGTACTATCATTAGTGCTGTGTGTGTGAGCATGAGTGTGTGTTAGTACTAACATTAGTGCTGTGTGTGTGTCAGTACTAACATTAGCGCTGTGTGTGTGTATGTGTCAGTACTAAATTAGTTCTGTGTGTGTGAGCATGTGTGTGTGTCAGTACTAACATTAGTGCTTCGTGTGTGTGTCGGTACTAACATTAGTGCTGTGTGTGTGTGTGTCAGTACTAACATTAGTGCTGTGTGTGTGAGCATGTGTATGTGTGTCAGTACTAACATTAGTGCTGTGTATGTGAGCATGTGTGTGTATGTGTCAGTACTAACATTAGTACTGTGTGTGTGAGCATGTGTGTGTGTCAGTACTAACATTAGTGCTGTGTGTGTGAGCATGTGTGTGTGTGTCAGTACTAACATTAGTGCTGTGTGTGTGAGCATGTGTGTGTGTCAGTAATAACATTAGTGCTGTGTGTGTCAGTACTAACATTAGTGCTGTGTGTGTGAGCATGTGTGTGTGAGCATGTGTGTGTGTCAGTACTAACACTAGTGCTGTGTGTGTGAGCATGTGTGTGTCAGTACTAACATTAGTGCTGTGTTTGTATGTGTCAGTACTAACATTAGTACTGTGTGTGTGAGCATGTGTGTGTGTGTCAGTAATAACATTAGTGCTGTGTGTGTGAGCATGTGTGTGTGTGTGTGTGTCAGTACTAACATTAGTGCTGTGTGTGTGAGCATGTGTGTGTGTCAGTACTAACATTAGTGCTGTGTGTGTGAGAATGTGTGTGTGTGTCAGTACTAACATTAGTGCTGTTTGTGTCAGTACTAACATTAGTGCTGTTTGTGTCAGTACTAACATTAGTGCTGTGTGTGTCAGTACTAACATTAGTGCTGTGTGTGTGAGCATGTGTGTGTCAGTACTAACATTAGTGCTGTGTGTGTGAGCATGTGTGTGTGTCAGTACTAACATTAGTGCTGTGTATGTGAGCATGTGTGTGTGTGTCAGTACTAACATTAGTGCTGTGTGTGTGAGAATGTGTGTGTGTCAGTACTAACATTAGTGCTGTGTGTGTGAGAATGTGTGTGTGTGTCAGTACTAACATTAGTGCTGTGTGTGTGAGAATGTGTGTGTGTGTCAGTACTAACATTAGTGCTGTGTGTGTGAGAATGTGTGTGTGTGTCAGTACTAACATTAGTGCTGTGTGTGTCAGTACTAACATTAGTGCTGTGTGTGTGAGAATGTGTGTGTGTGTCAGTACTAACATTAGTGCTGTTTGTGTCAGTACTAACATTAGTGCTGTGTGTGTCAGTACTAACATTAGTGCTGTTTGTGTGAGCATGTGTGTGTTTGTCAGTACTAACATTAGTGCTGTGTGTGTCAGTACTAACATTAGTGCTGTGTGTGTGAGCATGTGTGTGTGAGCATGTGTGTGTTTCAGTACTAACACTAGTGCTGTGTGTGTGAGCATGTGTGTGTCAGTACTAACATTAGTGCTGTGTTTGTATGTGTCAGTACTGACATTAGTGCTGTGTGTGTCAGTACTAACATTAGTGCTGTGTGTGTGAGTGTGTGTGTGTGTCAGTACTAACATTAGTGATGTGTGTGTTTGTCAGTACTAACATTAGTGCTGTGTGTGTGAGCATGTGTGTGTTTGTCAGTACTATCATTAGTGCTGTGTGTGTGAGCATGAGTGTGTGTTAGTACTAACATCAGTGCTGTGTGTGTGTCAGTACTAACATTAGCGCTGTGTGTGTGTATGTGTCAGTACTAAATTAGTTCTGTGTGTGTGAGCATGTGTGTGTGTCAGTACTAACATTAGTGCTGTGTGTGTGTGTCGGTACTAACATTAGTGCTGTGTGTGTGTGTGTGTCAGTACTAACATTAGTGCTGTGTGTGTGAGCATGTGTATGTGTGTCAGTACTAACATTAGTGCTGTGTATGTGAGCATGTGTGTGTATGTGTCAGTACTAACATTAGTACTGTGTGTGTGAGCATGTGTGTGTGTCAGTACTAACATTAGTGCTGTGTGTGTGAGCATGTGTGTGTGTGTCAGTACTAACATTAGTGCTGTGTGTGTGAGCATGTGTGTGTGTGTCAGTAATAACATTAGTGCTGTGTGTGTGAGCATGTGTGAGTGTGTCAGTACTAACATTAGTGCTGTGTGTGTGAGCATGTGTGTGTGTGTGTCAGTACTAACATTAGTGCTGTGTGTGTGAGAATGTGTGTGTGTGTGTCAGTACTAACATTAGTGCTGTGTGTGTGTATGTGTGTGTGTGTCAGTACTAACATTAGTGCTGTGTGTGTGAGAATGTGTGTGTGAGAATGTGTGTGTGTCAGTACTAACGTTAGTGCTGTGTGTGTGTGAGCATGTGTGTGTGTCAGTACTAACAGTGCTGTGTGTGTGTGTCAGAACTAACATTAGTGCTGTGTGTGTGAGCATGTCTGTGTGTGTCAATACTAACATTACTGCTGGGTGTAGGTGTGTCAGTGGTAACATTACTGGTGGGTGTGTCAGTAATAACATTATTGCTGGATGTGGGTGTGTCAGTAGTAACATTACTGCTGGGTGTAGGTGTGTCAGTAGTAACATTACTGCTGGGTGTAGGTGTGTAAGTAGTAACATCACTGCAGGGTGTAGGTTTGTCAGTACTAACATCACTGCAGGGTGTAGGTTTGTCAGTAGTAACATCACTGAAGGGTGTAGGTGTGTCAGTAGTAACATAACTGCAGGGTGTAGGTGTGTCAGTAGTAACATTACTGGTGGGTGTGTCAGTAATAACATTATTGCTGGGTGTAGGTGTGTCAGTAGTAACATTACTGCTGGATGTAGGTGTGTCAGTAGTAACATTACTGGTGGGTGTGTCAGTAATAACATTATTGCTGGGTGTAGGTGTGTCAGTAGTAACATTACTGCTGGATGTAGGTGTGTCAGTAGTAACATCACTGCAGGGTGTAGGTGTGTCAGTAATAACATTATTGCTGGGTGTAGGTGTATCAGTAGTAACATTACTGCTGGGTGTAGGTGTGTCAGTACTAACATTACTGCTGGGTGTAGGTGTGTCAGTAGTAACATTACTGCTGGGTATAGGTGTGTCTGTACTAACATTACTGCTGGGTGTAGGTGTGTCAGGCTGGGTGTAGGTGTGTCAGGTGTTGAAGACAGGTACCCATTTATGGTCAAATTCTATTTAGTTACAATTATTAAACCTTAATCAACGTGTTTGTGTTGGAATTATATAAACTGTTTGCAGTAATATAAAATTATACTGTGTACAAAATAATGCACATGACTTCTATTCCACAAGATTGCAAAACACCAGAAGAATAGGCAGTTAATGATGCCCAGGTATTCCTATTTAGCTTCAGAGCATATTGTGTTTTCAGTATAATTAATTCTTTAAATCAATATATGCCAGTGAGCTCTCCCCGCTCTAATACAGCTGTAATAAATTCCTAGACACAGGGGTCACAATTTAATCTTAGAACCACAGAAACTTGCCAAAGGTCACAAAATATAGCCCCAGTGGACTCGTGTTATTGTAATATTGATCGTAGCCTGTGTCCAGAGAGGCAATCAAACAGATTTATACACCTTAACCAAGTGATTTTGCCACAGAAACACAAGCACCACACATTTTCCTGTGAATAATTAAATTTAATTATTTTATTATTAAGATTATTGAATTGTAAATAACTTTTGGCTGGGACACTGAAGCCTTAAGAATCTAATTTCCGATGAGACATACAAATATCTCTCTAACAGTCTGTGTTTTTTTGTTTGCCAATAAAATAAATAACTGAACCTCAAAGCAAATTAGCCTCTTTATTTCTAAATTAAGTTGCATTTTGTTTTATTTCAGAAGCTGTTTAATTGAATAGAAGAATAGTTAATTGTTGGGTGCAATCCAATACTCCTAACTAGTCTGCTTCTGTTTAAAGGGACACTGAACCCAAATTTTTTCTTTCATGATTTAGATAGAGCATGAAATTTTAAGCAACTTTCTAATTTACTCCTATTATCAAATTTTCTTTATTCTCTTGGTATCTTTATTTGAAATGCAAGAATGTAAGTTTAGATGCCGGCCCATTTTTGGTGAACAACCTGGGTTGTCCTTGCTGATTGGTGGATAAATTCATCCACCAATAAAAAAGTGCTGTCCAGAGTACTGAACCCGAAAAAAGCTTAGCTGCCTTCTTTTTCAATTAAAGATAGCAAAATAACAAATAAAAAATGATAATAAGAGTAAATTAGAAAGTTGCTTAAAGGGACAGTAAAGTAAAAAAAAATCTTTCATGATTTAAATAGGGTATGCAATTTTAAACAACTTTCCAATTTACTTTTATTACCAATTTTGCTTTGTTCTCTTGGTATTCTTAGTTGAAAGCTAAATCTAGGAGGTTCATGTGCTAATTTCTTAGACCTTGAAGACTGCCTCTAATCGGAAAGCATTTTGACAGCTTTTCACCACTAGAGGGCGTTAGTTCATGTGTTTCATATAGATAACATTGAGCTCCGGCACGTGAAGCTCCTAAGAGCAAGCACTGATTGGCTAAAAATGCATGTCTGTCAAAAGAACTGAAATAAGGGGGCAGTTTGAAGAGACATAGATACAAGGTAATCACAGAGGTAAAAAGTATATTATTATAACTGTTTTGGTTATGCAAAATTGGGGAATGGGTAATAAAGGGATTTTCTCCTGTTAAGTGTGGTCAGTCCACGGGTCATCATTACTTCTGGGATATTAACTCCTCCCCAACAGGAAGTGCAAGAGGATTCACCCAGCAGAGCTGCCATATAGCTCCTCCCCTCTACGTCACCTCCAGTCATTCTCTTGCACCCAACGAATAGATAGGATGTGTGAGAGGACTGTGGTGATTTTACTTAGTTTCATACCTTCAATCAAAAGTTTGTTATTTTATAATAGCACCGGAGTGTGTTATTCCTTCTCTGGTAGAATTTGAAGAAGAATCTACCTGAGTTTTTTCTATGATTTTAGCCGGCGTAGTTAAGATCATATTGCTGTTTCTCGGCCATCTGAGGAGAGGTAAACTTCAGATCAGGGGACAGCGGGCAGATTAATCTGCAAAGAGGTATGTAGCAGCTTATTATTTTCTGACAATGGAATTGATGAGAAAATTCTGCCATACCGATATAATGTAAACTCAGCCTTAAATGCAGTAGCAGCAACTGGTATCAGGCTGTCATGTATGTATATTTTACACTTCAGTATTCTGGGGAATGGCACTTCACTGGAATTATACTGTATGCATAAGACTTTAGCCTAATTTGCAGGGACTAGCAACAGGCTTTTTAATAACACTTAATTTATTAATGTTAAACGTTTTTTGCTGGCATGTAAAATCGTTTAATTTTCTGAGGTACTGGGTGAAAAAATGTTTTGGGCACTATTTTTTTCCACTTGGCAGTCGTTTTATTTAATTTATGACAGTTTACTGATCTCTCTCACTGTTATGTGTGAGGGGGAGGGGCCTTTTTTGGCGCTTTTGCTACGCATCAAAAAATTCAGTCAGAAGTTTATTGTCTTCCCTGCATGATCCGGTTCATCTCTACAGAACTCAGGGGTCTTCAAAACTTGTTTTGAGGGAGGTAATCACTCACAGCAGAGCTGTGAGATTGTAGTTGACTGTGATAAAAAACGTTTATTTCTGTATTTTTTTTTTTATTTTTTTTTCTGCTATCAGGGTTAGTTATCCTTTGCTAATGGGAGCAATCCTTTGCTAAAATTGTGTTTTTTACAAAGATTTGATGCTATAACTTTTCAGTTTATTAATTTTCAACTGTCATAACTTTTTCTGTGCTTCTTATAGGCACAGTACGTTTTCATATTATAGTAAATTACTTGAAAAGTATTTCCAAGTTGCTAGTTTATTTGCTAGTGTGTTAAACATGTCTGATTCAGAGGAAGATATCTGTGCTATATGTGCTAAAGCCAAAGTGGAGTCCAATAGAAATTTATGTACTAACTGCATTGATGCTACTTTAAATAAAAGTCAATCTGTACAAATTGAACATATTTCACCAAACAACGAGGGGAGAGTTATGCCGACTAACTCGCCTCACGTGTCAGTACCTGCATCTCCCGCTCGGGAGGTGCGTGATATTGTAGCGCCGAGTACATCTGGGCGGCCATTACAAATCACATTACAGGATATGGCTACTGTTATGACTGAAGTTTTGGCTAAATTACCAGAACTAAGAGGTAAGCGTGATCACTCTGGGGTGAGAACAGAGTGCGCTGATAATATTAGGGCCATGTCAGACACTGCGTCACAATTTGCAGAACATGAGGACGGAGAGCTTCATTCTGCGGGTGACGGTTCTGATCCAAACAAACTGGATTCAGATATTTCAAATTTTAAATTTAAGCTGGAAAACCTCCGTGTATTACTAGGGGAGGTGTTAGCGGCTCTGAATGATTGTAACACAGTTGCAATACCAGAGAAAATGTGTAGGTTGGATAAATATTTTGCGGTACCGGCGAGTACTGACGTTTTTCCTATACCTAAGAGACTTACTGAAATTGTTACTAAGGAGTGGGATAGACCCGGTGTGCCGTTCTCACCCCCTCCGATATTTAGAAAGATGTTTCCAATAGACGCCACCACACGGGACTTATGGCAAACGGTCCCTAAGGTGGAGGGAGCAGTTTCTACTTTAGCTAAGCGTACCACTATCCCGGTGGAGGATAGCTGTGCCTTTTCAGATCCAATGGATAAAAAATTAGAGGGTTACCTTAAGAAAATGTTTGTTCAACAAGGTTTTATATTGCAACCTCTTGCATGCATTGCGCCTGTCACGGCTGCAGCAGCATTTTGGTTTGAGTCTCTGGAAGAGACACTTGAATCAGCTCCATTAGATGAGATTACACACAAACTTAAAGCCCTTAAGTTAGCTAACTCATTTATTTCAGATGCCGTAGTACATTTAACTAAACTTACGGCTAAGAATTCCGGATTCGCCATTCAGGCGCGCAGAGCACTGTGGCTAAAATCCTGGTCAGCTGACGTTACTTCTAAATCTAAATTGCTTAATATACCTTTCAAAGGGCAGACCTTATTTGGGCCCAGGTTGAAAGAAATTATCGCTGACATTACAGGAGGTAAAGGCCATGCCCTGCCTCAAGACAGAGCCAAACCTAAGGCTAGACAGTCTAATTTTCGTTCCTTTCGTAATTTCAAAGCAGGAGCAGCATCAACTTCCTCTGCACCAAAACAGGAAAGAGCTGTTGCTCGCTACAGACAAGGCTGGAGACCTAACCAGTCCTGGAACAAGGGCAAGCAGGCCAGGAAACCTGCTGCTGCCCCTAAGACAGCATGAATCGAGGGCCCCCGATCCGGGAACGGATCTAGTGGGGGGCAGACTTTCTCTCTTCACCCAGGCTTGGGCAAGAGATGTCCAGGATCCCTGGGCGTTAGAGATCATATCTCAGGGATACCTTCTGGACTTCAAATTCTCTCCCCCAAGAGGGAGATTTCATCTGTCAAGGTTGTCAACAAACCAAATAAAGAAAGAGGCGTTTCTACGCTGCGTACAAGATCTTTTATTAATGGGAGTGATCCATCCGGTTCCGCGGTCGGAACAAGGACAAGGGTTTTACTCAAATCTGTTTGTGGTTCCCAAAAAAGAGGGAACTTTCAGGCCAATCTTGGATTTAAAGATCCTAAACAAATTCCTAAGAGTTCCATCGTTCAAGATGGAAACTATTCGGACAATTTTACCCATGATCCAAAAGGGTCAGTACATGACCACAGTGGATTTAAAGGATGCTTACCTTCACATACCGATTCACAAAGATCATTACCGGTATCTAAGGTTTGCCTTTCTAGACAGGCATTACCAGTTTGTAGCTCTTCCATTCGGATTGGCTACGGCTCCGAGAATCTTCACAAAGGTTCTGGGTGCTCTTCTGGCGGTACTAAGACCGCGAGGAATTGCGGTAGCTCCGTACCTAGACGACATTCTGATACAAGCTTCAAGCTTTCAAACTGCCAAGTCTCATACAGAGTTAGTACTGGCATTTCTAAGGTCGCATGGATGGAAGGTGAACGAAAAGAAGAGTTCTCTCTTTCCATTCACAAGAGTTCCCTTCTTGGGGACTCTTATAGATTCTGTAGAAATGAAGATTTACCTGACAGAAGACAGGTTAACAAAGCTTCAAGATGCATGCCGTGTCCTTCATTCCATTCAACACCCGTCAGTAGCTCAATGCATGGAGGTGATCGGCTTAATGGTAGCGACAATGGACATAGTACCCTTTGCACGCCTACATCTCAGACCGCTGCAATTGTGCATGCTAAGTCAGTGGAATGGGGATTAATCAGACTTGTCCCCTACTCTGAATCTGGATCAAGAGACCAGAAATTCTCTTCTATGGTGGCTTTCTCGGCCACATCTGTCCAGGGGGATGCCATTCAGCAGGCCGGACTGGACAATTGTAACAACAGACGCCAGCCTATTAGGTTGGGGCGCTGTCTGGAATTCTCTGAAGGCTCAGGGACAATGGAATCAGGAGGAGAGTCTCCTACCAATAAACATTCTGGAATTGAGAGCAGTTCTCAATGCCCTTCTGGCTTGGCCCCAGTTAACAACTCGGGGGTTCATCAGGTTTCAGTCGGACAACATCACGACTGTAGCTTACATCAACCATCAGGGAGGCACAAGAAGCTCCCTAGCAATGATGGAAGTATCAAAGATAATTCGCTGGGCAGAGTCTCACTCTTGCCACCTGTCAGCAATCCACATCCCGGGAGTGGAGAACTGGGAGGCGGATTTCTTAAGTCGTCAGACTTTTCATCCGGGGGAGTGGGAACTTCATCCGGAGGTCTTTGCCCAAATACTTCGACATTGGGGCAAACCAGAGATAGATCTCATGGCGTCTCGACAGAACGCCAAGCTTCCTCGTTACGGGTCCAGATCCAGGGATCCGGGAGCGGTTCTGATAGATGCTTTGACAGCACCTTGGACCTTCGGGGTGGCTTATGTGTTTCCACCCTTCCCGATGCTTCCTCGATTGATTGCCAGAATCAAACAGGAGAGAGCATCAGTGATTCTAATAGCGCCTGCATGGCCACGCAGGACTTGGTATGCAGATCTAGTGGACATGTCATCCTGTCCACCTTGGTCTCTACCTCTGAAACAGGACCTTCTGATCCAGGGTCCCTTCAAACATCAAAATCTAATTTCTCTGAAGCTGACTGCTTGGAAATTGAACGCTTGATTTTATCAAAACGTGGTTTTTCTGAGTCAGTTATTGATACCTTAATACAGGCTAGGAAGCCTGTTACCAGAAAGATTTACCATAAGATATGGCGCAAATACTTATATTGGTGCGAATCCAAGAGTTACTCATGGAGTAAGGTTAGGATTCCGAGGATATTGTCCTTTCTATAAGAAGGTTTAGAAAAGGGTTTATCCGCTAGTTCCTTAAAGGGACAGATTTCAGCTCTGTCCATTCTTTTACACAAACGTCTGTCAGAAGTTCCGGACGTTCAAGCTTTTTGTCAGGCTTTAGCTAGGATCAAGCCTGTGTTTAAAACTGTTGCTCCACCATGGAGTTTGAACTTAGTTCTTAATGTTTTACAGGGTGTTCCGTTTGAACCCCTTCATTCCATTGATATCAAGCTGTTATCTTGGAAAGTTCTGTTTTTAATGGCGATTTCCTCGACTCGAAGAGTCTCTGAGTTATATGCCTTACATTGTGATTCTCCTTATCTGATTTTTCATTCAGACAAGGTAGTTCTGCGTACTAAACCTGGGTTCCTACCTAAGGTGGTCACTAACAGGAATATCAATCAAGAGATTGTGGTTCCATCTTTGTGTCCTAATCCTTCTTCGAAGAAGGAACGTCTGCTACACAATCTAGATGTAGTCCGTGCCCTGAAATTTTATCTACAGGCAACTAAGGATTTTCGACAAACGTCTTCCCTGTTTGTCGTTTATTCTGGTCAGAGGAGAGGTCAAAAAGCTTCGGCTACCTCTCTTTCCTTTTGGCTTTGTAGCATAATACGGTTAGCCTATGAGACTGCTGGACAGCAGCCTCCTGAAAGAATTACAGCACATTCTACTAGAGCTGTGGCTTCCACTTGGGCCTTTAAGAATGAGGCTTCTGTTGAACAGATTTGCAAGGCTGCAACTTGGTCTTCTCTTCATACTTTTTCCAAATTTTACAAATTTGACACTTTTGCTTCTTCGGAGGCTGTTTTTGGGAGAAAGGTTCTTCAGGCAGTGGTTCCTTCCGTATAAAGAGCCTGCCTGTCCCTCCCGTCATCCGTGTACTTTAGCTTTGGTATTGGTATCCCAGAAGTAATGATGACCCGTGGACTGACCACACTTAACAGGAGAAAACAAAATTTATGCTTACCTGATAAATTCCTTTCTCCTGTAGTGTGGTCAGTCCACAGCCCGCCCTGTTTTTTATGGCAGGTAAAAAAATTTTGAATTATACTCCAGTCACCACTACACCCTTTGGCTTCTCCTTTCTCGTTGGTCCTTGGTCGAATGACTGGAGGTGACGTAGAGGGGAGGAGCTATATGGCAGCTCTGCTGGGTGAATCCTCTTGCACTTCCTGTTGGGGAGGAGTTAATATCCCAGAAGTAATGATGACCCGTGGACTGACCACACTACAGGAGAAAGGAATTTATCAGGTAAGCATAAATTTTGTTATCTACCTTTTTAAACAACAAAATTTCTGGTGTTTACTGTCCCTTTAAAATTGCATGTTCTATCTGAATCACAAAAGAAAAAAAAATTAGGTTCTATCATGAGATGCAGGACATATGCAGGACAGAGCAATGATGGTACAACTCTATTTTATTACAGAGCATAGAAATATACATCTAGTCATGTTGATTTCACTAACTAACTGCCGCACAGACTACCGGAACTAAGCCCCGCCCCCAAACTAGTGACATCACATCCTGTTCTCATCACATCTTCCCCTTTTTCAAAGGCGAAGCATACATTTGAATATAACAAATAACAAGGTATACGAACAGAGTATACAACAACATTTTTTTTCGAACAATATATAAACAAATAGGTTCAGATTACATCCTGACTTGGACATCGGGGTAGACTACCCTAGTCCACAGTGACCATGGGATTATTCTGCCCATACTTCCGGTCACTGTTCTAGCTAAAGTCAGTCCCTATATCGGGCCGGAAGTTTCACCACTCTTCCGCTTGATGTAACTTTGCATGAACTGTCCTCTGATACAGAAGATGGTGAATAAGAGTCCGCTGGAAGCAAAGATATATCTCCGCTGTGATCTTGCTGAGGGGAAGGCACCTCTCTTAGAACGGGGGATCCCACCAGCGGTGGTACTGAGGCATCCAGTTCCAGACTCTCAGGTACAGGCTGAAGATGTCTTCGGTTACGGCGTGTATCCGTACCTCCATCAGTAAGGACTGTATAAGACCTTGGTTCTGGAGAGCGTCCAATTACCGTAGCAGGCATCTTCCATTTCTTCTCATCATCCAGTTTAATTCTGACACTTTGCCCCCACATTCAGTTCCGGTAAGGGCCTGACAGAATGTCTCCTGTCGTAGAAGAAACGATAACCCTTTTTGGCCTCTTCATCCCTCCTAGCATCAGCTGTGCCGGGCTAAACCTGGTGGCTTGAATGGGCGTCGCCCTGTATGACAAGAGGGCTAGGTACGGCTCAGATTGCTTTGGAATAAATTTTGTTGTTTGAACTGCCCTTTCAGCCATTCCGTTGGCCTGCGGATAATGTGGACTTGACATGGAATGTACAAAGTCATATTCCCTGCTGAAATCACTGAACTCTGTAGAAGCGAACTGCATACCATTATCACTCACCAGCTCCATTGGAATGCCCCACCGGGCGAACAAGCTCTTCAGGCGAATGATAACAGCTTGACTTGTGATATCATTCAGGGGTGCAATTTCCAAATACCTGGAATAGTAGTCAATCACAACAAGGAACTTTTTCCCGTGCAGTTCTCACAAATCAGCAGCTATTTTCTGCCACGGCCCCGCAGGCAGCGGAGTAGAAATCAAGGGCTCCCTTCTCTGAGTAGGCCGGCGTTCCCGGCAAAAGGCACATTTAGACACGTGATTTGCAATGTCGGAGCTGATCCCAGGCCACCACACAGCTGTAGCTGCCCTTTCTCTGCACTTTGTAATGCTTAAGTGGCCATCGTTAATCCTGTTTAACATCTCCTTCCTCATGCTGACAGGAATTACGATGCAGTCTTGGAACAGCACCAACCCCTCCAGCTCCGTGAGCTGCGACCTCTTTGGCTGGTAAGCATTTAAAGACATCCAGGCTGCCCGGCTCTTGGGCCAGCCTTCTTTTATGTACTTTTATGTACTTTTATGTACTTTCCTTGAAGAAATGGACTTAGAGGCCAGAACTGAATCAACATACACTTTCACATCCGATTCTGTGGAGGATTCTTCAGCAGCAGCCAGCAGGACCCTGGATAGTGTATCCGCCACAACCAGTTGTTTCCCCGGCACATGCACTGTCTGAACATTGAACCTGAGCAGTCTCATTAAAAGTCTCTGGCATCTTAAGGGTGTTTTGTCGATATCATAAGAGTTGATTAGAGGGACTAGCGGTTTGTGGTCAGTTTCCAGACTAAATTTCTCCAAACCCACTAGATAACGCTGAAAGCGCTCACAGGCCCAAACTGCAGCCAGGCACTCTCTCAATTTGAGCGTATTTTGACTCTGCAGCCGTCAGTGTGTGGGAACAGTAGGCGATGGGCTGTAGTTTATTTATTCATTTAACTGTAGGAGAGCAGCCCCCAACCCATAACTACTTGCATCGGCACTAACCACAGTCTTTTTTGAAGGATCGTAGAACCCCAGCACTGGGGAAGACCCCAGCAGGGACTTGGCCTGCATAAAAGCTTTTTCTTGTGAAGGTCCCCTGACCCAGGCAACGTCTTTCTTAAGCAACCCTGTGATAGGGTGTAAAACTGTTGCTAAATCTGGAAGAAACTTGCCCACGTAATTTACAAGGCCCAATATCTGTCTTAGCTCATGTACATCAGAAGGACTTTTCATCTGTTCAATAGCACAAATTTTCTCGGGGTCTGGCTTGATGCCATCCCCATTGATGATATGCCCAAAGTAACATAATTCAGTTTTCCTAAAATGGCATTTTTCTTTATTCAGCTTCAGCCCAGACTCTTTGATAGCTTGTAGCACACAACTTAAACGCTGATCATGCTCCTCCACTGTAGACCCATACACTAGAATGTCTTCCATGACGACCACTGTGCCCACGTGGTCACTCAGGAGAGAACTCATTTCCCTTTGAAAGATTTCCAGAGCAGAGGATATCCCAAAGGGGAGTCTGCAGAAGCAGAACCGACCTACCGGTATGATAAAGGTAGTCATTTTACGGCACTTTGGATCCAGGGGGATCTGCCAAAAGCTGCTAGAAGCGTCTAATGTGGAAAAGAACTTCGCCCCACCCAACTTTGGAGCTATATCTTCTAATGTCGGCAGCACAAATCTCTCTCTCTTCACTGCCTCATTCAACCTTTTCAGGTCCACACAGATGCGCACCTTTCCATTTTTCTTTGCAACTGGAACAATGGGGGCACACCAATCAGTCGCTTCAAGAACCTCTTCAATAACCCCCATAGACTTCATGCGCATAAGCTCCTTCTCCACTTGAGGCATGAGCGGGAACGGAATTCTACGGGGAGTAGAAATACTGTATGGGACTGCTATACGGACTGGTTTGTAATTCAGTAGGCCCAACTCGCCAAACATATCTTCAGAAATCTCATTCACTCTGGCCACGAGGCCCAAGTCACAGGCTGCTTTTCTGCTCAATAAATTGCTAACACACTGACCTCGAATCACATGCACCCACATAGTGAACTTTCTTTGCTTGTACTCACAGCTGGCAAGAAATTTCCCCGCACAATCAATGCGGCCACCAGGACTATGGACGTTTGTAGTAACCTTCGCCAGCTGGGGCTGTCGAGGCAGTTTCATAAATGCAGCAAAAGATATTACAGTGATATCTGCTCCTGTGTCAATCTTAAAATCAACTTTGGCTCCCATTACAGTAAAAGTAACTTTCCAATCTTCCTCTAAGCTTGGCCGTTCCACAACGGACCCCACAAAAGACACTTCCTGACCCTCCTGGTCACTGTCCACCTGCATCTCCTTAATGTATTCAGTTTTACACACCACTTCAAAATGGCCCATTCTGTTACATTTTCTGCATCTTTTATCTCTGGCCGGGCATATAACACTCTGATCATGGGCACGGTAGCACCGTGTGCATCGGGCATGTTGCGCCCATCCACTTCTAGGCCTTTCCATTATTTTAGATCTACCGCTCACACTGTGCCTTTCACTAGTAATTTTCCTAGACTGTTGCACTTCATCCACAATACTCTCAGACCTCAGATCAGCACTCTGCTTTTTCACCAGTTCACTCTGGCGGGCCATCCTAATAGCCCCATCTAATGTTAAATCAGGCTCTAACTGCAGCTTCAGTGAGACTTCAGCATCTGCAATTCCAATAACTATTCTGTCTCTGATTTGCTCTTCTTTAGCAACACCAAACTCACAGAATTTAGCTAGTTCATACAGGCTGCGCACAAATGACTCCACAGATTCTCCCGCACGCTGATTACGTTTGTGAAAACAAGCTCTCTCATGAATCACATTTCTTTTGGGCACAAAGTGGGCACTGAGTTTATCCATAACTATATCAAAGTTAAATTCTTCCCCTTCTTGGAAAGTAAAAGCATTGAACACTGGCTCCACATATTTCCCCATAGAGTATAAAAGAGAATTAACTTGTACATCACCACTCTCCTTGTTCAGTTTGGATGCAATCCTGAAGCGCTGAAACCGCTGACACCATGTGGGCCAAGCTGCAGGCTGAGAGAAGTCAAAAGGCTCAGGTGGGGTAAACTTTGACATTGTCATCGATCAGGAACAGAAGCGCAGGCCAGAACTTCTGACACCATGTCATGAGATGCAGGACATATGCAGGACACAGCAATGATGGTACAACTCTATTTTATTACAGAGCATAGAAACATACATCTAGTCAGGTTGATTTCACTAACTAACTGCGACACAGACTACCGGACCTAAGCCCCACCCCAAACTAGTGACATCACATCCTGCTCTCATCACAGGTTCAGTGTCCCTTTAAGTGAGAATTTGAGTTGAATGTGTTATTAAATTAATTTTCTATATTTTTCTCTATCACCTCTGTTAGTAGATTATTTCCTATATCTACTCCTTCAGCTTTCAATGCCTGACCTCTGAATCAGCACCCTTTACAGTCATATCTGCTTCTTTTGTACCCTACCCCAAGGTCTCTTGCAGTTATTTTTTGTATTTCCTTGCAGTGTTAATTTCGTTGACTAAAACTAGACTAAAATGACTATAAAACTAAAGAAATTCTGATGACTAAAATACGACTAAAACTAAAATGACATTTTAGTCAAAAGACTATGACTAAAACTAAATCAAAATGACATTTTAGTCAAAAGACTATGACTAAAACTAAATCAAAATTTGCTGACAAAAACATTTTATGCAAGGTGTTATAATCAATCCATATCCAATTACTGCTCTTTTGTAAAATTTACTAAACTTAATTTTATTAAATTTTAAGCTAAATAAAGACGTTCTATACCACAACAGTTAAATCTGTTAAATATGTATTGCGTGTTCAAACCTTAATACCACAAATAAAAACAGGTTAATAAACCTTTACTCCAGGAGTATATAATGAGTTTGGAAGTTCTAGAGCAGTGCTAATATTGTTGCCGAAATGTATTCGAATCTGTGAACAATCAATTGATTCTTCCTATAGAAATAAGCATAACCCACAAGTATGGGTTTAAGTTATGCTGTGCCTGTGCTAGCTGCAGAAACTTATTGTTGTGTTGAGTTACTTGATACTTGTTTTAATTATTAACAGAGAACTGTTAAAGATTTTATATTGGGCAATATGTTCAATACAGCCAATACAGTTTACAGTTTTGTTTTTTTATATTTTAAAGTTGCACTTCTATTTGTTTATGAAACTTGGTTTTATTTAATTTTAAGTTTGATAAAGACGTTACATATCACAACGGCTAAATCTATGTCTGTATTGCATGTTTAAACCTTAATACCATAAATATTAACAGGTGTTATGTTTACTCCTGGAGTATATAATCAGTTTGCAAATGATAGAGAAATGCTTAAATAATGCATTACACTTTAACTAAACCCCTTAGATTTTAGTCGACTAAAATCCACTGGAGATTCAGTCGACTAAAACTAGACTAAAACTAAAAGAATTCAGATGACTAAAATACGACTAAAACTAAAATGGCATTTTAGTCAAAAGACAAAAACTAAGACTGAATTGAAATTTGCCATTAAAATTAACACTGTTTCCTTGCTAAGGCCATAGATTGAAAGTTCATTTACTGAGAACAGATCTTAGACTGATAGCTTGAAAGCTATGTCGGATGCTATAAGTTATTGCTTCCAAAGCAAAGAGAGAATGGAATTGATCCAGTTATCCTTCAGAATTCAGGTGATCTATAGACCTCTGGGCATTCAGAATAAATAATAGTTGCAATGACAACATAAGTGAATACAGATTTCAGAACTGGACAGCTTCAATGTATAGATTTGTAACATTCACATTCAGCACCTTGGACAGCGCTGAAAGGGAATACCTACTCCTATTTAGATTTCAGCTTGAAGGTATGCAGCTATGGAGAGGGTGAAATACATTTAATTGAGGGGATTTGTAGTACTAAATTATACATTTGGAGAATAAAAGATTTGGATGTAAGATACAATATTTCCTAGAAATGCTGACCTTCGCTTCCCACTGAGGTTGATAAATTACTTCCATTCTGTTCTTTCATCTTGAAATGTGTGTCTTGTCCCTTAGCTCAGCAAGAATGCTCGGTTTTAGTGTTTACTATATTCAAAAGGCTGAATATTTCAGTTACTAAGGGGACCTGCTGCATGCTTTTTATTTTCTAGAATCTCTAGTGTGGGGGTTGGGGATCCACGTGTTTCTCAGATTTTATGTTTGATTTATTTCCAGAATATAGCTGAAGATTAGTACCCCTAGGGCTAGCCTTGTTATGGAGTAGCTGCCCCATACTTCAGAAGAAAATGGATCCACTGTATTAATTATTTGATAGTGAACTACTTTTTCAGTAATTAGAGGGCTGATCTACTATTTCAGGTTGAATGGTGCATTTGTGAATTAGTTATTACGGTGATTGGTACTTTGCTTTCCAACATACAGGGGAGCTGCATCTGTATGTTATTAATAATATGAGCTTTTCTTGTATATTAGTCATTAGAGGGAGCTGCTGCTGTATCTCAGTCATTAGAGGGAGGGAGCTGCTGCTGTATCTCAGTCATTTTAGAGGGAGGGAGCTGCTGCTGTATCTCAGTCATTAGAGGGAGCTGCTGCTGTATCTCAGTCATTAGAGGGAGCTGCTGCTGTATCTCAGTCATTAGAGGGAGCTGCTGCTGTATCTCAGTCATTAGAGGGAGCTGCTGCTGTATCTCAGTCATTAGAGGGGGCTGCTGCTGTATCTCAGTCATTAGAGGGGGCTGCTGCTGTATCTCAGTCATTAGAGGGAGCTGCTGCTGTATTTCATTCATTAGTGGGAGCTGCTGCTGTATCTAAGTCATTAGAGGGAGGGAGCTGCTGCTGTATCTCAGTCATTAGAGGGAGCTGCTGCTGTATCTCAGTCATTAGAGGGAGCTGCTGCTGTATCTCAGTCATTAGAGGGAGCTGCTGCTGTATTTCATTCATTAGTGGGAGCTGCTGCTGTATCTCAGTCATTAGAGGGAGCTGCTGCTGTATCTTAGTCATTAGAGGGAGCTGCTGCTGTATCTCAGTCATTAGAGGGAGCTGCTGCTGTATCTCAGTCATTAGAGGGAGCTGCTGCTGTATCTCAGTCATTAGAGGGAGCTGCTGCTGTATCTCAGTCATTAGAGGGAGCTGCTGCTGTACCTCAGTCATTAGAGGGAGCTGCTGCTGTATCTCAGTCATTAGAGGGAGCTGCTGCTGTATCTCAGTCATTAGAGGGAGCTGCTGCTGTATCTCAGTCATTAGAGGGAGCTGCTGCTGTATCTCAGTCATTAGAGGGAGGGAGCTGCTGCTGTATCTCAGTCATTAGAGGGAGCTGCTGCTGTACCTCAGTCACTAGAGGGAGCTGCTGCTGTATCTCAGTCATTAGAGGGAGCTGCTGCTGTATCTCAGTCATTAGAGGGAGCTGCTGTATCTCAGTCATTAGAGGGAGGGAGCTGCTGCTGTATCTCAGTCATTAGAGGGAGCTGTTGCTGTATCTCAGTCATTAGAGGGAGCTGCTGCTGTATCTCAGTCATTAGAGGGAGCTGCTGCTGTATCTCAGTCATTAGAGGGAGCTGTTGCTGTATCTCAGTCATTAGAGGGAGCTGCTGCTGTATCTCAGTCATTTTAGAGGGAGGGAGCTGCTGCTGTATCTCAGTCATTAGAGGGAGCTGCTGCTGTATCTCAGTCATTAGAGGGAGGGAGCTGCTGCTGTATCTCAGTCATTAGAGGGAGCTGCTGCTGTATCTCAGTCATTAGAGGGAGGGAGCTGCTGCTGTATCTCAGTCATTAGAGGGAGCTGCTCCTGTATGTTATTAATAATATGAGCTTTTCTTGTATATTAGTCATTAGAGGGAGGGAGCTGCTGCTGTATCTCAGTCATTTTAGAGGTAGGGAGCTGCTGTATCTCAGTCATTAGAGGGAGGGAGCTGCTGCTGTATCTCAGTCATTTTAGAGGTAGGGAGCTGCTGTATCTCAGTCATTAGAGGGAGGGAGCTGCTGCTGTATCT
Organism: Bombina bombina; assembly: GCF_027579735.1. Classification (NCBI taxonomy): domain Eukaryota; kingdom Metazoa; phylum Chordata; class Amphibia; order Anura; family Bombinatoridae; genus Bombina; species Bombina bombina. The sequence continues at coordinate 99,017,576 of NC_069510.1, forward strand.
CAGTCATTTTAGAGGTAGGGAGCTGCTGTATCTCAGTCATTAGAGGGAGGGAGCTGCTGCTGTATCTCAGTCATTAGAGGGAGCTGCTGTATATCAGTCATTAGAGGGAGCTGCTGCTGTATCTCAGTCATTAGAGGGAGCTGCTGTTGTATCTCGGTCATTAGAGGGAGCTGCTGCTGTATCTCAGTCATTAGAGGGAGCTGCTGCTGTATCTCAGTCATTAGAGGGAGCTGCTGCTGTATCTCAGTCATTAGAGGGAGGGAGCTGCTGCTGTATCTCAGTCATTAGAGGGAGCTGCTGCTGTATCTCAGTCACTAGAGGGAGCTGCTGCTGTATCTCAGTCATTAGAGGGAGCTGCTGTATCTCAGTCACTAGAGGGAGCTGCTGCTGTATCTCAGTCATTAGAGGGAGCTGCTGCTGTATCTCAGTCATTAAAGGGAGCTGCTGCTGTATCTCAGTGCTGTATCTTAGTCATTAAAGGGAGGGAGCTGCTGCTGTATCTCAGTCATTAGAGGGAGCTGCTGCTGTATCTCAGTCATTAGAGGGAGCTGCTGCTGTATCTCAGTCATTAGAGGGAGGGAGCTGCTGCTGTATCTCAGTCATTAGAGGGAGCTGCTGCTGTATCTCAGTCATTAGAGGGAGCTGCTGCTGTATCTCAGTCATTAGAGGGAGCTGCTGCTGTATCTCAGTCATTAGAGGGCGCTGCTGCTGTATCTCAGTCATTAGAGGGAGGGAGCTGCTGCTGTATCTCAGTCATTAGAGGGAGCTGCTGCTGTATCTCAGTCATTAGAGGGAGCTGCTGCTGTATCTCAGTCATTAGAGGGAGCTGCTGCTGTATCTCAGTCATTAGAGGGAGCTGCTGCTGTATCTCAGTCATTAGAGGGAGCTGCTGTATCTCAGTCATTAGAGGGAGCTGCTGCTGTATCTCAGTCATTAGAGGGAGCTGCTGCTGTATCTCAGTCATTAGAGGGAGCTGCTGCTGTATCTCAGTCATTAGAGGGCGCTGCTGCTGTATCTCAGTCATTAGAGGGAGCTGCTGCTGTATCTCAGTCATTAGAGGGAGGGAGCTTCTGCTGTATCTCAGTCATTAGAGGGAGCTGCTGTATCTCAGTCATTAGAGGGAGCTGCTGTATCTCAGTCATTAGAGGGAGCTGCTGCTGTATCTCAGTCATTAGAGGGAGCTGCTGCTGTATCTCAGTCATTAGAGGGAGCTGCTGCTGTAGCTCAGTCATTAGAGGGAGCTGCTGATGTATCTCAGTCATTAGAGGGAGCTGCTGCTGTATCTCAGTCATTAGATTAAGCTGCTGCTGTATCTCAGTCATTAGAGGGAGCTGCTGCTGTATCTCAGTCATTAGAGGGAGCTGCTGCTGTATCTCAGTCATTAGAGGGAGCTGCTGCTGTATCTCAGTCACTAGAGGGAGCTGCTGCTGTATCTCAGTCATTAGAGGGAGCTGCTGTATCTCAGTCACTAGAGGGAGCTGCTGCTGTATCTCAGTCATTAGAGGGAGCTGCTGCTGTATCTCAGTCATTAAAGGGAGCTGCTGCTGTATCTCAGTCATTAGAGGGAGCTGCTGTTGTATCTCAGTCATTAGAGGGAGCTGCTGCTGTATCGCAGTCATTAGAGGGAGCTGCTGCTGTATCTCAGTCATTAGAGGGAGCTGCTGCTGTATCTCAGGCATTAGAGGGAGCTGCTGCTGTATCTCAGTCATTAGAGGGAGCTGCTGCTGTATCTCAGTCATTAGAGGGAGCTGCTGTATCTCAGTCATTAGAGGGAGGGAGCTGCTGCTGTATCTCAGTCATTAGAGGGAGCTGCTGCTGTATCTCAGTCATTAGAGGGAGCTACTGCTGTATCTCAGTCATTAGAGGGAGCTGCTGCTGTATCTCAGTCATTAGAGGGAGCTGCTTCTATATCTCAGTCATTAGAGGGAGCTGCTGCTGTATCTCAGTAATTAGAGGGAGCTGCTGCTGTATCTCAGTCATTAGAGGGAGCTGCTGCTGTATCTCAGTCATTAGAGGGAGCTGCTGCTGTATCTCAGCCATTAGAGGGAGCTGCTGCTGTATCTCAGTCATTAGAGCGAGCTGCTGCTGTATCGCAGTCATTAGAGGGCTCTGCTGTATCTCAGTCATTAGAGGGAGCTGCTGCTGTATCTCAGTCATTAGAGGGAGCTGCTGCTGTATCTCAGTCATTAGAGGGAGCTGCTGCTGTATCTCAGTCAGGGGGAGCTGCTGCGGTATCTCAGTCATTAGAGGGAGCTGCTTCTATATCTCAGTCATTAGAGGGAGCTGCTGCTGTATCTCAGTCATTAGAGGGAGCTGCTGCTGTATCTCAGTCATTAGAGGGAGCTGCTGCTGTATCTCAGTCATTAGAGGGAGCTGCTGCTGTATCTCAGTCATTAGAGGGAGCTGCTGCTGTATCTCAGTCATTAGAGGGCGCTGCTGTATCTCAGTCATTAGAGGGAGCTGCTGCTGTATCTCAGTCATTAGAGGGAGCTGCTGCTGTATCTGTCATTAGAGGGAGCTGCTGCTGTATCTCAGTCACTAGAGGGAGCTGCTGCTGTATCTCAGTCACTAGAGGGTGCTGCTGCTGTATCTCAGTCATTAGAGGGAGGGAGCTGCTGCTGTATCTCAGTCATTAGAGGGAGCTGCTGCTGTATCTCAGTCACTAGAGGGAGCTGCTGCTGTATCTCAGTCATTAGAGGGAGCTGCTGCTGTATCTCAGTCATTAGAGGGAGCTGCTGCTGTATCTCAGTCATTAGAGCGAGCTGCTGCTGCTGCTGCTGTATCTCAGTCATTAGAGGGAGCTGCTGCTGTATCTCAGTCATTAGAGGGAGCTGCTGCTGTATCTCAGTCATTAGAGGGAGCTGCTGCTGTATTTCAGTCATTAGAGGGAGCTGCTGCTGTATCTCAGTCACTAGAGGGAGCTACTGCTGTATCTTAGTCATTAGAGGGAGCTGCTGCTGTATCTCAGTCATTAGAGGGAGCTGCTGCTGTATCTCAGTCATTAGAGGGAGCTGCTGCTGTATTTCAGTCATTAGAGGGAGCTGCTGCTGTATCTCAGTCACTAGAGGGAGCTACTGCTGTATCTCAGTCATTAGAGGGAGCTGCTGCTGTATTTCAGTCATTAGAGGGAGCTGCTGCTGTATCTCAGTCACTAGAGGGAGCTACTGCTGTATCTCAGTCACTAGAGGGAGCTGCTGCTGTATCTCAGTCATTAGAGGGAGCTGCTGCTGTATCTCAGTCATTAGAGGGAGCTGCTGCTGTATCTCAGTCATTAGAGGGAGCTGCTGCTGTATTTCATTCATTAGTGGGAGCTGCTCCTGTATCTCAGTCATTAGAAGGCGCTGTATCTCAGTCATTAGAGGAAGCTTCTGCTGTATCTCAGTCATTAGAGGGAGCTGCTGCTTTGTCTCAGTCATTAGAGGAAGCTGCTGCTGTATCTCAGTCATTAGTGGAAGCTGCTGCTGTATCTCAGTCATTAGAGGGCACTGCTGCTGTATCTCAGTCATTAGAGGGAGCTGCTGTTGTATCTCAGTCATTAGAGGGAGATGCAGCTGTTTCTCAGTCTCAGTTGTATAATGGGCTTAGAGTGTTGATTATTTTTCAGCTTGTACCTCTGAGTAGACCACATATTTGCTTAAATCAATTGTCTTTTCCTTTCTTTTGCATTCCAGTGTTTTTGAACAGTTTCCTAATGTGGATATTATTTCTGGACTGTTCAAGTGCACTGTTATCCCTACTTAAGATTATGCCTCATTTAGAGCTCCTATGGACATGTGAGCTTAGACTGCTTTAAAAAACAAATCTATAATTCTATTGGCCTTTCCTATAAATCAAACATTGTTGATGTTATTGATGATGAAATAGGAAATGCTTGGTGTGATTACACAAAGGGTTTTCCCAATAGCTAACAAATTGGGTCTTAGTGACATTTGTTCAAAGTTATTTGTATGTTTGCTTGTTTTTGTGCTTATTTATAGAGTTTGTACGGCTGCAAATACTAAAATCTTTGTGGTTCAAGAGTCTTAAAGGGATACTAAACCCAAATGTTTTCTTTCATGATCAAATAGAGTATGCAATTTAAGCAACTTTCTAATTTACTCCATTTTAGGTTTAGCACCATGGATAGCGCTTGCTTATTGGTGGCTACATTAAGCCACCAATAAGCAAGCATAACCCAAGTTCTGAACCAAAAATGTGCCAGCTCATAAGCTTTAGATTCCTGCTTTTTAAATAAAGATAGTAAGAGAATGAAGAAAAAATGATAATAGGAGTAAATTAGAAAGTTGCTTAAAATTACATGCTCTATCTGAATCATTAAAGAAAAATTGTGGGTTTAGTATATTTCTTGGGCTACTGTATCTTTATCAGTAATATGAGGAAATATAGGAAGTGCTCTTCTAATATGCAAACCAGGTGCAAACAAGTGTGCAAACAAATTAATACTGTTGTGTCCGGGACTTACCCCAAGGGAGCTGTAACTGCCCCCGGATGAACTTGCTTGTGTCGTGCAGTGCTTCAAAGAGGAGCTCCGCTGTCAAACCGAAAGCGTATCGGTGGGCTGACAGCTCCAAACCATCCGGCAATAAAGTAAGACTCCAACAGCGCTTCTGGCTGTCCACGTGTGCACTCAGACGTCCGTCATGACGTAACGGGATCTCCGGTCGGGGGGCGGTGCTCTTTCTTCACCCGGGTTTCACAGCAGGTAAAACTAATAGACAGGGGCTGGAAGCTGATCCAAAGCTGGTGTAAATTAGAAAAGTCACAAAGAAGGCAGGATCCATTTTACATTTTACCAATTCATGTGTTATACCCATTTGAACTATAGTTCTAAACATTTATTAGGGCATATATTCCCTTAGAGAATTCATTATCCCTCTTATGAACTAACTAATATGTGTACTTTTGCTGTACTGGACTTGGGTATTAAGGGTTAATTTTTCTTTTACCTGCGGTGTGTGGGCGTGTTTTGTATTCATTATTTTTTATCCAATCACATTGTACTATTGACTTTTTAAACATGCACTCACCTGCATGACACCTATGGCTATGATTACGGCTGAGAGACGAAACATGTAAGCCTTGGTGTCACGCTCACGCACCTTTCCTGTTTTGCTGTTCATTAAGCCTGTTTGGCATTTTAACTTTGCCAATAAACTTGGATTTTATTTTGCATAAAGCTGGATCCTGCCTTCTTTGTGACTACTGTATCTTTATCACAGACTGTGGAATTTTTCTAGGGATATGATTAGAAGGCTGTACCTGGCATTTCTTTGAAGGTTTATGTTTCTGCCTTGTCAGTATATGGCTGGGTTATAATACAATATATTTAATAATTATCCATAGAAACAAACCCCCAATAAAATGCATATACAAAACAATAAAATTAATGTAAATTCCTAAATTCTTTATATTAGTTAAAATTTATAGACACATTGAAATATATTTATAGAAATCCAGATATGAATCAAACTATACACGTTTAAACTGTTATAATATGCTTTGCAAAGATCATAAAAATTACCTTATTCACAATAACCTCTCAAACCAGAGTTGAATTTAAATATCACAATGAGATGCCAAGGTAGGGTTCACTAACTTTAACAGTGCTTAGTTAAACAATAGAACAATATACTTTAACAGTCAATTTCAATGCCAAATTATCTGAGATTAAATAAATTTTTATTAGCTATAATCAAGGCAAGTTCTAAAATATGTATACAGTATATGTTTGCAAAGATAAATTATACACCAGAGAGATTTACTTACAATAATAGGTCTGATTTAGAAATATGCAATACAAAGGACCTTTGGTAAATAAATTATTTAGCAATAGTTAGCAATGCATTTGTTGATTATGCAAATCTACAGTGTTGACTGGTCCTTTAAGACTACACAGGACTGTGAAACACAAGTTTAAAATACAAATTGTCCTTTTAAATTACTAACTGCAATTCAGTTATAGTTACCAACTATCTTTGTCTAAAATATTAAAGATACATTACCAACATGACACACATACCTTGAGATCAGCAAACATGTGTCATTTTCATATAATTATATCTATATTGGATTACTAGCCCATACAGATTAATATTTCATCTCTGTATATTTCTTTTTGAGGGTATAAAACATAGGATATTATTTTAAATACCAATTATATATGTACTTATTAGATGCCTGAAATGAAAGAAAAAATATTGTTAAAAATGTTCATTTTAAATCCTTAAAACATTCTATGCTTCCAAAAATACATAGGTTAATACATGCTGGAATCTTGACTTTAAGGTTTTCAACTTTCTAGGCCTCCATAATCTCCCAGATTTTTATATTCATATGTAATATGTTGTCTCAATATATATATACATATATTCATTTGAGTATCTTTACTACATGAAGATTATATATATATAATTTCTTTATCTGAGATTTAGTTTTCGCATGTCTGTAGGTAATTTGAATTTGGATGTCCTATGTGTATTTAGTTGGTTCAGTACATGTTTATTTGACACAGCAGGCACCAATTTGCATTGAAGTGTGAATGGTCACTTTCCCACAAATCTTGTCACTTGTGTCAGACTTTTAGACTCTCTTGTAAGAAGTCAGAAATCTTATTACACATTTCCAGGTAGTGACCATAATATTATTTAATAACATTCACAGATCTTCTGACAACCTATTTACCTGATTTTCCATTAGCGCACAATATGCTAATTCTAAACTAAAATTGATCATGTCAGCAGCAACTGAAGATGTGCTGATCCCTATGTAAATTCAGAGCTTTAGATTAGGTGCGAGTAAATGAACATTATTGAGTTGAAGTGTATTTTAATGCGCTTCGTCTTTGGAGATTCCCAAAACAATCAGTGCTTTAAATAAAACAGGTTGTGGTTAAATTTACCTAGCAGACAGTGCTTTTATTTGGACCTACTGTTCTTCACAAACCAGTGAGTTATAGTCTAGGGCCGTGGTATTGGATAGTGTATTCATGTGAGTGGTATACACTATATTCTTTATGTTTGTTGAGGTACTTTATGGATAGCTTTATATATAAGGATTGTGTGTATTATTTGAGCAACACTGGAGAATAATTTTTACTTATCTACATAACTTCAGAGTTGATTTTGGAACTTTGTCCATATATGGAACTTTGTGGATTTCCTAATAGCGGAGTCTTCATATATTTTATCGTTATATACAGCTTTTTTTTTTCTATTACTGTTTATATATTTTTATACATTTTATGTTTAGTTTTATGGATGTATCTGTTTTTGTTGTTGTATAAATGAATACATTATTAGTGTGATTATAATAAATATTATTCTTCAGCCTATATAACTTGTGTATCTCTATTTACCTAGAAGCCTCTTTATCTATTTAATTTCTTCCCTGGGGTCCTTATCTGTGTACTTTCTGGTCTTTTCTCTTGTTTTCTTTTTTTTTCTTTTTTTATTGAGGTACTGAAGACAGACATACAAACAGTGTAAACATATAGGGGCATATTTATCAAGCTCCGAATGGTGCTTGATGCCCCGTGTTTCTGGCGAGCCTGCAGGCTCGCCAGAAACAGCAGTTATGAAGCAGCGGTCACAAAGACCTCTGCTCCATAACCTGTCCGCCTGCTCTGAGCAGGCGGACAGACATCGCCGGAAATTAACCCGATCGAGTACGATTGGGTTGATTGACAACCCCCTGCTGGCAGCCTATTGGCCGCGAGTCTGCAGGGGGCGGCGTTGCCCCAGCAGCTCTTGTGAGCTGCTGGTGCAATGCTGAATACGGCGAGCGTATTGCTCGCCGTATTCAGCGAGGTCTGGCGGACCTGATCCGCACTGTCGGATCAGGTCCGCCAGACCTTGATAAATAGGGGCCATAAGGTGAATTGCAATATAACACAAAAGGGAAAAAGTACAATCCAACTTAGTTCTATACTAGAATACCTTTTGCACAGCTCGTCAAATAAATAGTTAACAGTTTTAAACGTCAGTATTAAAATCAAAAGAAAACCTTCCATATTAAACTAAGGAGGTCACTGTTGGACCTAAAGTAAGAGAAAATGTATGGGAAGGTATAATAAAATAAGGAGACCACTCTTGGGTCTCATTATGGTACCTCAGATTTTATATTTTATTTTCCTATAATGAATCCGTTCAATGAATATGTTTCCAAACATAAAGTGGAGATAAAAACCTCTATTTTCTCGTTTTACTTATGTGTGAATGTGAATTTGTCAAATTATGAGAGGGAACAAGATTACAAGGGTATGGTAATGAATAGTCCCTACACCTGTGATATGACTGAAAATGAGTTGCACAAATATAATCACATGTGGAAGCGTATGGCAAACATTGCTCATGATTAGACAACAAACAGTGTGTAAAGAACCTAGATATTTCTGGTCTACAGATAAACGTACTAATAGCGTCAAGCATAGAGTTATATAGGCTTGGATTTGGATATCCCTAGAGACTATTGCTGAATTCTCTGTAATGAAGCACATATGGAGGCCTATTTATCAAAGGTGTATCGGACCTGATCCGACAGTGCGGATCAGGTCCGACAGACCTCGCTGAATGCAGAGAGCAATACGCTCTCCGTATTCAGCATTGCACCAACAGTTCTTGTGAGCTGTTGGTGCAATTCCGCCCCCTCAGATTCGCGGCCAATCGCCAGCAGGGGTTGTCAATCAACCCAATCGTACTCGATCAGGTGGAATTGAGGCGATCTCTGTCCACCTGCTCAGAGCAGGCGGACAGGGTTATGGAGCAGTGGTCTTTAGACCGCTGCTCCATAACTGCTGTTTTTGGCTAGTCTGCAGGCTCGCCAGAAACACGGGCCCTCAAGCTCCATTTGGAACTTGATAAATGGGCCTCATGGTCTTTTGGTTCTGGGCAGTAACTCACAATAGGGCAAAGATTGAGCAGTTTTGGACCTCAAACTTGCTGTAATATAATGTGATGAGCCCTTCTAGTAGTGTGTATATATATCAAGTAGCGAGAGGCAAAGTACATAGGGTCTAACAACTATACGCGTGCATAGTGTACAATATGAACATATTATTTCTATCCTGACTCACTTATAGTATAGAAAAAAATGGGAATATTCTACTCTGTCTCGGCCGCAGACTATAAGGGACTATAAGATTGCTAGAAGCTCTGTAGATTAATATAGATACATAACTTGTAAGAATCAGGGTATTGTGTTGTTCTAATATAAAGCAAAGTAACCAAGGTATATTTATATGGGCTTTTTAAGCAGCTAAGGTTGGGTGATGTTATATAGTATAATATTAAAAGGACCCATATTGGGTATTGCTTTACACGGGACATAAGCATTTCTGTGTTAAACTTAATCTAGGTAAATATTTTACTGAGCTTAAAGGGACACTGAACCCAATTTTTATTCTTTCGTGATTCAGATAGAGCATGCAATTTTAAGCAACTTTCTAATTTACTCCTATTATCAATGTTGCTTCGTTCCCTTGCTATCTTTATTTGAAAAAGAAGCCATCTAAGCTAAGAAGCCAGCATTTTTTTTTGGTTCAGACCTGGACAGCACTTGTTTATTGGTGGGTGAATTTATCCACCAATCAGCAAGAACAACCCAGGTTGTTCACCAAAAAATGGGCCTGCATCTAAACTTACATTCTTGCTTTTCAAATAAAGATACCAAGAGAATAAAGAAGATTTGATAATAGGAGTAAATTAGAGAGTTGCTTAAAATTGCATGCTGTATCTGAATCACGAAAGAAAACATTTGGTTTCAGTGTCGCTTTAATTATGGTCATGAGATATTATTTACCAGGAATACAAGTAACCATCTATATCTGACGTATAGGGTTGGCGTACTGTAGGTTGTTCCAACAATATCCGTTAGTATTTACATAAATTTCCTTTGGAGCAAACTTATGTGAGTCAACCCTCACCTGAATTGTCACAACCCCATAGCAGAGAAAAAGTAAACACTACATTAAACGATGTACTCAATTAATAAGGCAGTTCTCATAGTAGTCCATAGTAGGATATTCAATCTAACCCTTCAGAAATAGGGACTCTCTTGTTTTCTTTACCCTTCTACATTTCTCTTTGATTCTGCTTGTCTTTACTGTAGTATTATATTGGTCTCTATCTCTGGTTCTATCTGCCCCCTCTCTTTCTGTTGGTCACATCTCCTCCACTTGTCTGTCACCCACTGTATGTAACTTTCCCTGTGCTTCCTTTGCATCAGCCTTCCCTCTCATGTGCCTGTCATATGTGCTGTCTCTCCTCCCTTCCATTCTCCCTCTGTCAACAATGTCTCCCAGTTTTGCATCCCAGAGCTGTCATGGCTCTTTGTATTTGTGTAGTAATTACTTGCAGAAAGGCCCCATCAGCCCTGCGTCCACCACACACACTCATCCCGGCCCTTCCCCCCCCCCCCCAACAAAACTGTTTGCATCTATCGCCACCTATATCCTACAGGGTTCCGTTCCTTCCAGAAATGACTAGTTTCCATGGCAACAGCATCCGTGTATCAATACAGCACAGTAAGCAGGAACGCCATTGATCTGCTTGCGCAGACGTCACATTGCTCAGGGCTGAGTATACCTGCTGCATGTTAGATGAGGGAGCAGGAGTGTATGATTAATAAAGAACAGACAGACATAGCTCTGGGCTTAGTTAAAGGGACACTGAACCCACATTTTTTTTCTTTTGTGATTCAGATAGAGCAAGCCATTTTAAGCAACTTTCTAATTTACTCCTATTATCAATTTTCTTTCGTTCTCTTGCTATCTTTATTTGAAAAATAAGGCATCTAAGCTTTTTTTTTTAATTCAGAACTCTGGACAGCACTTTTTTTATTGGTGGATGAATATATCCACCAATCTGCAAGGACAACCCAGGTTGTTCACCAAAAATGGGCCGGCATCTAAACTTACATTCTTGCATTTCAAATAAAGATACCAAGAGAATAAGGGAAATTTGATAAAAGGAGTAAATTAGAGAGTTGCTTAAAATTTCATGCTCTATCTGAATCACAAAAGAAAAAAAATTGGGTTCAGTGTCCCTTTAACCCTAATACAATGCAACAGGGATGCTTTTAGCAAGCTGGGTTATTACTTCACTTGTGTTCTGAATCATTTCAAACCTTTTTTTTTTTTTTTTTTTTTTTTTTTACTGACTGTCAAAAATGTAAGTTGTTACTAAACTTGTAGCATTTTCCTTCTCTACTGAGAGCCACTGACAACAGGTGCATCAGAGACCAGACTGAGTGACAGTTTGGCAGTGTTGCACACACACCTGTCACAGTGTATTGTGCACATGCGGACAGCACCGTGTACTGGCTGTAATTACATTCCTTCCTTGTTTAATTTTTGAGTCTATAATGTGGTCTTGATTGAGCGGCATGAATGGGTTAAACCGTTATACTCAGAAAATATCTGTTCATCATTACAAACACCAGTAACTGGTCGCTGCCATTACTTTGAAGAAAACATTTATGAGGTCATCCTTTTGTCTTTTCGACTCTTTGTTTTGGAACACTAGTGCCCCCTCATTTGTTTGTCTATAAGTGCGGCTCCACAAGGGCCCCAATAATGTGATACAGTCATGTCAACGGGAACTAAGAACTATACAGAGCACATGTGTCAAGATCACATTACAGCCAAGAACAAAATAAGCTACCGTGAGTTGTTTGGGATCTTTTTGCTCTCAGTAATAATTGTATGGGACACATTTAGCTGCAGCTTTGACACCTCTAGACAATCACTGATGTGCGGCCTTGACAGCTGTGACTTCTCTTGAAAGACAAATTATTGTGACATCTACTTATATTACAGTCTATCTCAAGAATGTAAAGGTACAGTGTTCTGTAGAATTGTTTTCCCCTTAATGTGTTTCCAATGACTTGCTGTACCAACTGCAAAGTATAAAGTGTATGGGAAATTGCTCCTTTGGGTTTATGAAATAGCTGTTTTTGCTAGATGAAACCACAACCCATTCAGATAGGCTGAGCTTGCACAGGGACCAGATATCCTTAACTTATCTTTCTCTATACACATAATGGCATCCTTATCATATCTCTGTCTGTATGCACAAAAGCCAGTACGTAGAGCAATTGAAAAAATTTACATTTAAGTAACCATCTCTCCCACCCCATTGAGTGTGATTTATTTTGTAGCTTCTTGTTTACATAGCTTTTCTATAACCATTACTGCAGTACTGAAATGTTCAATATAGGTGGGGATGCAACAGGCAAAAACAGCTATTTCAAATGACAGAACAAAGGTAATGGAACAATTTGTAATCCGTTTAATACACTCCAGCAGGTAAAATGGATAACTGGGAACACATTAAAGGGACATAATACTAAATAACTTGAAAGTGATGCAGCATAACTGTAAAATGCTGACAGGAAAATATCACCTGAACATCTCTATGTAAAAAAGGAAGATAATTTAGCTCACAATTTCCTCAGCTCACCAGAGTAAGTGTTGTGTAAAAATGTATATTTCAGATGTTGTCCAGCTGCAGGTACAGAAAAGAAAAAAAAGAAGAAATGAACAGCAGCCAATCAGCATCATCAGTGCTGAGGTCATGAACTCTTTTACTGTGATCTAATGAGATTTCACTTAACTCTCATGAGATTTCATAGTAAACTTCCTTAAACTAAATAGAGAAATAACATGAGTGTGCATGAGGCATGCTTCGTTGCCGGTTCCAGGACAGACGTACTGATTTGCTGCTTAAAGTCCTTTACAATGGGTGTGAATACTTAGGACATTATGGGGTAAAATATCTTCCTTTTTTACATAGAGATGTTCAGGTGATATTTTCTAATCAGCTTTTTACAGCTATGCTGCATCACTTTCAAGTGTTTCAACATTTGGGTATCATGGCCCTTTAAAGGGGAGACAATTACATAGTACACTGTCCCTTTAAGTTATCCTGGCTCCCTTATGTGCCCCTCACTGGTAAAGATGTTCCCTTTAAGAGAGACTAGAACAGGAAACCCAGAATTGAATTTCCTCATCTGTAAAGCAGCTTGTTTGGTGTTCAGGTTCCATAGGGGGTGACATCATCAATTCTCCTGTCTCTCCTGTCAGTGGTTTCAGGGTCTTCCTAACAATATCTGGCTGCCAGCAATTCTGTTTATTAACAAAGGTGGTTACAGTGCATAATCCAACACATTACAGCAGAACAAACACTTCTAGCAATTAACTTATGTCAATGTGGCAAAATATATTCTTCAAGAAAAAGCTCATGGAGAGAAAATCATCTAAACGTTTATTTATTTCACTAAAGTAGAAGTAATTCGGTGTCTCCATTCCTATAGAGTAGGAACATCTCTCCCACCCCCAGTTGCTGGGTATTTACTATGGGCATAGTTTATCATGATACATAAAAATGTATATCTTAGGTTACACCACATATGAGGTAGCTTATTAAAGAGAAATAATAGAAGATTTACAGATAATTTGATTTCTGTTGTTGTCTCCATTTCTTTAATAATGTTGTTTTATGTTTATTTTCTTTCTTTTGGACTTTGATCCTTTACAAAAGCTTTAAAGGGACAGTATACAACAATTTTCATTTAACTGCATGTAATATACACTACTATAAAAACGAATATGCACAGATACAGATCTAAAAATCCAGTATAAAAACCTTTTAAGAACTTACTTTGAAGCTCCCAGTTTAGAACTGTTAATGAGGTTAGGTTGAGACAACCACTGAAAGGGGTTGAGAAAGCAAGAAGGGCAGATACTCCCCCCCCCCCCTTCACCACCCCCACATATTAAAAGACCCATTACACAACCAGGAGTCTGTAGATACATCTAACACTTTGGGGGTTGTTTAGGAGTCTGGAAATCAGCCCAATATTATTTAAAATTAAGCAAAACTATAAATTTTTAACAAAAACACTCTATATAAATGTATCATCTACAAAACATTTATGCAAAGAAAATTATAGTGTACAATGTGCCTTTAAAAATTATTTATCTGCTTCCTTATTAGTGCAGTGCAAAATGTATGTTTTATATTTTCTATACTTTAGCATTAGGTCTGCCCAGGATTGCGCCAGCCCTGACTAGACTGGGTAAGACTTATTTGCGCCTTTGTATGCACTTTTTATTTGTTTGTGGGTCTACACCTGCGTGAGGGTGTATTAGATATGCTGGCGTTATATGGTTCGCTATTCACGTGGTGTTATTTAGACTGGTTATTTACTCTCACTATCTCTCTGAAATCACTATATTTTGTTTGTTTGGCTTCTATGCCATTATCGGATCTCAGGTGTTCTACCCAGGACCTTTTTAACGCTTTCACTGCTAAGCCTTTCTTTCACCCCAGTGTTGAGCCAATTTTGAGCTTTTTTTGCTACTTACATTTAAACCCTAATTGTAGTCAAATTGAATTGAGTGACCCATGCAAATTATATTTTGTTTTTTGTTTTTTTTCAGCAGGCCCAGTAGTTTCACAATATACCATTATTATATTTATATTTCATGGTATGTGAGAAAGCTGCGGCCAGAACTGGTAAAACATGTATAATTTTTGGGTAGATTTTAGTAAATATTGAAAATGTCCCAGTGAACACTGCTGTTACTGTGATTACCTTACTAAATTGTCATCAAGGGTAGCCACATGTGAAATAGGGGCTCATACAGTTTTTTTTTGTGTGGTTATAATTAGAGATGGGAAGGCCTGTTTTTTTCCCAAGCCGTTTTTTGTTGGTTTTTTTCCGGAAAAATTGAAAAAAATATGTAGTGTGAAATATTTTATTTTACAATGATAAATAATATGTCTATTGTGACGAGACCAATCTCGCCACTGTGCATTGGAGGAGCCTGGTTGCCCGCCTGCTGCCTTTAGACTATGGCCCCATGTTGAAATGCTTACTTTTCCCCTGCAAAGACACGAAAGCCGGGTCATTCAGTACTTGCCCTATTTGAACAGTGATACCCAGATAGCTATGCCATGTAGCCCATTTGTATAATGAAAGACTATGTGAAATACTTTGGCTCCATGGCAATTGAACTGTATTTCTCTGCCTGTGATAATTACATCAACCATTGTGTAAGGTAATTGTATCAACCATTGTGTAAGGTAATTGTATCAACCATTGTGTAAGGTATTTGCATCAGCCATTGTGTGAGGTAATTGTATCCCAGGCAGAGGGGAGGGATTTTGTAACCCATTGTGTAAGGTAATTGTATCACAGGCAGAGGGGAGGATTTTGTAACCCATTGTGTAAGGTAATTGTATCACAGGCAGAGGGGAGGATTTTGTGTGGGAGTGTCTGAGAGTATTGTATGTGTTTATTGGTTGTTTTACAAAACCCTGTGGGTGGTACTAATGTGTAAGAATGTGTATATAAGAACAATAAACCCACAGCTCTTGCTGTTCCTGTTTTACCCTCAAGACGGAGCTTGGTCTTGTGTTTGGGGGGGAAGTGCTACTTTGAGTTATCCTTTTGCCTGTTCCAGGAGAGAAGGATTTTGTGTATTTTCCCCGTTCGGTGTATTAACTGGGTTCGTGTGTTGCTATTCCCGTATTAAGGGCATCTTTCATCTGGTATTAACCCTCGATATCCGGGCTATACCATAACAATTGGTGGCAAGCGACGGGATTGTCCTCATCGCCCAGAAGAGCAACTACACATCCGGAGATTTACAAGTTGGGGGCAACGCATGTCCCAGTACAGCGACCCTAAAAGCAACAGAATGGAACCAGCAGTGTTATACGAGGAGACGAGGAGGAGGACCTGGATGGCCGGGATGCATTAAGGAAAGGCATCTGGTACCAGGCCCTGGATAATGTACAATACCAGCAGGGTGAGAGTCTCCCCAGTGAAGAGCAGCGGTTGCAGAAGCAAGTGGCCCTGTGGATGCCCTTCCTGGGAAAGCAGCCCCTGGAGGAATGGGTGAAGGAACTAGAGCACCGGGTATGGCAGGAGCTATGGCTGGAGGATGCCTACCAGGGGCTCTGGTGGTATATGGCACAGTATATACCCTGGACAGCCGAGCATGACAAACCAGAGGGAGAGGAGTTTGATGGTCCTGGCTTGTTATGGGAGTCCTTTGCAGAGCCTGACTTCGGGAGCCCTGCGCAGACCAGACTTCAGGACATTTTCTACGAGAGGGAGACTAGGCATGACTGGGCTGACCCCTATGAGGTAGAGCCAGACCTGGCTCACTTAGCAGCCCTGGAGTGGGAACTGGAGCAGGACTATCAAGATCTCTTCCACTGCATTGGGAAGGCTCAGCAGGACAGCAAGGTGAAAGACCCAGATCCAGACCCATTCAGCTGGGAAGATATTGTGGAGTTTTACTGGGAAGGACCCCAGGTGGCCGGTAGAGATGGGACCGAGGTCTCTCCACCAGTCCTGCATGGAATTGGGAGCCCAGTCTCCATTCCCCAGCGGCAGGCTGAGTTACAGGGGGCAGAGACAGTTGGTTCTGCCCCCCATCAGCAGAGTGAGATGCAGGGGATTGGGAGCCCAGTCTCCATTCCCCAGCGGCTGGAAGTACCTATGGGAGAGGAGCTTGTTACCCCCTCTCCCCAGCGGCAGCTTAACGCACCAGGGGGAGACAGTAAGCCCCACAACCGTGCAGATGGGACCGTGGTCTCTGCACTTACAGCACAGGGGGTAGGGATAGTCGGTCCTGTCCCCCAGCAACAGGGCTGTTTAGCCAAAGGGGAGACAGTCAGTCTCCCCCCACAGCAGCCTGGTGCTTTCTCCAAAGGGGAGACGATTGGTCTCCCCCTCCAGCAGCACAGCTATGTATCCAAAGGGGAGACAGTCGGTCTCCCCCTCCAGCAACCGGCAGGAGGTCAGATACCCTGTTAGTCTGTTTGAAAAAGGGGAGAGATGTGATGAGACCAATCTCGCCACTGTGCATTGGAGGAGCCTGGTTGCCCGCCTGCTGCCTTTAGACTATGGCCCCATGTTGAAATGCTTACTTTTCCCCTGCAAAGGCACGAAAGCCAGGTCATTCAGTACTTGCCCTATTTGAACAGTGATACCCAGATAGCTATGCCATGTAGCCCATTTGTATAATGAAAGACTATGTGAAAGACTTTGGCTCCATGGCAATTAAACTGTATTTCTCTGCCTGTGATAATTACATCAACCATTGTGTAAGGTAATTGTATCAACCATTGTGTAAGGTAATTGCATCAACCATTGTGTAAGGTAATTGTATCCCAGGCAGAGGGGAGGATTTTGTAACCCATTGTGTAAGGTAATTGTATCCCAGGCAGAGGGGAGGATTTTGTAACCCATTGTGTAAGGTAATTGTATCACAGGCAGAGGGGAGTATTTTGTGTGGGAGTGTCAGAATATTGTATGTGTTTATTGGTTGTTTTATAAAACCCTGTGGGTGGTACTAATGTGTAAGAATGTGTATATAAGAACAATAAACCCACAGCTCTTGCTGTTCCTGTTTTACCCCCAAGACGGAGCTTGGCCTCGTGTTTGGGGGGAAGTGCTACTTTGAATTATCCTTTTGCCTGTTCCAGGAGAGAAGGATTTTGTGTATTTTCCCCATTCGGTGTATTAACTGGGTTCGTGTGTTGCTATTCCCGTATTAAGGGCATCTTTCATCTGGTATTAACCCTCGATATCCGGGCTATACCGTAACATCTATGATATGGTAGTCAAACTATATAACAGAAAGACCTTAATGAAAGGCTTCTGAGACTTTGGGGCCTATTTATCATGATGCGAGCGGACATGATCCCAGATCATGTCCGCTGCACATCGATAAATGCCGACAGCATACGCTCTCTGCATTTATCATTGCACCAGCAGTTTTGGTGAACTGCTGGGGCAATACTGCCCCGTGCAGATTCGCGGCCAATCGGCCGCTAGCAGGGGGTGTCAATCAAACCGATCATATTCGATCGTATTGATTTCCGACAATGTCTGTCCGCCGCCTCAGAGCAGGTGGACAGGTTATGGAGCAGCAGTCTTTAGACCGCTGCTTCATAACTGTTGTTTTTGGTGAGCCTGTAGGCTCGCCAGAAACACGGGGCATCAAGCTCCGTTCGGAGCTTGATAATTCGACCCCTCTATGTAAAGTCTCAAATCATTGCAAGTTCTCTCAGCTGAAGACAAGCAAATCCTACAATACAATGCAAGTACACTGCACTTCTCAATGCAATTCTCAAAAAAGAGAAATCAGCATTTCTGCCTCTAGGGGCACTGCAGGGCAAATGCTTCAGTTTAGTTTGCCTGTGGGCTCCATCTTGTACCTCCTACAGTGGGTGCTTGTTGGTGTACAGTAGATGATAGTTTCTGTCCTCTCAGGCCTTAATTGACAGGTCAGAGGTTAAATTTGACTGACAAATGTATCTTTATAACCTTTATCTAAATGATTCCTATTAATGTTCTCCCCATCACAGCATTATGTTTATCTATAGTCTTGCCACTAAATTGCTTTTTGTTACTCCTCTCAGTAAAATGGTGACACCAACATCTAGAGTTTGGAAACCTTTCCACCGTGCAATTGCTGCTGAGAGCAAAGTTGCAATTTGCAAATACTATGGGGCTGATTTATCAAGCTCCTGAAGGCTCGACGGAAACAGAAGTTATGAAGCAGCGGTCTAAAGACCACTGCTCCATAACTTGTGCGCCTGCTCTGAGGCGGAGGACAGAAATCAACCCGATCAAATATGATCGGGTTGATTGACACCCCCTGCTAGCGGCCGATTGTCCGCAAATCTGCATGGGGCGGCATTGCACCAGCAGTTCACAAGAACTGCTGGAGCAATGATAAATGCCGGCAATGTATGCTGTCGGCATTTATCGATGTGCGGGTGACATGATACGCTATGTCGTATTATGTCCGCTTGCACATTAATAAATATACCCCTATGAGAAGAAATGTTGTTTTCCAAATGCTACAAGGATGACAAACACATCCTTGCATGCCAGAGGTGCCCTAAAGACATTAAATACTTTATGGAAATAATTGATGAAGGCCATAATGAAAGTTCAAGTAGCTTTTCCCTCCAAAGTTCTCTTTCTGCTGCTTCTGTATCATTAAAAAGTGTTTCTTCACTAGCAGCATCTTTAAGGGACATTATACACTAGATTTGTCTTTGCATAAATGTTTTGTAGGTGATCCATTCATATAGCCCATACAGGGTTTTTTTTTTGTTTGTTTTTTTAAATGTAAAGTTCTGCTTATTTTTAAATAACATTGCTCTGATTTTCAGACTCCTAACCAAGCCCCAAAGTTTTAGGAGAATACCGTCAGATACCTACTCTAGCTTGCTCCTGTTTGTGTAAAGGGTCTTTTCATATGCAAAGGAAGGGGGAGGGAGGGAGTTTCTGCTTTTCAGTGGGCTTTCCAGCTACCTTTTTAACAGAGCTAAACTGAGAGCTTCTAAGTAAGTTTTTAAAAGGTTTTATACTGCATTTTTAGATCAGTATCTGTGCATATTCTTCTTTATAGTAGTGTCTATTAAATGCAGTTATATGAAAATTGGTGTATACTGTCCCTTTAAGTAAGGAAGTGTTGCAAACCACTGGCCTCACAAAAATACACAATACCTTCATTTATAGATAAAATGACACCCGATCAAGAGCAAGTCCATCAAGTTCAACCTCATTTTTTTTATGTTGATAGTTTCTTGCTTTTTTTGTTGCTTTTGAGGGAAAGGGGCTTGGTTACCTGTTCTCATGTATAGTTGAAATGTTCTTAACATATATAGAACTTATTATTCAATTTGTAACAAAAATAAAGTTTTAAAAACCAAGTTTAGTTTGGTTATTGAATAAGCTGTACTTTTATATTATTATTATTATTATTATTATTATTATTATCGGTTATTTGTAGAGCGCCAACAGATTCCGCAGCGCTAATCAAACATAATATTTTTATATACACTGCATTTTATGTTCCCAGTGTAAGAAAATGACTTTCTATTTGTAAAACGACTCCCGCTGCATTTTTTAAAAATTTTCCGAAAATTTCCATTTTTTTCCGGGAATAAACCCCGGAAAAATAAAAAAAAATGTAATTGTTTCAAAATTTCCAAAATTTTACATCTCTAGTTATAATATAGCTCAGAGAGGCCCCATTGTGCATTACAGAAACAAAAGCACTTTTTTCTTGCAAGGTGTTAAATGTTGCCATAGTGATTACTTGGCTATACAGACAAAATGCATATATAATTGTATGCGAGGGTGTGACAAACCCTACCGTCACTGGGGCTTCTGGAGGGGGCTGTGGGCTAGCCTCCTGCCCACTGATTATGGACCCTGGAACTTAAGGGGATTCTGTGTTTTGGGAGGCGGGTGTCCAGGGGACATTTGGAGTACTTTTGCCCTGGATTCAGATTTACTCTGTTTCCCCCGAATTCCCAGAGACTCTTGAGAACTGGAGGGCCCTGATACAGAGCTGGGGTTCCTGTGTTATGTTGGGGTATAATGTGACAGCCCAAACCAGCATTGCCTGTTACAAACCCCCCAAAGACTCAGAGACTCATTGCAGGAGTTTGCAATCAGCACAGACATTCTAATGCCTCCTGCTGTTATGTGTCTGCATATCCAGTCTAGAGGGCCGATTTACCAATGTCTGGCGGACATGATACGTTGTAGCGTATCATGTCTGCCAGATATCGCTGAATGCCAACAGCATATGCTGTTGGCATTTAACATTGCACAAGCAGTTCTGGTGAACTGCTTGTGCAATGCCGCCCCCTTCAGATTTGCGGCCAATTGGTCGCTATCAGGGGGTGTCAATCAACCCGATCGTACACAATCGGGCAGATTGATGTCCGCAGTCTCAGAGCAGGTGGACAAGTTAAGGAGCAGCGGTCTTAAGACCGCTGCTTCTTAACTGCTGTTTCCGGCGAGCCTGTGCGGAAACAGGGGCATCAGGGGCCATTCGGCCCTTGATAAATCGGCCCCTAGGTGTGAAGTGTCTTTCTGTCATTGTGTGAATCATCCATTGTCCTTTTGTAGTCAGGATGTGATTGGAGTCTTGTTTAAATAACGATTGTCTGATGTTTGTCCCATTGTATAATATTTGTTTCTATTGTTCATGTGGATACTGCCCCTCCCCCCTTTGTTGTAAATTTATAAAATGTGCGTGAACCTTACAATAGTGTTATTCCTTTCAGTTTTACCTGAATTGAAGTCCTGTCTCTTGTTTGAGGTAAAGGGCTGGTGTCATCTATCTGCTAGAGGGATTTGGAGGGCAGGCGGCAGCTTTTGTCGGGGGTACCAGAGGGACTTTTTTAATGGGTCTCTAGCCATACCATTTTTTTCATTGGGCATATCATGTACTATTACCAACCAAATCCCTGTGTATTTCTTTTACTTTCTAATTTGTAGTACCACCACCAGAGCAGGTGATTCTATTTCAAATGAAGGGTCTTGAAGCTTTGTAGCTGCTATGGGAGCTGAGATTGAGGGGTTAGAAAAACCTCCCCAATCCAGCTCCTTGCAGCTGCTGGTAAATCCTGGCTCAGCCCCTTTGTGACATTGCGGTGACGTCGGCCAGCACTCCCATGAAGCCTTGAACCACCACTCACTAGGCCACAAACGATCCCCGGTCTGACAAAAAGGACTTGTTATGCGCCTACAGGTTGCAATGTGCATGACGAGCTATAACTATAGGGGCTAATGGTTGCACCAACTGGCTGATTATACTGACCACTCGGCTAAAATTCAAGTAAATATTCAGGTAAAATGAGCTAATATTAAAAGTTTTCAATGTTTATTGCACAAATTATTATTATTAAATACATTTATGTTAAATTATGCAATTCATTTGTGCTCTAGTTCAAGAAAATTTTATAATAGTTACACTGCCCCCACTCAGCTTCTTCAAAATAAGATTTCTCTTGTTAAGTGTATCCAGTCCACGGATCATCCATTACTTGTGGGATATTCTCCTTCCCAACAGGAAGTTGCAAGAGGATCACCCACAGCAGAGCTGCTATATAGCTCCTCCCCTCACTGCCATATCCAGTCATTCTCTTGCAACTCTCAACAAAGATGGAGGTAGTAAGAGGAGAGTGGTGTATTATAGTTAGTTTTTTGTCTTCAATCAAAAGTTTGTTATTTTTAAATGGTACCGGAGTGTACTATTTTAACTCAGGCAGCATTAGAAGAAGAATCTGCCTGTGTTTTCTATGATCTTAGCAGAATTAACTAAGATCCACTGCCGTTCTCACATATTCTGAGGAGTGAGGTAACTTCAGAGGGGGAATGGCGTGCAGGTTATCCTGCAATAAGGTATGTGCAGTTAACATATTTCTAGGGATGGAATTTGCTAGAAAAATGCTGCTGATACTGGATTAATGTAAGTTAAGCCTAAATACAGTGATTTAATAGCGACTGGTATCAGGCTTATTACCAGAGATACATACTCTTTAAAAGTGCAATATAAAACGTTTGCTGGCATGTTTAATTGTTTTTATATATGCTTGGTGATAAAACTTATTGGGGCCTAGTTTTTTTCCACATGGCTGGCTTGATTTTTTCCTAGAAACAGTTTCCTGAGGCTTTCCACTGTTGTAATATGAGTGGGAGGGGCCTATTTTAGCGCTTTTCTGCGCAGCTAAAATTACAGACAGAGACATTCAGCTTCCCTCTGCTTGATACAGGACATCTCTGAAGGGCTCAAAAGGCTTCAAAAGTCGTGTTTGAGGAGGGTAACAACCACAGTAGACCTGTGGCAGTTGTGACTCATTTTTTTTCATTTATTATTCCGTTTTTGGTATTAAGGGGTTAATCATCCATTTGCAAGTGGGTGCAATGCTCTGCTAACTTGTTACATACACTGTAAAAATTTTGTTAGTGTAACTGCCTTTCTTTCACTGTTATTTCAAATTTTGACAAAATTTGTTTTTCTTAAAGGCACAGTAACGTTTTTTATATTGCTTGTTAACTTGTTTAAAGTGTTTTCCAAGCTTGCTAGTCTCATTGCTAGTCTGTACATACCCTGTCAGCGGTATTAGCCAGATTGCCTGAATTAAGGGGCAAGCGCGATAGCTCTGGGGTTAGACGAGATACAGAGCGCGCAGATGCTGTAAGAGCCATGTCTGATACTGCGTCACAATATGCAGAACCTGAGGACGGAGAGCTTCAGTCTGTGGGTGACGTCTCTGACTCAGGGAAACCTGATTCAGAGATTTCTAATTTTAAATTTAAGCTTGAGAACCTCCGTGTATTGCTTGGGGAGGTGTTAGCTGCTTTGAATGACTGTGACACAATTGCAGTGCCAGAGAAATTGTGTAAACTGGATAAATACTATGCAGTGCCGGTGTGTACTGATGTTTTTCCAATACCTAAAAGGTTTACAGAAATTATTAGTAAGGAGTGGGATAGACCCGGTGTGCCGTTTTCCCCCCCTCCTATATTTAGAAAAATGTTTCCCATAGACGCCACTACACGGGACTTATGGCAGACGGTCCCTAAGGTGGAGGGAGCAGTTTCTATTTTAGCAAAGCATACCACTATCCCGGTTGAGGACAGTTGTGCTTTTTCAGATCCAATGGATAAAAAAATAGAGGGTTACCTTAAGAAAATGTTTATTCAACAAGGTTTTATTTTACAGCCCCTTGCATGCATTGCGCCTGTCACTGCTGCGGCGGCATTCTGGTTTGAGGCCCTGGAAGAGGCCATCCATACAGCTCCATTGACTGAAATCATTGACAAGCTTAGAACACTTAAGCTAGCTAACTCATTTGTTTCTGATGTCATTGTTCATTTGACTAAACTAACGGCTAAGAATTCCGGATTCGCCATCCAGGCGCGTAGGGCGCTATGGCTTAAATCCTGGTCAGCTGACGTGACTTCAAAGTCTAAATTACTCAACATTCCTTTCAAGGGGCAGACCTTATTCGGGCCTGGTTTGAAAGAAATTATTGCTGACATTACTGGAGGTAAGGGTCATACCCTTCCTCAGGACAGGGCCAAATCAAGGGCCAAACAGTCTAATTTTCGTGCCTTTCGAAATTTCAAGGCAGGTGCAGCATCAACTTCCTCTGCTTCAAAACAAGAGGGAACTTTTGCTCAATCCTAGCAGGCCTGTAAATCTAACCAGTCCTGGAACAAGGGCAAGCAGGCCAGAAAGCCTGCTGCTGCCTCCAAGACAGCGTGAAGGAACGGCCCCCTATCCCAGTGTTTTTCAACCAGTGTGCCGTGAGAGATCCTCAGGTGTGCCACGGCAGACTGACAACAGTGTGACATATTTTTTAAACTTTGCTTGTTTTTTACTCCCAGTGCAGGGGTAGTTTGTAGGAGGCATGGCATAACAGCACAATACATACAGTATGTGTGTGTTTGTGTGTATGTGTATATATATATGCTGTATTATGCTACAATGTGTGATTTTTTTTCAATTTTGGGATGGTGGTGTGCCACAGGATTTTTTAATGTAAAAAAGTGTGCCACGGCAAAAAAAAGGTTAAAAATCACTGCCCTATCTGACAACGGATCTAGTAGGGGGCAGACTTTCTCTCTTCGCCCAGGCGTGGGCAAGAGATGTTCAGGATCCCTGGGCGTTGGAGATCATATCTCAGGGATATCTTCTAGACTTCAAAGCTTCTCCTCCACAAGGGAGATTTCACCTTTCAAGATTATCTGCAAACCAGATAAAGAAAGAGGCATTGCTACGCTGCGTGCAAGACCTTCTAGTAATGGGAGTGATCCATCCAGTTCCGCAGACGGAACAAGGACAGGGTTTTTACTCAAATCTGTTTGTGGTTCCCAAAAAAGAGGGAATCTTCAGACCAATTTTGGATCTAAAGATCTTAAACAAATTCCTCAGAGTTCCATCATTCAAGATGGAAACTATTCGGACCATCTTACCCATGATCCAAGAGGGTCAGTACATGACCACAGTGGACTTAAAGGATGCCTACCTTCACATTCCGATTCACAAAGATCATCATCGGTTCCTAAGGTTTGCCTTTCTAGACAGGCATTACCAATTTGTAGCTCTTCCCTTCGGGTTGGCTACAGCCCCGAGAATTTTTACAAAGGTTCTGGGCTCCCTTCTGGCGGTCCTAAGACCGCGAGGCATAGCGGTGGCTCCTTATCTAGACGACATCCTGATACAGGCGTCAAGCTTTCAAATTGCCAAGTCTCATACAGAGATAGTTCTGGCATTTCTGAGGTCACATGGGTGGAAAGTGAACGAAGAAAAGAGTTCTCTATCTCCTCTCACAAGGGTTTCCTTCCTAGGGACTCTTATAGATTCTGTAGAAATGAAAATTTACCTGACGGAGTCCAGGTTATCAAAACTTCTAAATGCTTGCCGTGTTCTTCACTCCACTCCGCGCCCTGCGGTGGCTCAGTGCATGGAGGTAGGCTCAGTGCATGGAGGTAATCGGCTTAAAGGTAGCGGCAATGGACATAGTGCCATTTGCGCGCCTGCATCTCAGACCGCTGCAATTATGCATGCTCAGTCAGTGGAATGGGGATTACACAGATTTGACCCCTCTACTAAATCTGGATCAGGAAACCAGAGATTCTCTTCTCTGGTGGTTATCTCGGGTCCACCTGTCCAAAGGTATGACCTTTCGCAGGCCAGATTGGACGATTGTAACAACAGATGCCAGCCTTCTAGGTTGGGGTGCAGTCTGGAACTCCCTGAAGGCTCAGGGATAGTGGACTCAGGAGGAGAAACTCCTCCCAATAAATATTCTGGAGTTAAGAGCAATATTCAATGCTCTTCTAACTTGGCCTCAGTTAGCAACCCTGAGGTTCATCAGATTTCAGTCGGACAACATCACGACTGTGGCTTACATCAACCATCAAGGGGGAACCAGGAGTTCCCTAGCGATGTTAGAAGTCTCCAAGATAATTCGTTGGGCAGAGACTCACTCTTGCCACCTATCAGCGATCCATATCCCAGGTGTAGAGAACTGGGAGGCGGATTTTCTAAGTCGTCAGACTTTTCATCCGGGGGAGTGGGAACTCCATCCGGAGGTGTTTGCCAAATTGGTTCATCGTTGGGGCAAACCAGAACTGGATCTCATGGCGTCTCGCCAGAACGCCAAGCTTCCTTGTTACGGATCCAGGTCCAGGGACCCAGATGCGACGCTGATAGATGCTCTAGCAGCTCCTTGGTTCTTCAACCTGGCTTTTGTGTTTCCACAGTTTCCTCTGCTCCCTCGACTGATTGCCAAAATCAGACAGGAGAGGGCGTCGGTGATTCTGATAGCGCCTGCGTGGCCCACGCAGGACCTGGTATGCAGACCTAGTGGACATGTCATCCTTTCCACCATGGACTCTGCCTCTGAGACAAGACCTTCTCATACAAGGTCCTTTCAATCATCATTGATAGCTTGATCCTATCAAAGCGTGGCTTCTCTGAGTCAGTCATTGATACCTTAATACAGGCACGAAAGCCTGTCACCAGGAAAATCTACCACAAGATATGGCGTAAATATCTTCATTGGTGTGAATCCAAGAATTACTCATGGAGTAGGGTTAGGATTCCTAGGATATTGTCCTTCCTCCAAGAGGGTTTGGACAAAGGATTATCAGCTAGTTCTTTAAAGGGACAGATTTCTGCTCTGTCTATTCTTTTACACAAGCATCTGGCAGAAGTTCCAGACGTTCCGGCATTTTGTCAGGCTTTGGTTAGAATTAAGCCTGTGTTTAAACCTGTCGCTCCTCCATGGAGCTTAAACTTGGTTCTTAAAGTTCTTCAAGGGGTTCCGTTTGAACCCCTTCATTCTATTGATATCAAACTTCTATCATGGAAAGTTCTGTTTCTGATGGCTATTTCCTCGGCTCGAAGAGTCTCTGAGTTATCTGCCTTACATTGTGATTCCCCTTATCTGATCTTTCATTCAGATAAAGTAGTTCTGCGTACAAAACCGGGGTTTTTACCCAAGGTGGTTTCTAACAAGAATATCAATCAAGAGATTGTTGTTCCATCATTATGTCCTAATCCTTCTTCAAAGAAGGAACGTCTTTTGCATAATCTAGACGTAGTCCGTGCCTTGAAGTTTTACTTACAAGCTACTAAAGATTTTCGTCAAACATCATATCTGTTTGTTGTTTACTCTGGACAGAGGAGAGGTCAAAAAGCCTCGGCAACCTCTCTTTCTTTTTGGCTTCGGAGTATAATCCGTTTAGCCTATGAGACTGCTGGACAGCAGCCCCCTGAAAGGATTACAGCTCATTCTACTAGAGCTGTGGCTTCCACCTGGGCCTTTAAAAATGAGGCTTCTGTTGAACAGATTTGCAAGGCTGCGACTTGGTCTTCGCTTCATACCTTTTCCAAATTTTACAAATTTGATACTTTTGCTTCTTCGGAGGCTGTTTTTGGGAGAAAGGTTCTACAGGCAGTGGTTCCTTCCGTTTAAGTTCCTGCCTTGTCCCTCCCATCATCCGTGTACTTTAGCTTTGGTATTGGTATCCCACAAGTAATGGATGATCCGTGGACTGGATACACTTAACAAGAGAAAACATAATTTATGCTTACCTGATAAATTTATTTCTCTTGTAGTGTATCCAGTCCACGGCCCGCCCTGTCCTTTTACGGCAGGTCTAAATTTTAATTAAACTACAGTCACCACTGCACCCTATGGTTTCTCCTTTCTCGGCTTGTTTCGGTCGAATGACTGGATATGGCAGTGAGGGGAGGAGCTATATAGCAGCTCTGCTGTGGGTGATCCTCTTGCAACTTCCTGTTGGGAAGGAGAATATCCCACAAGTAATGGATGATCCGTGGACTGGATACACTACAAGAGAAATAAATTTATCAGGTAAGCATAAATTATGTTTTTCTGTGGAGAACACTGGATCTCTCTCTATATCTCAAAACGAAATGAGATAAAAATGAAAGCAATATTAACACTCTTGTCGTGGTTTTATTTTGTTTCACCATGAAAAGCCTACAGCTTTGAAAATGGCAGCAAATGTATAATATGAGATAGTGAGGGTTTGAGACACACATTTTTCACAAATTCCATTGATTTATTGTTTGTGGTCAACCTCAATGAACCAGAGAATCAAATATGGCAATTTTATAAGCTTGCATTTGACTTGAATATTCTGTATTGCGCGATTCAGAATGTTGGGTAATGGGTACATTAAACGTTAGGGATAAGCGAATGTTTCACAACATTCGAAAAACTAAACATATTTTAACACATTCGTTCGTTTCAAATTTCGAATGTTTGCACAACATTCTAACATTTGTTTAATGTAATAGTATTTCTAATGCTTTCTTTAAGTGTAATCTATTCAAATTATGCAATATTCGAATTTGAAAAATTCTAATCTATATTGTAATAGTATTTCTAAGGCTTTCTTTAAATGTAATATTCGAATTATGCAATATTAGAAATAGAAATTATTCAAATTGATATATTTGTATCTATTATGTATCAATTTACTAAATTCCCTATCACAGGAACTATTGAACTTCTGAATAGTATCTGTTAAATCGAATGCTACATTTGAAATTTCGAATGTGGTTATTCAATCCAATTATGAAGATTCGAAATTGAAAGTGACATTCGGAAACTGTAAATAGCATTTGATCATAGAATTTTAAAGAACATTAGTTCTTATCGACATACGATTATGTAAATCGAATTTCTACAATAACATTCATTCTAACATTCGAATTAGAATATAAACACATTCGCCCATCCCTATGAAACGTTCAGGACCCAGTTCCTTCACAATCAAATTAGATTGACTGGTTTACTTCTGCAAATAATTCCCGAAATTAAATTTCCATTATCTCCTGCACTATTTCAGTTGGTTAAGAATGAATGGAATTACCCAGAATAACAGCTCAGCATTCCTGATAACATATCAAAATTGTATACCCTGTACCTTCTGAAATTGCAAATTATATGGAAAATGCAAGTAACGTTCATGCAGCAGTGGACAGATTATTGAAAATGATTTTGCCCATGGAGACGGCTTTTAAAAACCCAATGAAGCATGAAGCTGAAGTTAATGCTAAGTGTTCTTTTCTCCTGCAAAAGGAAAGGAATCTGCCTTTGTTATCCATTTGTTTGCTTAATAAAGCTACGGTGCGTTGAATTGAAGCGCTAGAACAGGAAATTAAGCCTTCTTCAGAAAATGTTTCACGCTTGCTCACAGACATTTGTCTATCTCCATCTTGTATGACAAAAGTTACAGCAAATCGATTCAAGGTAAACGCTAATTGCATGTTGTCTGCTAACGTAGCTAGGAAAGCCTTATATTTAAACATTAATAATGGTTGTAAAGGGAATGTTTCTGATCTGCCTTTTGAGTCAAATATGCTTTTTAAACAAAAGTTAGAATTCATGATTTCAAAGATATTGAGGAAAAGCTATGTTTGTGCCTTAAAATTACCTGTCTAGAAACTGTAGACCTCTGTTTAGGGCACACAAGTTAAGATTGTCTTTTTTGGTTCAGCACCCTGGATAGCGCTTGCTGATTGGTGGCTGCATTTAGACACCAATCAGCAAGCGCTACTCAGGTCCTGAACCAAAGATGGGCTGGCTCCTTAGCAGTGTTCCCTCTAAGGCCAGTTTTCTGTGCGGCCCAGCAATGAAATAGTTAATTAGGCAACCACACCCTGCAATTAGCAAACACTGCACAATGCAGACTTTAAAGTATGGTTCTCTTGTTAACTGTTTCATTGCTGGGTTGCACACAAAACTGGGCTTAGGGGGAACACTGCTCCTAAGCTTAGATCCCTGCTTTTTCAAATAAAGATACCAAGAGAACAAAAAAATTTTTATAATAGGAGTAAATTAGAAAGTTGCTTAAAATTGCATGCTCTATGTGAATCATTAAAGAACAAATTTAGGTTCAGTGTCCCTTTAAAGATAATGAACCAGGCAGTAAAACAACAGCAGTGCCAATGATATGCTACAATAGTATTAACTTGTGATTACGGCACATTCTCCATGGCTCCCTGCTGCAGAAGATTAATGTGACTTTAAATTTCTATGGACATCCCGCCTTTGTAACTGTGCTGTCCGTCTGTTTCAGGCATCCAACCAGGGGTAGGCCTGATTTATAGGTGGCATCTATGACAAGATCTCCTGGTAAAAACATTCTGAAATGCCGCTGCATATTTCTCAAAGCAATGAAATATGATATGAGGGCACTTGTACAATCCGCCCAGGATAGTTTTTTATGTTTGTTCCCGGTCACTCTGTTGCCAGTACTGTATTGCTTAGCTCATCGTAATATATCTGGCTTGACGACTTAACCTTACATTAAAGGGATACTGAACCAATTTTTTTCTGTTATGATTCAGATAGAGCATGCAATTTTAAGCAACTTTCTAATTTACTCATATTATCAATTTTTCTCTTTCTATCCTTATTTGAAAAGCAAGAATGCAAGTTTAGAAGCCGGCCCATTTTTGGTTCACAACCTGGGTTGTCCTTGCTGATTGGACAGCACCAATAAACAAATGCTGTCCATTGTACTGAACCAAAAATTGTCTGGCTCCTTAGCTTAGATGCCTGTTTTCTTCAAATTAAGAAAGCAAGAGAACAAAGAAAAATTGCTAATAGGAGTAAATTAGAAAGTTGCTTAAAATTGCATGCTCTATCTGAATCATGAAATAAAAAAATGTGGGTTTAGTGTCCCTTTAAGCCTAGTAGATTTTTAAATACATGTATTTTGTATTAAAATAAATGTAGAGAATATGTGGTGGGGCAGAGCCCATGCTGCCCATATTGGTTAGCTGCCATAGCGGAGACCACATTTTGATGTATTCCTTTTTGTTGTTGTTGGGTAATGTACTGTCCCTTCTTTTATTATCTCTTCAATTTTTTTCTCTCACTCATTTTTTATACTGCTTGAGTGTTGTCCAGTGCTAAACAAGGAAGTCAAGACTTAGACAACAATACATTTTAAATTGACTTGCTATAATTTTGGTATCTTGGCCTAAATGTGATTGTAGCACTCACTAGCCCCCCGCAGAAACAACGGAAACAAAGCTACTTGCCGAGTGATTTTGGTGCCTTTTATGGAAGAGCACATGGAATTCTGAAGTTCTGATTTTGCTATGTAATGCTTAAAGGGAAAATCACCCCGAAAGATTTGAACCAAAATCTCAAAATCACAGTAGGTAACTTAGACAATATCTTGCCTTGTCGTTGTATAAGGAAATTACTGACTTTGTAGTTTGCTTAGTAATTGTTTAATGGACCCGCGTTTAAGAACCAGCCTGATGTATGGTGGGTGTTTCACTTATGGGGCAGTTTTTTATATTCTCACTATATTTACTCTAGAACTAAACATCAGGGAATTGTCACATATGGTGGGGAGAAAGAGACAGGGGGTTAGAGAGAGCATGGAATAGTCACTAAGATTAAGTATTGAGATATACATGTGAGGCAAGGTTAGGGGAACACAGATGATGAGGAGATGGGCCACAAGCTTCAGGAGAAGTAAAAAATAGGAGTCTAACTAAAAAACTCACTGGCATGAAGAGAAATCGTCAGGTTACCAAGCATTATATTGTAAAGTAAGCGTTTCTAGTTAACATAAAGCGTATAAGTGAACTCATCTTAATGAGTTTCCAAAATAGAAATGGCTTTTAAAAAATCATTGAAGGGCCTCTTAATACTTAGGAGGCGTCTTATAGACTTAGAGAACCAGCCCTGAGAGAGAGAAAACCATAAAGCGGGGGGAGATGAGAGATTCAGAGATATGACCGAGAGATGGGCGCTATATATCATTAAATTAAGAGAGAGGACAAGGGAGCAAATCACTGCAGATGATACAGGGAATAGAGTTATTCGCTTCACTCTGAACTGTAACTGGGAATTACTGTTATTTCATCCTTTTGCTCAAAAGCCCTCACTAAATGTATTTCTTTTTTGTGTCTGGATTTAATACTTAGTGCCATAAACGTTACGGTTATGGCTCCTATGTGACTGTGTATTTGCTAATGCCTATACCTTTCCTCAGTAATGGCTTGGGGGGAACTGTTTAGTGTCTTCTGCGATGTGAGAACATAAGTGCCCGTGACTGACTCACCTATTGGTGTCAACTAAAAAAGGTCTTACCAGTGACCTACACAGAGGTACAGATGTCTCTATGGGGCTGATTTAACAAAGTGCGAGCGGACATCATCATATCCACCGCATATTGATAAATGCTGACAGCATACGGTGTCAGCATTTATCATTGCACAAGCAGTTCTGGTGAACTGCTTGTGCAAGGCCGCCCCCTGCAGATTTGCAGCCAATTGGCCGCTAGCAGGGGGTGTCAATTAACCCGATCGTATGCGATCAGGTGGATTGATGTTCGCGCCTCAGAGGAGGCGTACGAGTTAAAGAGCAGCGGTCTTAAGACCGCTACTTCTTAACTCCTGTTTCCGGCGAGCCTGAAGGCTTGCGTGGAAACAGTTACATTCAGGGCCATTCGGCCCTTGTTAAATCGGCTCGATCTGTTTTTAAGTCCTGAGTTTTGGATATTCACCACCTACATAACAACAGGTCAGAATCAAACTAACTAGTACAACAATCTCTTACTTTGTCAATAATCGTTATGTTAGTTGTTAATGTTAATCATTATGGGGCTTGCTCTGTCCTTATGATTGTGAATAATCATTCAAGTAATTGTTATCTGCCGCTAGTTACTCAACTCACTGATACACAAGTGTAAACTTGTTTACTAACACATTGAAAGGATCATTATTGCCGGTGCAATATCGGACCTCCAGATGTTAGTGTGCCTGAGTCTTTCACTCACTCACTGACTTTTTACTTTCAATTTGTAATACCAGTGTGAACATATGAGCGCTATTGATTGATTTACCATGAGCGCAGTTAGCTCTTAAAGGGACACTGAACCCAAATTTTTTCTTTCGTTATTCAGATAGAGCATGCAATTTTAAAGGGACAGTCAACACCAGAATTTTTGTTGTTTAAAAAGAAAGATAATCCCTTTATTACCCATTCCCCAGTTTTGCATATCCAACACAGTTATAATAATACACGTTTTACCTCTGTAATTATCTTGTATCTAAGCCTCTGCTGACTGCCCCCTTATTTCAGTTCTTTTGACAGACATGCAGTTTAGCCAATCAGTGCTCACTCCTAGGTCACTTTACGTGCATGAGCTCAATGTTATCTATATGAAACATGTGAACTAATGCCCTCTAGTGGTCAAATTGTATTCAGATTAGAGGCAGTCTTCAAGGTCTAAGAAATTAGCATATGAACCTCCTAGGTTTAGCTTTCAACTAAGAATACCAAGAGAACAAAGCAAAATTGGTGATAAAAGTAAATTGGGAAGTTGTTTAAAATTGCATGCCCTATTTAAATCATGAAAGTTTTTTTGGACTTGACTGTCCCTTTAAGCAACTTTCTTTTCTTTTTTCCTTCCTTCTCTTGCTATCTTTATTTGAAAAAGAAGGCCTCTAAGCTTTTTTCTTTTGGTTCAGAACTCTGGACAGAACTTTTTTATTGGTGGATGAATTTATCCACCAATCAGCAAGGACAACCCAGGTTGTTCACCAAAAATGGTCCGGCATCTAAACTTACATTCTTGCATTTCAAATAAAGATACAAAGAGAATAAAGAAAAATTGATAATAGGAGTAAATTAGAAAGTTGCTTATAATTTCATGTTCTATCTGAATCACAAAAGAACATTTTTGGGTTCAGTGTCCCTTTAACAGTGCTAAAATTTGATTGTTCCATTTATAATTTAGTCCTAAGTGGACAGCCCTGCGCTATATCAATAAAACTGTTATGTTAACCTATAATATATTTATAAAAAAAAGACCATTCCGATGCACGCAGTCTGGAGAGGTACGGAAGTTTTGTATGGGGTGGGCACATTAAAAATCAGGGTAACTATTACTGAGTTACATGACAGTTTGGAATTTAATTTCCTGGAATGCAAAATTTTAATTAAAAGAAAAATTTAAAAAATTTAAAGGGACATTAAACCCACATTTTTTCTTTCATGATTCGGGTAGAGAATACAATTTTAAACACCATTCCAATTTACTTCTATTATCTAATTTGCTGCATTCTTTAGATATCCTTTGTTTAAGAAATAGCAATGCACATGGGTGAGCCAATCACACGAGGCAGCTATGTGCAGCCACCAATCAGCAGCTTCTGAGCCTATCTAGATATGCTTTTCAGCAAAGGATATCAAGAGCATGAAGCAAATTAGATAATAGAAGTAAATTGGAAAGTTGTTTAAAATGACATATTCTTTCTAAATCATGAAAGAAAAAATGTGGGTTTATAATGTCCCTTTAACAGGATACTAGCACATCAGAGAGATCCCCTTTACAAACATTCTATAGGATGAGCCCGGCCAGTTATGCTGACTGGGTTCCCAGCCTCTGAACTAGATGATCAGCACTATTGTCTTCACTAAAACAGATATCAACTGACCATAGAGGTTAATCATCCAAATCGACTGTATATAACACTCTCTGAGCAAGCGGAGCTCAGGCTGCATTTGCATTTCAGTTAATAGAACAGACACTTGTTCATGATGAACCCTCTAGGGATCAGTTGCATTCTAGGGACATTAGCTGCAGGGGATAGGGTCAAGGGGCAAGTTGTACAATGAGCGTGTGACGTATGCCCTGTTGTATATTTGGGAAGGGAGGCCGCACGCTTTTATGGTGGGAATTTGCTCCATATGCTGAATTTTGTTATTAAAGTGATTGACAGCGTTTTATTCTGTACTATGAGAGCGCATAAGCCAGAAACTGAGGTATATAAACAGCTGAGCTGCAGCAAGTGACGTCTGTTTGTCTTTGTCACATCAGCAGTGCAGACACAGACTAGAATAACATGACTGTCACCGAATACACAGGGAATTGACACAGCTAGACCAGCATTGGTGCCACAGATAACCAGTTTATTTCTGTAATGTCACTTTTCCATGTAGCTTATAGACTTGTTATCTCATTTCTACTATTTTGTCACTCTCAGATCTCAGAAAGAAATCTATACAGCCGTGAGACTGCTTAGTTAGAGGAAAAGAACATCCTCTCTCTACTGCATACCCAAATACCATGTAATCAATGTATAACATATAGTTCTTAACCCATAATACACCAGTTTAGTACTAATATAAAGGCAGAGGGTACTGAAAATGTGCCTGTCTCTCTCAGCAGAACTAAAATCCATTGATCCATGAGATGCCTGGTGTAAACAAAAGAGACTTCTCTGTAATATGAGTGGATATCACAGGTCACTTACTTCATTACACGCTTGCTTTAGAGTTAGGTGCTGGGATGGAATGATAACTAAAAATATATTTATTTCTCCTGTTAATATGTCTGCATATTCTGGGTACAAAAACAGATCAAACTGCCTATAAACTGTATGTATCAAACATGCAAAGGGATCACAGCACTAATATTTGCAGAATAAGAATTCAGGCCAACCTACCTTACTCCCTATAGGTAGAAACTGAGCAAAACTGACTCAAGCAGGGATAGGGTGGGTATGTTGTATACCTCTGTCTAGGGCTGTCACTAAATGAGTGTTTAGCAACAGATGTATATGTATGATTATCGCAAAAGAGGATAAAAAAAGAGATGCTGTAAGAATTATTCTTTAATATGACTATTAAATGCCTTGGTTAGACAAAAAAACATGACTATAGACAAATATTAAATCTGGGTTATCTAACAGATTAAGTTAACAGACTTCTAGCAATTGTGTATACCTACCCCCCTGATCAGAGCAAATATACCCACCAGTACTGAGATGGTTTTACAAGAGTGTGAGAATAGCGGTACTCCAGGCACTTCACATTTTGCTGCTACATATTCGCTGTTGAAAACTGCTTTATGTATGTGCTTTAGTGCACAGCCCCGACTTGTGAAATAGATTTCTTCACTCAACACATTCAGTTGCACTTTATGACAGTTCAGCAGAAAAGGATACCAGGAGGAATGAAAAAACGTAAATAATCACATGTACTGTCTAATCATCATCCACACAACGCAGTGATTTCTTTATACTGTATAATTGTATTATGAATATTTGATGTACTACTACATTATGTGGGACATACTAGCTGCATCCTAAATGGTGGGTATTGTATTTGAATAGATGTTTTTTTGCAGGGTCATGTTGTAATGACACATAGGGCTCCATTTTTTAGGGTCGATCTGTTTTTTTGCAGGGTCATGTTGTAATGACATTTATTAAAGGTCGAGCTATGAGCAAGTAATGCTTGTGCAATGCGCTCTCTGCTCGCCCACCAGCAGGGGCTGTCAATCATCCTGATTAGATTGGGATGATTTCAATCCGCCACCTTTTTAACTTTTGTTTCAGGTGAGCCTAATAACAATGGTACTCCGAAGCAGCAAACAGTTCTTGATAAATGAAGCCCATAGAATTGTCCTTCATTTTGATAAATTATTGTTTTTATGTAGTGTTACTTTATAAAAATAAGTTTAGGATACAACTTATTCTCTGTAAATTGAATTTAATATGTAGGTCTTGGATTTATGTTGTAGTATCTTGCTTGGGTGTTTTATTCGTTTGCTATTTTATTTGTCTTTTCACGTTTTGCTATATGGAGAAATCTTGTTTGTTTATAGTCAGTTAAGAGCTTTCTTATTCTACTGTATAACTGTACCTGTGTGTGTATAGGCAAATAATACTGCGTAACTGTACCTGTGTGTGTATAGGCAGATCATACTGTGTAACTGTACCTGTGTATGTATAGGCAGATCATACTGTGTAACTGTACCTGTGTGTGTATAGGCAGATCACACTGTGTAACTGTACCTGTGTGTGTATAGACAGATCATAGTGTGTAACTGTACCTGTGTGTGTATAGGCAGATCATACTGTGTAACTGTACCTGTGTGTGTATAGGCAGATCACACTGTGTAACTGTACCTGTGTGTGTATAGGCACTTAGATATATAGATACAGAGAAAGACAACCAGGAGCACTACATCGAGAATAGAGATTTTTTAGGAGTAGGACAAAAGACCAGAGAGCCAATACCCCCAGAGAGGGAGAACAAGAATTCAAGAAAAAGAAAGGAGTCAGAAAGAGAGGGACAAGAGGAAAATTATTATGTAAAACCAAAAGACAAGAAAAGAAAGTAGTTAATTCTATACTTGAATGTCCAGTAGGAATAAACGATATAGATACAAATGAATTGACACTAAATGTAGAGACAACCACTGAGAATACTAATACAAACTATAAAGGCATCTATAATTTAAGTAAAATAAGTTTGAGTAAAGAACAAAAAGATGTTCTAAGCAAGGGTTTATCCTTTGCCCCTAGTAAGAAGCTTAACAAATTCAATACCTATATAGATGTACAAAAATACATTAGATCACTCACTTTAAAGAGATATTTTTCAAAGACACCTGTGGAAAAAACTATTACAGAAGAGAATATCCGCCATACAAATATGGTAAGACAGTCAGGCCTTAAAAAGAAATCAACATTCTATCCCAAGCATGAGAAAGGCCCTTTTTTGGAAACTTTTGAGATGCTAGTATTAGACGATTTAAAGAAAATGAAAGAACCTAAATTAAATCGAAATGATTACAATTTAAATAAAAAAGAAAAAGAGGCACTTGATATCTTAGAACAAAATAAAGAAATAATTATAAAACCTGCTGATAAAGGGGGAGGGATAGTCCTACTTAATAAAGAGCACTATGATAAAATCTGTAGCGAACTCATAGAAGATACTAAGACGTATAAGAAATGTGTGAGGAACCCAACCAGCTTTTATAAATTAGAATTAAAAATGATTTTAACTGAAGCAAAGAACAATGGGATTTTAAATGATAAAGAATTTGAATATCTCTTACCACAACACCCTAAAATTCCCTTATTTTATATTTTACCTAAAATTCATAAATCTATAATAGACCCACCAGGTCGACCAATAGTATTAGGTATAGGGTCACTAACTTCAAATTTATCCGAATACGTTGATCTATATTTACAAAAATATGTGACTAAATTGGACAGTTATCTCAAAGACTCAACAAGTGTAATAAATCTTTTAGAGAATATTACATGGGATGAAAACATGTGGCTAGTTACCTGTGACGTGACGTCACTTTATACGTGTATACGACATATAGATGGTATAAAAGCAGTAGAACAATATTTGGAAAACGATAAAGAAGTGAAAAAGTTATGGAGATTAGGCGCTTAATCTGCAAAAGGGATAAAGGTGTGTATGGAGGTCGTTAGCTAAATATGTAGAAAAAACTGGACCTTGGACAGAATAAGTGAAAAATTCTTCTACAATTTATTTTCAAAATAAAAACATGATAATACCAAGATAAAATAAATCACAATCCCTAAGTGTTGCAACACTATATCGATCAATTCATAAAATTTCTAAAATTCAGATATACATTTGTTTCATACACAAATAAAAGGATTTATCTGCTCTTTTGTATCCTTTGTTCAAAGATTTTAGATAGAATGTATTCTTTTATTTCAACACAATTAATAATATTTGTCTCTATTTGATATTTTATATCTATATTTAACCCCCTTTTTTTGAAAACGATAAAGAAGTAATAGTACAACATAGAAATTTTATTTTAGAAAGTATTAAATTTATTTTAACACATAATTATTTTTACTATGAAGACTCTTTTTATGACCAAATCTGTGGAACAGCAATGGGGACCAGGTTTGCTCCAAGCTACGCAAATCTTTTTATGGGATCCTGGGAAACAGAATTTTTAACCAATGTAGCGGCTGGAGCAAACCTGGTCTCCTTTAAAAGGTATATAGATGATATTTTAATGGTATGGAGAGGAAATATATCTCTATTTGAGTCTTTTTTTAATAAAATGAATAAAAACGATTTGAACTTAAAATTCACATATGAGATTAGTAAAGAAAAGATAATATTTTTAGATCTGGAAATTTTTATTGATAATGACAAAATTAAAACAAAAACACACTTTAAACCAGTTGACAGTAATAATTACATACACGCAAAAAGCTGCCATTTACCAACTTGGAAAAATAATATACCAAAAGGTCAATTATTACGCATAAGAAGAAATTGTACAAGTGAAATGGATTATTTAGATCAATCCACCATCCTTAAAAATAAATTTACAGAAAGAGGATATAAAAGTGATGCTATTGATAAAGAGATCAGTAAAATACAACAAATAAATAGAACAGACATCATACAAAGGTCAAAAAGAGAGAAAATAAATACAGAAAAAAAACCTTTTATACCATTTGTTACCCAATATAATAACAACTATAAGGAAGTAGAGAGGATCATAAAAAAACATTGGAATATTCTAAAATTAGATGAAAAACTAAGAGGAGTGATAGGTGAAGCTCCAAATATAGTATACAGAAGAGCTAATAACTTAAAAAACAGACTAGCACCAACAGATTTAAGAAGAAAAAGAAATATGAAAAAGGATAAAGACCTCTTGGGAGAAGATCTAAAAGGTTTTTTTCCATGTCTAGCATGCAAAGCGTGCAGGCATTCTGAGAAAAAGAAAAAATTCCATTCGAACGTTACTGGTAAAGAATACGAAATAAAGTCCTTAATAAGATGTACAGATAAAAATATTATTTACCTCATCAATTGTAAATGTGGAAAACAATATATAGGAGAGTCCACAAGACCCGTCAGAGAAAGAGTGAGGGAACATATCTTATCAATAGAGAATGCTACAGAAAAAAGAAATGAAGACCTCCCTGTACCAAGACATTTTTTAGCTTGTAATAATTGCAATCTGAAACATTTTAAATACATAGCCATAGATAAGTTAAACCCAGATTGGAGGGGTGGAGATGTACAAAATGAGCTTTTAAAATTGGAATATAAGTGGATATATGAGTTAGAGACCAAACACCTGAAAGGACTAAATATAGATTTCCACTTAACCCCCTTTCTTCATTAACTTTTAATTTTTAGCCCAGATTAAGGGGAAACTCTAACTATTAGGATTAAATAAGATAAATAAGCCTGACAGAGAAACAACAAAAATAGAGCTTCAAACACTAGAAATATCAACTGGTATAATCGACTTACATATAGCTCAGTGGAGAGAACATCACTCTCCCAACTGTAAGACCACGAGTTCGAAACCAATGTAGGTAATATATATATTTTTGAACAAATATTTATTTATGACTTCAAACAATATAAATAAATAAATTTTGATTACAATATATATATGAAAATACTCTCTTACTATGCTATTTCTGTTAGCCCAGTGGTAAGACCACCATCCCTCAAACCAGGAGTCTATGAGTTCAATTCCCAACTAAGAATTATTATTATGAGTTTCAATTTTTTGTGGTCATTTCTTATAAAAACATTAGAAATGCTGTTTTAATAAACCAAGATTAAGGGGGAAGTCTAACTATTAGGATCAAATAAGGGAAATAAGTCTGGTAAAGAAACAACAAAAATAGAGCTTCAAATACTATAAATATCAACAAGTTTAATTGACTTATATATAGCTCAGTGGAGAGAACATCACTCTCCCAACTGTAAGACCACGAGTTCAATACCAATTTAGGAAACATATTTTCTTTTGAATAAATATCTACTAACGACTTTAAACAATTCTAATAAATAAGTTTTGAAGAATAGATGAAATGATTTATGTTTGCTATACTATTTTTCTGACAAGCATTTTAGGTTTCTTCGTTCCCTTCCATTATCATCGAATTGATATATTTATTTATATTTAAATCACAATTATTCAATTTAAAA
Source organism: Bombina bombina (assembly GCF_027579735.1). Classification (NCBI taxonomy): domain Eukaryota; kingdom Metazoa; phylum Chordata; class Amphibia; order Anura; family Bombinatoridae; genus Bombina; species Bombina bombina. The sequence goes on from NC_069510.1 coordinate 99,058,246, forward strand.
AAAAATTTCAGACTAAGGCCTATAAAATAGCAGGATAAATGAGGCTAAGAATCAAAATCGCTTGAGAAAGGCTGCAGTAGCGGCTGAAACGCGTAGCGTTCACACTTTTCCAATTCTTGAGGACACATCAGTCTGGGGATATCCACTGTGAGGATACCGAGTCACTGTTAAACAGGAAGTGACGGATGACTGTGTGAGACGGACCGGCCTGGGATTTGAATCAACCACCGCTAGCGTGAGAACAAGACGCTACTAAGCAAGGGAGCGGTTGCTTTCAAAATAAAAAAAACTCTATATGGACCTAGGATAACACTCCTACCTGCAAATTTGAAAGTAAGACTTATATGAAATTTCTACTCATGAAGGATTACATTGAAATAATAGCTTATACCGGTATTTGCTGAATACATGTCCTGGAACTAATTATATGACAATTATCGTTCTGAATATCTTTGGGAAAGTGATTCTTGCCTTATCCTGCTAGAAGTGGACAAATAGTATATACGAAGAAACACAAGGCATTTAACTACTATAAAGATACACCACAAAACAGCACAATCACTGAAATCTATCATATCTGCCATATGGATGGTTTTTAATTAAACAACAACATTAGAACAATTACACAACAACATTTGAACAATTACACATATTTTATTTATTTATTTGATACTATATTTATATATTTATCTTTTGATTTATTGCATATATTGCTCGAATGGTTCCCTTAGGTTACTGATGCAATGTGTCCAGTTTATTAAAGGATTTATTATATAAACTTAAGTTAGATTGGCCAGTCAAATTTTAAATTTACAATTTGTATCTGTATTATATTTACTTTTCTCCAACATAGGTGTGTCCGGTCCACGTCGTCATCCTTACTTGTGGGATATTCTCTTCCCCAACAGGAAATGGCAAAGAGCCCAGCAAAGCTGGTCACATGATCCCTCCTAGGCTCCGCCTACCCCAGTCATTCTCTTTGCCGTTGTACAGGCAACATCTCCACGGAGATGGCTTAGAGTTTTTTAGTGTTTAACTTAGTCTACACGAGTCTTGCCCACTCAGGAGGCCCCTAGTACATCTAGCGCGCCAATACTCCTTACTATGCAACAATTAACGGCTGTAATGGATAATTCTGTCAAAAACATTTTAGCCAAAATGAACCCTTGTCAGCGTAAGCGTGGCTGCTCTGTTTTAGTTACTGAAGAGCATGACGACGCTGATATTAATATCTCTGAAGGGCCCCTAATCCAATTTGAGGGGGCCAGGGAGGTTTTGTCTGAGGGAGAAATTACTGATTCAGGGAACATTTCTCATCAGGCTGAATCTGATGTGATTACATTTAAATTTAAGTTGGAACATCTCCGCATTTTGCTTAAGGAGGTATTATCCACTCTGGATGATTGTGAAAAGTTGGTCATTCCAGAGAAACTATGTAAAATAGACCTAATTTTCGTCCCTTTCGTAAAAACGGACCAGCCCAAAGTGCTACGTCCTCTAAGCAAGAGGGTAATACTTCTCAAGCCAAGCCAGCTTGGAGACCAATGCAAGGCTGGAACAAGGGAAAGCAGGCCAAGAAACCTGTCACTGCTACCAAGACAGCATGAAATATTGGCCCCCGATCCGGGACCGGATCTGGTGGGGGGCAGACTCTCTCTCTTCGCTCAGGCTTGGGCAAGAGATGTTCTGGATCCTTGGGCGCTAGAAATAGTCTCCCAGGGTTATCTTCTGGAATTCAAGGGACTTCCCCCAAGGGGGAGGTTCCACAGGTCTCAGTTGTCTTCAGACCACATAAAAAGACAGGCGTTCTTACATTGTGTAGAAGACCTGTTAAAAATGGGAGTGATTCATCCTGTTCCATTAAGAGAACAAGGGATGGGGTTCTACTCCAATCTGTTCATAGTTCCCAAAAAAGAGGGAACGTTCAGACCAATCTTAGATCTCAAGATCTTAAACAAGTTTCTCAAGGTCCCATCGTTCAAGATGGAAACCATTCGAACTATCCTTCCTTCCATCCAGGAAGGTCAATTCATGACCACGGTGGATTTAAAGGATGCGTATCTACATATTCCTATCCACAAGGAACATCATCGGTTCCTAAGGTTTGCATTCCTGGACAAACATTACCAGTTTGTGGCGCTTCCTTTCGGATTAGCCACTGCTCCAAGGATTTTCACAAAGGTACTAGGGTCCCTTCTAGCGGTACTAAGACCAAGGGGCATTGCAGTAGTACCTTACCTGGACGACATTCTGATTCAAGCGTCGTCCTTCCCTCGAGCAAAGGCTCACACGGACATCGTCCTGGCCTTTCTCAGATCTCACGGCTGGAAAGTGAACGTGGAAAAGAGTTCTCTATCCCCGTCAACAAGGGTTCCCTTCTTGGGAACAATTATAGACTCCTCAGAAATGAGGATTTTTCTAACAGAGGCCAGAAAGACAAAACTTCTGGACTCTTGTCGGATACTTCATTCCGTTCCTCTTCCTTCCGTAGCTCAGTGCATGGAAGTGATCGGGTTGATGGTAGCGGCAATGGACATAGTTCCTTTTGCGCGCATTCATCTAAGACCATTACAACTGTGCATGCTCAGTCAGTGGAATGGGGACTATACAGACTTGTCTCCAAAGATACAAGTAAATCAGAGGACCAGAGACTCACTCCGTTGGTGGCTGTCCCTGGACAACCTGTCACGAGGGATGACATTCCGCAGACCAGAGTGGGTCATTGTCACGACCGACGCCAGTCTGATGGGCTGGGGCGCGGTCTGGGGATCCCTGAAAGCTCAGGGTCTTTGGTCTCGGGAAGAATCTCTTCTACCGATAAATATTCTGGAACTGAGAGCGATATTCAATGCTCTCAAGGCTTGGCCTCAGTTAGCGAGGACCAAGTTCATACGGTTTCAATCAGACAACATGACGACTGTTGCGTACATCAACCATCAGGGGGGAACAAGGAGTTCCCTAGCGATGGAAGAAGTGACCAAGATTATTCTATGGGCGGAGTCTCACTCCTGCCACCTGTCTGCTATCCACATCCCGGGAGTGGAAAATTGGGAAGCGGATTTTCTGAGTCGTCAGACATTGCATCCGGGGGAGTGGGAACTCCATCCGGAAATCTTTGCCCAAGTCACTCAACTGTGGGGCATTCCAGACATGGATCTGATGGCCTCTCGTCAGAACTTCAAAGTTCCTTGCTACGGGTCCAGATCCAGGGATCCCAAGGCGGCTCTAGTGGATGCACTAGTAGCACCTTGGACCTTCAAACTAGCTTATGTGTTCCCGCCGTTTCCTCTCATCCCCAGGCTGGTAGCCAGGATCAATCAGGAGAGGGCGTCGGTGATCTTGATAGCTCCTGCGTGGCCACGCAGGACTTGGTATGCAGATCTGGTGAATATGTCATCGGCTCCACCTTGGAAGCTACCTTTGAGACGAGACCTTCTTGTTCAGGGTCCGTTCGAACATCCGAATCTGGTTTCACTCCAGCTGACTGCTTGGAGATTGAACGCTTGATTTTATCGAAGCGAGGTTTCTCAGATTCTGTTATCGATACTCTTGTTCAGGCCAGAAAGCCTGTAACTAGAAAGATTTACCACAAAATTTGGAAAAAATATATCTGTTGGTGTGAATCTAAAGGGTTCCCTTGGGACAAGGTTAAGATTCCTAGGATTCTATCCTTCCTTCAAGAAGGATTGGAAAAAGGATTATCGGCAAGTTCCCTGAAGGGACAGATTTCTGCCTTGTCGGTGTTACTTCACAAAAAGCTGGCAGCTGTGCCAGATGTTCAAGCCTTTGTTCAGGCTCTGGTTAGAATCAAGCCTGTTTACAAACCTTTGACTCCTCCTTGGAGTCTCAATTTAGTTCTTTCAGTTCTTCAGGGGGTTCCGTTTGAACCCTTACATTCCGTTGATATTAAGTTATTATCTTGGAAAGTTTTGTTTTTAGTTGCAATTTCTTCTGCTAGAAGAGTTTCAGAATTATCTGCTCTGCAGTGTTCTCCTCCTTATCTGGTGTTCCATGCAGATAAGGTGGTTTTACGTACTAAACCTGGTTTTCTTCCAAAAGTTGTTTCTAACAAAAACATTAACCAGGAGATTATCGTACCTTCTCTGTGTCCGAAACCAGTTTCAAAGAAGGAACGCTTGTTGCACAATTTGGATGTTGTTCGCGCTCTAAAATTCTATTTAGATGCTACAAAGGATTTTAGACAAACATCTTCCTTGTTTGTTGTTTATTCAGGTAAAAGGAGAGGTCAAAAAGCAACTTCTACCTCTCTCTCTTTTTGGATTAAAAGCATCATCAGATTGGCTTACGAGACTGCCGGACGGCAGCCTCCCGAAAGAATCACAGCTCATTCCACTAGGGCTGTGGCTTCCACATGGGCCTTCAAGAACGAGGCTTCTGTTGATCAGATATGTAGGGCAGCGACTTGGTCTTCACTGCACACTTTTACCAAATTTTACAAGTTTGATACTTTTGCTTCTTCTGAGGCTATTTTTGGGAGAAAGGTTTTGCAAGCCGTGGTGCCTTCCATTTAGGTGACCTGATTTGCTCCCTCCCTTCATCCGTGTCCTAAAGCTTTGGTATTGGTTCCCACAAGTAAGGATGACGCCGTGGACCGGACACACCGATGTTGGAGAAAACAGAATTTATGTTTACCTGATAAATTTCTTTCTCCAACGGTGTGTCCGGTCCACGGCCCGCCCTGGTTTTTTAATCAGGTCTGATAATTTATTGTCTTTAACTACAGTCACCACGGTACCATATGGTTTCTCCTATGCTATTATTCCTCCTTAACGTCGGTCGAATGACTGGGGTAGGCGGAGCCTAGGAGGGATCATGTGACCAGCTTTGCTGGGCTCTTTGCCATTTCCTGTTGGGGAAGAGAATATCCCACAAGTAAGGATGACGCCGTGGACCGGACACACCGTTGGAGAAAGAAATTTATCAGGTAAACATAAATTCTGTTTTTTATATGTTTATATCTGTTCCTTCCAATAAAATTGTATATATATGTTTTTAGTATAAATATTTTAAACTAATCTTAAGGATTATTCATTGTCTCATAAACATTTTAATAAACCATATTTTATAAATTTTACTACCTCAAATATTTATTTACAACTTAATTAAATTTTACCACCTCAAATTAAATCTTATCCCCTTCAATATTTATTTATTTATATTTTAGTTTAGTTGTATATTTTCACTTTTAGACAATTAGTTTTGTCCTGGACACCCAGGATAAAATTAATTAGGCGCAACCTGGTTTTCTGTTTTCCCAGTGTATAGGCAGATCACACTGTGTAACTGTACCTGTGTGTGTATAGGCAGATCATAGTGTGTAACTTATCAGGCTCAGGCAGGAGTCAGGAGCTAGGACCGGGTGGACTACTCAGTGTGTGCTGAAGTCCGTGACGTCACACCACACACCACCACGACGCTCGTCACACTGCCTGCAGCCTGCTGCTGCCTGAGGCTGAGAGAGGCTGATTGACAGTCAGGGCAGGCTCCAGTCTCCACCCCCCACTCGCACGTGCGGTAAGGAGCTCTATATGCCTGCACAGTGATCGCAATGTATTCACTGTGCAGGCGTAGCTCCTCCCCAGCCTCATGCCTATAGAGGCATAATCGCACAGGCTGAACTGTGTGGTCGTTTCAGCCTGTGCTCTGTCTCCTCCCCCAGCCTCTTGATCTGGACTCTGAGTCTCTGTGATAGGCTGATTAGGCTCCCTGGCCCCCACGAGGCTCCTCCCAGCTCAACGGCGCGAAAATCTTTGTGGAGATAGCCGTTGAGCTGAGAGGAGTCTTTTGCATAGAGCTCTGTGCAAAAATTGTTTAAAATTCAAAAAACAAAGTTTTTTTTGCTGCCTGCTGGCATCAACTTCAACAGTCAATATTTGCTGCTGCTGTCTGCTGAGCTGCAGTGTGCAAATAGCCTTAGGCTAATAGACAGTTAGTTAGCCATTATAATTATTACATTAGGCTTAGCAATAGAGTTTAGAACTGTAGATTCACAGTCACTAGTAGTATTCTAGTATTATCTATATAGAAGGTAGTTACTAATTAAAATTTATACTACTAGTAATATATTATATTAGTTCAGTAAGTTTGTGGGCAGATATTTTAATGATTTTTGCTGCAGGCCTGCAGTTTTTTATATAGAGTAAGTTGAGTCTTGAACTACTAGTGTTTAAAAAAAAAAAAAATTTTTTTCTACTTGTAATTTAAACAACAGACACAGTCTGAGTCTGAGATTGCTTTTTATATAGAGTAACTTGAGTTGAGTCTTGAACTAGTGTTTAAATTTTTTTTTTTTATTTAAACAACAGATACAGGGGGGTAGTTATCAAGCCGTCAACCTCAAATACGCTGGAATTCCGCAGCGTATTTGTGGCGAGGCTGATTCGCCTTATTTATCAAGCCCTAGATACCGGCAAAAGTAGAATTTAGTGACGTAAGCTTCGATCCGCCGGACTCAGTCCGACACAGATCGATTCTTACGTCACTCCAGATGTTCTGCAAACAAGTTTGGCACAATCTGACTACTTTTGCTAGTTATCAAAAAACTAGCAGGTACGCTCGGCACTTTTCCGGCCCAGCGTACCTGGTTTTCAATCCACCGCCCTGGAGGCGGCGGATCCCATAGGAATTAATGGGAGTCTGACCATAGCGAAAGTTCATGTTCGCTGCTGCCCGACATCCCATTGATTCCTATGGGAGATGTCTACACCTAACACCCTAACATGTACCCCGAGTCTAAACACCCCTAATCTGTCCCCCCTACACCGCCGCAACTAAATAAAGTTATTACCCCCTAAACCGCTGCTCCCGGAGCCCACCGCAAGCTATAATAAATATGTTAACCCCTAAACCGCCGCTCCCGGTCCCCGCCACAACTATAATATATGTATTAACCCCTAAACCGCCGCTCCCAGACCCCGCCGCCACCTACATGATACCTATTAACCCCTATCCTGCCCCCCCTATACCGTCACCCTCTATAATAAAGTTATTAACCCCTATCATGCCGATCCCGGACCTCGCCGCAACTAAATAAATAGTTTAACCCCTAAACCACCGCTCCCGGATCCCGCCGCAACCTATATTAAACTTATTAACCCCTAATCTGCCCCCCCTACACCGTCGCCACCTATAATAAGTTTATTAAACCCTTTCCTGCCCCCCTACACCGCCGCCACTGTAATAAAATTATTAACCCCTAAACCTAAGTCTAACACTAACCCTAAAACCCCCCTAACTAAAATATTAATTAAATAAATCTAAATAATATTTCTCTTATTAAATAAATTAATCCTATTTAAAACTAAATATTTACCTTTAAAATAAACCCTAATATAGCTACAATATAAATAATAATTATATTGTAGCTATTTTAGGATTTATTTTTATTTTACAGGCATCTTTCAATTTATTTTAACTAGGTACAATAGCTATTAAATAGTTATTAGCTATTTAATAGCTACCTAGCTAAAATAAAGAGAAATTTACCTGTAAAATAAAAACTAACCTAAGTTACAATTACACCTATCACTACACTATCATTAAATAAATGAATCCTATTTAAAACTAAATACTTACCTGTAAAATAAACCCTAAGATAGCTGCAATGTAATTAATAATTACATTGTAGCTATTTTAGGATTTATATTTATTTTACAGGTAACTTTGTATTTATTTTAGCTTGTTAGAATAGTTATTAAAAAGTTATTAACTATTTAATAACTACCTAGCTAAAAGAAATACAAAATTACCTGTAAAATAAATCCTAACCTAAGTTACAATTAAACCTAAAACTACACTATCATTACATTAATTAAATAAATAAATTAGCTACAAATAACTACAATTAAATTAAATAAACTAACTAAAGTACAAAAAATAAAAAAAGCTGTTACAAAAAATAAAAAAAAAAGTTACAAACATTTAAAACATATTACAACAATTTTAAGCTACTTACACCTAATCTAAGCCCCCTAATAAAATAACAAAGCCCCCCAAAATAAAAAAAATGCCCTACCCTATTCTAAATTAAAAAAGTTCAAAGCTCTTTTATCTTACCAGCCCTTAAAAGGGCCTTTTGCGGGGCATGCCCCAAAGAATTCAGCTCTTTTGCCTGTAAAAGAAAAATACAACCCCCCCAACATTAAAACCCACCACCCACATACCCCTAATATAACCCAAACCCCCTTAAATAAACCTAACACTACCCCCCTGAAGATCATCCTACCTTTAGTCGTCTTCAGCCAGCCGACCCACCGATAGAACCAAAGAGGAGATCCGGAGCGGAAGAAGTCATCATCCAAGGGGCGCTGAAGAAATCTTCCATCCGATGAAGTCATCATCCAGGCGGCGCTGAAGAAGTCTTCCATCTGATAGAAGTCTTCATCCATGCGGCGTCTACAATCTTCATCCATCCGGAGCAGAGCGAAGCCATCTTCAGACGAGCCGACGCGGAGCCATCCTCTTCTTCCCGACGACTACCGACGAATGGATATTCCTTTAAGGGACGTCATCCAAGATGGCGTCCCTTCAATTCCGATTGGCTGATAGGATTCTATCAGCCAATCGGAATTAAGGTAGGAAAAATCTGATTGGCTGATTGAATCAGCCAATCAGATTGAAGTTCAATCCGATTGGCTGATCCAATCAGCCAATCAGATTGAGCTCGCACTCTATTGGCTGTTCCGATCAGCCAATAGAATGCGAGCTCAATCTGATTGGCTGATTGGATCAGCCAATTGGATTGAACTTCAATTTGATTGGCTGATTCAATCAGCCAATTAGATTTTTCCTACCTTAATTCCGATTGGCTGATAGAATCCTATCAGCCAATCGGAATTGAAGGGACGCCATCTTGGATGACATCCCTTAAAGGAATATCTAGTCGTTGGGAAGAAGAGGATGGCTCCGCGTCGGCTCGTCTGAAGATGGCTCCGCTCCGGATGGATGAAGATTGAAGACGCCGCATGGATGAAGACTTCTATCGGATGGAAGACTTCTTCAGCGCCGCCTGGATGATGACTTCATTGGATGGAAGATTTCTTCAGCGCCCCTTGGATGATGACTTCTTCCGCTCCGGATCTCCTCTTCGGTTCCATCGGTGGGTCGGCTGGCTGAAGACGACTAAAGGTAGGATGATCTTCAGGGGGGTAGTGTTAGGTTTATTTAAGGGGGGTTTGGGTTAGATTAGGGGTATGTGGGTGGTGGGTTTTAATGTTGGGGGGGGTTGTATTTTTCTTTTACAGGCAATAGAGCTGAATTCTTTGGGGCATGCCCCGCAAAAGGCCCTTTTAAGGGCTGGTAAGGTAAAAGAGCTTTGAACTTTTTTACTTTAGAATAGGGTAGGGCATTTTTTTATTTTGGGGGGCTTTGTTATTTTATTAGGGGGCTTAGATTGGGTGTAAGTAGCTTAAAATTGTTGTAATATGTTTTAAATGTTTGTAACTTATTTTTTTTATTTTTTGTAACTTAGCTTTTTTTTATTTTTTGTACTTTAGTTAGTTAATTTAATTTAATTGTAGTTATTTGTAGCTAATTTATTTGATTAATGTAATGATGGTGTAGTGTTAGGTTTAATTGTAACTTAGGTTAGGATTTATTTTACAGGTAATTTTGTATTTCTTTTAGCTAGGTAGTTATTAAATAGTTAATAACTATTTAATAACTATTCTAACTAGCTAAAATAAATACCAAGTTATCTGTAAAATAAATATAAATCCTAAAATAGCTACAATGTAATTATTAATTACATTGCAGCTACCTTAGGGTTTATTTTACAGGTAAGTATTTCGTTTTAAATAGGATTCATTTATTTAATGATAGTGTAGTGTTAGGTGTAATTGTAACTTAGGTTAGTTTTTATTTTACAGGTAAATTTCTCTTTATTTTAGCTAGGTAGCTATTAAATAGTTAATAACTATTTAATAGCTATTGTACCTAGTTAAAATAAATTGAAAGATGCCTGTAAAATAAAAATAAATCCTAAGATAGCTACAATATAATTATTATTTATATTGTAGCTATATTAGGGTTTATTTTAAAGGTATTTAGTTTTAAATAGGATTAATTTATTTAATAAGAGAAATATTATTTAGATTTATTTAATTAATATTTAAGTTAGGGGGGTTTTAGGGTTAGTGTTAGACTTAGGTTTAGGGGTTAATAATTTTATTACAGTGGCGGCGGTGTAGGGGGGGCAGGATAGGGGTTAATAAACTTATTATAGGTGGCGACGGTGTAGGGGGGGCAGATTAGGGGTTAATAAGTTTAATAAAGATGGCGGCGGGGTCCGGGAGCGGCGGTTTAGGGGTTAAACTATTTAGTTGCGGCGAGGTCCGGGATCGTCAGGATAGGGGTTAATAACTTTATTATAGAGGGCGACGGTATAGGGGGGGCAGGATAGGGGTTACTAGGTAGAATGTAGTTGGCGGCGGTGTCCGTGAGCGGCGGTTTAGGGGTTAATACATTTATAAGAGTTGCGGCGGGGTCTAGGAGCGGCGGTTTAGGGGTTAATAACTTTATTGAGTTGAGGGGGGCTCCGGGGGCGACGGTATAGGGGGTAGAACAGTGTAGTTTAGTGTGGGTGCTTAGTGACAGGCTAGCAATAAAGCTGTCAAAAAGCCGAAGAGCAGCGAGATCGGATGAGTGATAACTCTCACAGTCCGCTGCTCATCGCTCCGTACTTGGTGCGCAGCTTTTTGACAGCTTTATTGATAACTTAGGCGAAAATTTTGCAGGTCCGCGGTGGCGATGGTAGGCGAGCTTAGGCGGGCGTATTGAACCGGCGAAGGCAGGTAAAGTAGACGCGTTGATAACTACCCCCCACAGTCTGAGTCTGAGATTGCTTTTTATATAGAGTAACTTGAGTTGAGTCTTGAACTTGAACTAGTGTTAAAAAAAAAACATTTTTATTTTTCTACTTGTAATTTAAACAACAGACACAGTCTGAGTCTGAGATTAGCAAGTTTAGGAGTATACTGGACTTTTAGGGAGTTCTTTAACAATTTAGTTCAACTTCTAGTTGATATTTTCTAATAGCTGCAGAGCAGCAGAGCTACCTACCTAAAAGTTATATATTAGATAACAACCGCCAAACTATTAAACTATTACTTCTAGTTGAGTTGTATATTTTCTAACAGCTGCAGAGCAGCAGAGCTACCTACCTACAAGTTATATATTAGATAACAACCGCCAAACTATTAAACTATTACTTCAAGTTGAGTTGTATATTTTCTAACAGCTGCAGAGCTACCTACCTACTACCTACAAGTTATATATTAGATAACAACCGCCAAACTATTAAACTATTACTTCAAGTTGAGTTGTATATTTTCTAACAGCTGCAGAGCTACCTACCTGCTACCTACAAGTTATATATTAGATAACAACCGCCAAAATATTAAACTGTTACTTCAAGTTGAGTTGTATATTTTCTAACAGCTGCAGAGCTACCTACCTGCTACCTACAAGTTATATATTAGATAACAACCGCCAAACTATTAAACTATTACTTCAAGTTGAGTTGTATATTTTCTAACAGCTGCAGAGCTACCTACCTACAAGTTATATATTAGATAACAACCGCCAAACTATTAAACTATTACTTCAAGTTGAGTTGTATATTTTCTAACAGCTGCAGAGCTACCTACCTGCTACCTACAAGTTATATATTAGATAACAACTGCCAAAATATTAAACTATTACTTAAAGTTGAGTTGCATATTTTCTAACAGCTGCAGAGCTACCTACCTACAAGTTATATATTAGATAACAACCGCCAAACTGTTAAACTATTACTTCAAGTTGAGTTGTATATTTTCAAACAGCTGCAGAGCTACCTACCTGCTACCTACAAGTTATATATTACATAACAACCGCCAAAATATTAAACTATTACTTCAAGTTGAGTTGTATATTTTCTAACAGCTGCAGAGCTACCTACCTACAAGTTATATATTAGATAAGAGCAAAGGACTGTTCTTTGTGTGTAAACTAACAGTTAAGATAGTACTTAGTAAAATTAGTGTGTCTGAGCTAAAGCAATTACATTTTTCAACGTTGCCCATTGAAAGAAAAATTGAAATTAAAATGCTCAGGCCAACACCTATGCTTAACCTTACCCAGGTGACAAAATGTAAAACTAGAGATTACAAAAGAGAATTCAAACCCGAGGTATATGATAAATATCCATGGATTTGTGGTTGTGAATTATCTAACAGGCTCTTTTGTTTTTATTGTCTCCTGTTTGCAAAACAAAGTGGGGATTCAAGCTGGGTGAGTTATGGTGTCGCCGATTTATCACATTTAAGTCAAAAAACAAATAAACATAATTGCTCCCAATCACATTTAAACTCCACATTAGAGTTTAATTTGCTAGGAAGGGTTGATATTCGGCAACAACTTGACAGTGCATATCGTTTGAATATTAAAAACATAATGAGCAAGTAACGAAAAATCGCTATGTTCTTTCAAAAATAATTAATTGTATTTTATTTTGCGGCGCATTTGAGCTTGCACTTCGAGGACATGATGAACGCGATGATTCATTAAATCCAGGCATTTTCCGAGGTCTTATAAACTTCTCAGCAGAACTTGATGCATCTCTAAAAGAACATCTCGCTAGTGCCACTGTTTTTAAAGGAACGTCAAAAGAAATTCAAAACGATTTTTCTTCTGTTAAGTGTGATCAGTCCACGGGTCATCATTACTTCTGGGATATTACTCCTCCCCAACAGGAAGTGCAAGAGGATTCACCCAGCAGAGCTGCATATAGCTCCTCCCCTCTACGTCACTCCCAGTCATTCTCTTGCACCCAACGACTAGATAGGATGTGTGAGAGGACTATGGTGATTATACTTAGTTTTATATCTTCAATCAAAAGTTTGTTATTTTAAAATAGCACCGGAGTGTGTTATTATCTCTCTGGCAGAGTTTGAAGAAGAATCTACCAGAGTTTTTGTTATGATTTTAGCCGGAGTAGTTAAGATCATATTGCTGTTTCTCGGCCATCTGAGGAGAGGTAAACTTCAGATCAGGGGACAGCGGGCAGATGAATCTGCATAGAGGTATGTAGCAGTTTTTATTTTCTGACAATGGAATTGATGATAAAATCCTGCCATACCGATATAATGTCATGTATGTATACTTTACACTTCAGTATTCTGGGGAATGGTACTTCACTAGAATTACACTGTAAGAAATACATAAAGCTGTTTAATAACTAGAGATTATGTTTAACGTTTTTGCTGGAATGTAAAATCGTTTTCATTTACTGAGGTACTGAGTGAATAAATGTTTGGGCACTATTTTTCCACTTGGCAGTTGCTTAATCTGTTTTCTGACAGTTTCTGTTCTCCCTCACTGCTGTGTGTGAGGGGGAGGGGCCGTTTTTTGGCGCTTTTACTACACATCAAATATTTCAGTCAGCAACTCATTGTATTCCCTGCATGATCCGGTTCATCTCTACAGAGCTCAGGGGTCTTCAAAACTTATTTTGAGGGAGGTAATTTCTCTCAGCAGAGCTGTGAGAATTATAGTTTGACTGAGATAAAAAACGTTTATTCTGTAATTTGTTTCCTGCTTTCAGAATTTGTTATCTTTGCTAATGGGATTAAACCTTTGCTAAAGTTGTGTTATTTACAAGGATTGAGGCTATAACTGTTTCAATTTATTAATTTTCAACTGTCATAGATCTTCTGTGCTTCTTAAAGACACAGTACGTTTTAATATTATTCTAATTGAATTGTATTTCCAAGTTGCAAGTTTATTTGCTAGTGTGTTAAACATGTCTGATTCAGAGGATGATACCTGTGTCATTTGTTGCAATGCCAAAGTGGAGCCCAATAGAAATTTATGTACTAACTGTATTGATGCTACTTTAAATAAAAGTCAATCTGTACAAATTGAACAAATTTCACCAAACAACGAGGGGAGAGTTATGCCGACTAACTCGCCTCACGTGTCAGTACCTACATCTCCCGCTCAGAGGGAGGTGCGTGATATTGTAGCGCCGAGTACATCTGGGCGGCCATTACAAATCACATTACAGGATATGGCTACTGTTATGACTGAGGTTTTGGCTAAATTACCAGAGCTAAGAGGTAAGCGTGATCACTCTGGGGTGAGAACAGAGTGCGCTGATAATATTAGGGCCATGTCAGACACTGCGTCACAGGTGGCAGAACATGAGGACGGAGAGCTTCATTCTGTGGGTGACGGTTCTGATCCAAACAGACTGGATTCAGATATTTCAAATTTTAAATTTAAACTGGAAAACCTCTGTGTATTACTAGGGGAGGTGTTAGCGGCTCTGAATGATTGTAACACAGTTGCAATACCAGAGAAAATGTGTAGGTTGGATAAATATTTTGCGGTACCGACGAGTACTGAGGTTTTTCCTATACCTAAGAGACTTACTGAAATTGTTACTAAGGAGTGGGATAGACCCGGTGTGCCGTTCTCACCCCCTCCGATATTTAGAAAAATGTTTCCAATAGACGCCACCACAAGGGACTTATGGCAAACGGTCCCTAAGGTGGAGGGAGCAGTTTCTACCTTAGCTAAGCGTACCACTATCCCGGTGGAGGATAGCTGTGCTTTTTCAGATCCAATGGATAAAAAATTAGAGGGTTACCTTAAGAAAATGTTTGTTCAACAAGGTTTTATATTGCAACCCCTTGCATGCATTGCGCCGATCACGGCTGCAGCGGCATTCTGGATTGAGTCTCTGGAAGAGAACATTGGTTCAGCTATTCTGGACGACATTACGAACAGGCTTAGAGTCCTTAAACTAGCTAATTCATTCATTTCGGAGGCCGTAGTACATCTTACTAAACTTACGGCGAAGAATTCAGGATTCGCCATTCAGGCACGCAGGGCGCTGTGGCTAAAATCCTGGTCAGCTGATGTTACTTCTAAGTCTAAATTGCTTAATATACCTTTCAAAGGGCAGACCTTATTCGGGCCCGGGTTGAAAGAGATTATCGCTGACATTACAGGAGGTAAAGGCCATGCCCTGCCTCAGGACAAAGCCAAAGCCAAGACTAGACAGTCTAATTTTCGTTCCTTTCGTAATTTCAAAGCAGGAGCAGCATCAACTTCCTCTGCACCAAAACAGGAAGGAGCTGTTGCTCGCTACAGACAAGGCTGGAAACCTAACCAGTCCTGGAACAAGGGCAAGCAGACTAGGAAACCTGCTGCTGCCCCTAAAACAGCATGAATTGAGGGCCCCCGATCCGGGATCGGATCTAGTGGGGGGCAGACTTTCTCTCTTCGCCCAGGCTTGGGCAAGAGATGTTCAGGATCCCTGGGCGCTAGAGATAATATCTCAGGGATACCTTCTGGACTTCAAATACTCTCCTCCAAGAGAGAGATTTCATCTGTCAAGATTGTCAACAATCCAGACAAAGAAAGAGGTGTTTCTACGCTGCGTACAAGAGCTCTTGTTAATGGGAGTAATCCATCCAGTTCCACGATCGGAACAGGGACAGGGGTTTTACTCAAATCTGTTTGTGGTTCCCAAAAAAGAGGGAACTTTCAGACCAATCCTGGACTTAAAGATCCTAAACAAATTCCTAAGAGTTCCATCGTTCAAGATGGAGACTATTCGGACAATTTTACCTATGATCCAAGAGGGTCAGTACATGACCACTGTAGATTTAAAAGATGCTTACCTTCACATACCGATTCACAAAGATCATTATCGGTACCTAAGGTTTGCCTTCCTAGACAGGCATTACCAGTTTGTGGCTCTTCCATTCGGATTGGCTACAGCTCCAAGAATCTTCACAAAGGTTCTGGGTGCTCTTCTGGCGGTACTAAGACCGCGGGGAATCTCGGTAGCTCCATACCTAGACGACATTCTGATACAAGCTTCAAGCTTTCAAACTGCCAAGTCTCATACAGAGTTAGTGCTGGCATTTCTAAGGTCACATGGATGGAAGGTGAACGAAAAGAAAAGTTCACTCGTTCCACTCACAAGAGTTCCCTTCCTGGGGACTCTTATAGATTCTGTAGAAATGAAGATTTACCTGACAGAGGACAGGCTAACAAGACTTCAAAGTGCTTGCCGCACCCTTCATTCCATTCAACACCCGTCCGTGGCTCAATGCATGGAGGTAATCGGCTTAATGGTAGCGGCAATGGACATAGTACCCTTTGCACGCTTACACCTCAGACCACTGCAACTGTGCATGCTAAGTCAGTGGAATGGGGATTACTCAGACTTATCCCCTTCTCTGAATCTGGATCAAGAGACCAGAAATTCTCTTCTATGGTGGCTTTCTCGGCCACATCTGTCCAGGGGGATGCCATTCAGCAGACCAGACTGGACAATTGTAACAACAGACGCCAGCCTTCTAGGTTGGGGTGCCGTCTGGAATTCTCTGAAGGCTCAGGGACAATGGAGTCAGGAGGAGAGTCTCCTGCCAATAAACATTCTGGAATTGAGAGCAGTTCTCAATGCCCTCCTGGCTTGGCCCCAGTTGACAACTCGGGGGTTCATCAGGTTTCAGTCGGACAACATCACGACTGTAGCTTACATCAACCATCAGGGAGGGACAAGAAGCTCCCTAGCTATGATGGAAGTATCAAAGATAATTCGCTGGGCAGAGTCTCACTCTTGCCACCTGTCAGCAATCCACATCCCGGGAGTGGAGAACTGGGAGGCGGATTTCTTAAGTCGTCAGACTTTTCATCCGGGGGAGTGGGAACTTCATCCGGAGGTCTTTGCCCAAATACTTCGACGTTGGGGCAAACCAGAGATAGATCTCATGGCGTCTCGACAGAACGCCAAGCTTCCTCGTTACGGGTCCAGATCCAGGGATCCAGGAGCAGTCCTGATAGATGCTCTGACAGCACCTTGGGACTTCAGGATGGCTTACGTGTTTCCACCCTTCCCGTTGCTTCCTCGATTGATTGCCAGAATCAAACAAGAGAGAGCATCAGTGATTCTAATAGCACCTGCGTGGCCACGCAGGACTTGGTATGCAGACCTGGTGGACATGTCATCCTGTCCACCTTGGTCTCTACCTCTGAAACAGGACCTTCTGATACAGGGTCCCTTCAAACATCAAAATCTAACTTCTCTGAAGCTGACTGCTTGGAAATTGAACGCTTGATTTTATCAAGACGTGGGTTTTCTGAGTCAGTTATTGATACCTTAATACAGGCTAGGAAACCTGTTACCAGAAAGATTTACCATAAGATATGGCGTAAATACCTATATTGGTGTGAATCCAAAGGTTACTCTTGGAGTAAGGTTAGGATTCCTAGGATATTGTCTTTTCTACAAGAAGGTTTAGAAAAGGGTTTATCTGCTAGTTCATTAAAGGGACAGATCTCAGCTCTGTCCATTCTGTTACACAAACGTCTGTCAGAAGTTCCTGACGTCCAGGCTTTTTGTCAGGCTTTGGCCAGGATTAAGCCTGTGTTTAAAACTGTTGCTCCACCATGGAGTTTAAACCTTGTTCTTAATGTTTTACAGGGCGTTCCGTTTGAACCCCTTCATTCCATTGATATAAAGTTTTTATCTTGGAAAGTTCTATTTTTAATGGCTATTTCCTCGGCTCGAAGAGTCTCTGAATTATCAGCCTTACATTGTGATTCTCCTTATTTGATTTTTCATTCGGATAAGGTAGTCCTGCGTACTAAACCTGGGTTCTTACCTAAGGTAGTTACTAACAGGAATATCAATCAAGAGATTGTTGTTCCTTCTTTATGCCCAAATCCTTCTTCAAAGAAGGAACGTCTACTGCACAACCTGGATGTAGTCCGTGCTCTAAAATTTTACTTACAGGCAACTAAGGAATTTCGACAAACGTCTTCTCTGTTTGTCATTTACTCTGGGCAGAGGAGAGGTCAAAAAGCTTCCGCTACCTCTCTTTCTTTTTGGCTTCGTAGCATAATTCGTTTAGCTTATGAGACTGCTGGACAGCAGCCTCCTGAAAGAATTACAGCTCATTCTACTAGAGCTGTGGCTTCCACTTGGGCCTTCAAGAATGAGGCCTCTGTTGAACAGATTTGCAAGGCTGCAACTTGGTCTTCGCTTCATACTTTTTCCAAATTTTACAAATTTGACACTTTTGCTTCATTGGAGGCTATTTTTGGGAGAAAGGTTCTTCAGGCAGTGGTTCCTTCTGTATAAAGAGCCTGCCTATCCCTCCCGTCATCCGTGTACTTTTGCTTTGGTATTGGTATCCCAGAAGTAATGATGACCCGTGGACTGATCACACTTAACAGAAGAAAACATAATTTATGCTTACCTGATAAATTCCTTTCTTCTGTAGTGTGATCAGTCCACGGCCCGCCCTGTTTTTAAGGCAGGTAAATATTTTTTAATTTATACTCCAGTCACCACTTCACCCTTGGCTTTTCCTTTCTTGTTGGTCCTTGGTCGAATGACTGGGAGTGACGTAGAGGGGAGGAGCTATATGCAGCTCTGCTGGGTGAATCCTCTTGCACTTCCTGTTGGGGAGGAGTAATATCCCAGAAGTAATGATGACCCGTGGACTGATCACACTACAGAAGAAAGGAATTTATCAGGTAAGCATAAATTATGTTATTAGACTGTATGCTTACTGTTTGCCAGAACCAAAAAAGAAGGAAATCTCAAATGCAAGTTTTGTAGCAGTGATAGCAGATGAAACTACTGATGTTTCATCTGCCTTCCAATTGGTTGTTGTTTTTAGATACATTGGGGTCGATCCGATATAAATCGTCGCCCGCAAAAGCCGGCGACGCCAATATTTGCGCGGATTTGGTATCACATATACGGCGTAACCTAGAAGTTACGCCCGTATATTTCTGCCGTCGCCCGCAGTTTTTTGGGCCATAGGCAGGTATACCAAACCCGCGCAGTTTGGTATCCAATATGCAGCGTAAGGACTTACGTGGCGAAAATGGAGAAAACTTACTCCATTTTCACCTCGCCACAAAAAGCAGCCGTAAGAAGCCTTACGCTGACTATTGGAGCCCCGTAACTCCCTAAACTAACTAGAAAATAAACCTAACACCTAACGCATGCGCAATGTCTATCTCCCTGTCAACCGCGATCTGCTAAAATAAACCTAACACCTAACGCATGCGCAATGTCTATCTCCCTGTCAACCGCGATCCCCCCCCCCCCCCCCCGAAATCCCTAATAAAGTTATTACCCCCTAAACCGCCGCTCCCGGACCCCGCCGCCATCTACATAAACTAACCCCCTACTGTGAGCCTCTAAAACCGCCGCCATCTACCTTATCTATCCCCTAATCTGACCCCTTACACCGCCGCCACCTATATAAAAATTATTAACCCCTAATGTAAGCCCCTTACACCGCCGCCATCTCTATTAAAATGATTAACCCCTAATTTAATCTACCTACCACGCCGCCAGCTATATTATCTATATTAACCCTAAGTATATTATAGTTAATATAGGTATTACATTATATATATTAACTATATTAACCCCAATTATATTAGGGTTAATATAGTTAATATAGTTACTATAGTATTTATATTAACTATATTAACTCTATCTAACCCTAACTAAATTTATATTAAATTAATCTAATTCATTTATAAACTAAAATATTCCTATTTAAATCTAAATACTTACCTATAAAATAAACCCTAAGATAGCTACAATATAATTAATAATTACATTGTAGCTATGTTAGGGTTAATATTTATTTTACAGGTAAATTGTTAATTATTTTAACTAGGTATAATAGATATTAAATAGTTATTAACTATTTAATATCTACCTAGTTAAAATAATTACCCAATTACCTGTAAAATAAATCCTAACCTAAGTTACAAATACACCTACACTATCAATAAATTTAATAAACTACTAACATCTATCTAAAAATACAATTAAATTAACTAAACTAAATTACAAAAAAAAACAAACACTAAATTACAAAAAATAAAAAAAGATTACAAGATTTTTAAGCTAATTACACCTATTCTAAGCCCCCTAATAAAATAATAAACCCCCAAAATAAAAAAAATTCCCTGCCCTATTCTAAATTTAACAAATTTCAAAGCTCTTTACCTTACCAGCCCTTAAAATGGCCTTTTGTGGGGCATGCCCCAAAGAATTCAGCTCTTTTGCATACAACAAATACAATACCCCCCCCCCCCATTACAACCCACCACCCACATACCCCTATTCTAAACCCACCCAAACCCCCCTTAAAAAAGCCTAACACTACCCCCCTGAAGATCTCCCTACCTTGTCTTCACCACACCGGGCCGAACTCCTGATCCGATCCGGGCGATGTCTTCCTCCAAGCGGCAAAGAAGAATTCTTCCTCCGGCGACGTCTTCCTCCAAGCGGCAAAGAAGAATTCTTCCTCCGGCGACGTCTTCCTCCAAGCGGCAGCAAAGTCTTCATTCTTCCGGCGGCATCTTCAATCTTCTTTCTTCGCTCCGCCGCCGCGGAGCATCCATCCCGGCCGACTGCTGAACTTGGAATGAGGTACCTTTAAATGACGTCATCCAAGATGGCGTCCGCCGAATTCCGATTGGCTGATAGGATTCTATCAGCCAATCGGAATTAAGTTAAAAAAATCTGATTGGCTGATTGAATCAGCCAATCAGATTCAAGTTCAATCCGATTGGCTGATCCAATCAGCCAATCAGATTGAGCTCGCATTCTATTGGCTGATCGGAACAGCCAATAGAATGCAAGCTCAATCTGATTGGCTGATTGGATCAGCCAATCGGATTGAACTTGAATCTGATTGGCTGATTCAATCAGCCAATCAGATTTTTTTAACTTAATTCCGATTGGCTGATAGAATCCTATCAGCCAATCGGAATTCGGCGGACACCATCTTGGATGACGTCATTTAAAGGTACCTCATTCCAAGTTCAGCAGTCGGCCGGGATGGATGCTCCGCGGCGGCGGAGCGAAGAAAGAAGATTGAAGATGCCGCCGGAAGAATGAAGACTTTGCTGCCGCTTGGAGGAAGACGTCGCCGGAGGAAGAATTCTTCTTTGCCGCTTGGAGGAAGACGTCGCCGGAGGAAGAATTCTTCTTTGCCGCTTGGAGGAAGACATCGCCCGGATCGGATCAGGAGTTCGGCCCGGTGTGGTGAAGACAAGGTAGGGAGATCTTCAGGGGGGTAGTGTTAGGCTTTTTTAAGGGGGGTTTGGGTGGGTTTAGAATAGGGGTATGTGGGTGGTGGGTTGTAATGGGGGGGGGGGTATTGTATTTGTTGTATGCAAAAGAGCTGAATTCTTTGGGGCATGCCCCACAAAAGGCCCTTTTAAGGGCTGGTAAGGTAAAGAGCTTTGAAATTTGTTAAATTTAGAATAGGGCAGGGAATTTTTTTTATTTTGGGGGTTTATTATTTTATTAGGGGGCTTAGAATAGGTGTAATTAGCTTAAAAATCTTGTAATCTTTTTTTTATTTTTTGTAATTTAGTGTTTGTTTTTTTTGTAATTTAGTTTAGTTAATTTAATTGTATTTTTAGATAGATGTTAGTAGTTTATTAAATTTATTGATAGTGTAGGTGTATTTGTAACTTAGGTTAGGATTTATTTTACAGGTAATTGGGTAATTATTTTAACTAGGTAGATATTAAATAGTTAATAACTATTTAATATCTATTATACCTAGTTAAAATAATTAACAATTTACCTGTAAAATAAATATTAACCCTAACATAGCTACAATGTAATTATTAATTATATTGTAGCTATCTTAGGGTTTATTTTATAGGTAAGTATTTAGAGTTAAATAGGAATATTTTAGTTTATAAATGAATTAGATTAATTTAATATAAATTTAGTTAGGGTTAGATAGAGTTAATATAGTTAATATAAATACTATAGTAACTATATTAACTATATTAACCCTAATATAATTGGGGTTAATATAGTTAATATATATAATGTAATACCTATATTAACTATAATATACTTAGGGTTAATATAGATAACATAGCTGGCGGCGGGGTAGGTAGATTAAATTAGGGGTTAATCATTTTAATAGAGATGGCGGCGGTGTTAGGGGCTCACTTTAGGGGGTTATAGATATAATATAGCTGGCGGCGGGGTACGGGAGCGGCGGTTTAGGGGTTAATAGCTTTTTTATTGTTAGGCTAGTGAGGGGGGATAGCGGATAGAGGGTTAGACAGTGCGGGCTATGTTAGGGAGGCGTGTTAGACAGTGCGGGCTATGTTAGGGAGGCGTGTTAGACAGTGCGGGTGTTTTAAACTTTAGTCAGGTTTTATAGGCGCCGGCAGATTCTAACGTGGCGCAAGTCACTGGCGACGCCAGAAATTTGTACTTACACAGATTTCTGGACATCGCTGGTTTGTGAGACTTACAGCACGTTAGCATCTGACGGCGACCTATATGGGATGGCTCGAGTTGCGAGCTGAAACTGCGGGCGACGCCGGTTCCCTCGCTTGCGCCGCAAACTGCGATCGATATTGGATCGCGCCCCTGATAGATAACGGACAACCGGTTGAGAGATTCTGGGAATTCACTAATCCAGCTGGACATGATGCAGAATCTATAGCTACATGTATTCAAGCTACTTTGGAAAAAAGTTCTAGACAACCCAGAGAAACTGATATTGCAGAGTTACGACGGTGCAAGTGTGATGAGTGGTCAGCATGCAGGTGTTCAGGCTATAATTAAACGTACCTACAAGAATGCACATTTTGTGCATTGATACGCACATCAGCTCAATTTAATTGTCAAATGTGGTTTTCTCACAGTGCCTTCTCTATATCCTACTGGCTCCCCAGAAAAACAAGACACCTAGTATATCTTGAAAGTATTTAGAAATAGCAAGAGAGTCTAGGGAGCGCCTCAAAGTGGGCAGAGGATAAATTAGTAGCAGTTATTTAATCAAGATAATATGTAGATAATTAAAGGGACAGTTTACTCAAAAATTTTCTCCCCTTTAATTTGTTCCCAATGATCCACTTTACCTGCTGGAGTGTATTAGATTGTTTACAAGTAGCTCATTTACTCTTATATTGGCATTGGAAATAGTAGATTTAGCCAGTGGTATCCACACCTATTCTGAAAGTTTGTGGCCGCAGGTCCAAGCTATAGATAAACTGTGTAAACACAGCCAGCAGAAGAAATGATGGTCCCAGTGGGATATAGCAGAGATAAGGTAATAAAATGTTGATTTTCTATTGTTCTCTCCAAGTATTGGTGATTGGTTTATGGACAGATATAAGATAAAGAAGCAGCTATATTTACACAATGTGATAACGTAATGAGATCTGATTATACATACAATTTTATTAACACACAGACAGAGGATATTATAGTGACCAGTAAAAGATTGGTATAAAAATATCACATAAAATATCACATAAAAATATCACATAAAAAAGTTATAAAAAATCACATAAAAATATACATTCATGGATCCATGTTACATAAAAATTAAAATCAATACATAACCATAATAGACAAAATGTGCTAAACCCCGGTTAGGGGGGATAGTTTGCTCACAAATAATATTCTTAGAGGACAATTCTAAAGTGTCCTAAGTTATCCTGTTTGAACAATCTAAAGTGGAATTCTGAAAAGTCTGATGGATTAGCTTATAATTTAGCTCGTAGTTAGTCAGTGTATATGCGTTTCCGCATATAGTATAAGTGTTCCCTGATTTACAGGGTATAAGTGATGTTCCAAATTATCAAAGGTTACCCAGTCAAATAAAAAACTCCTAGATAGAGTCTCTCCTGTGTATAAAGAAGTTGATGTGACAGTGTCCAAAAGAATGTGTCTCAACAATGATACAAAAAAAATAGTGGAAAAAACAATGCTCTAGGTGGTGATGAAAAAAATATATTGAGAAATAAAATAGTGAAAAATAAAATGTAGTAGCAAAAAATAGTGAAAAAATAGTGAGAAAAATAGAGCTCCAATTCTATCAATTCAATATACAATTTGAAAGAAAAAAGTTTAATAAATTGAAAAAAATGGAAAAAAATATGCTTGTGTCAATAGTCAGTGTATCCTGTGGTATGGTGTTGTCAAAGAATAGCAAAATGATTCAAAAATAGAACATAAATTAACAGTGTACCTGTGGAATACAAATGAGAAAATAGTGCAATAACGCTAAATAAATCCTAAATCCAATTGAAATGAGGCTTACCATAAACTAGCCAACGCGTTTCGGCCCTTCCCTGGGCCTTTCAGTCTTGAATACTGTCTTGTAGCCACTGGTGTGTATAGGCAGATCATACTGTGTAATTGTACCTGTGTGTGTATAGACAGATCATACTGTGTAACTGTACCTGTGTGTGTATAGGCAGATCATACTGTGTAACTGCACCTGTGTGTGTATAGGCAGATCATACTGTGTAACTGTACCTGTGTATGTATAGGCAGATCATACTGTGTAACTGTACCTGTGTGTGTATAGGCAGATCATACTGTGTAACTGTACCTGTGTGTGTATAGGCAGATCATACTGTGTAACTGTACCTATGTGTGTATAGGCAGATCATACTGTATAACTGTACCTGTGGGTATATAGGCAGATCATACTGTGTAACTGTACCTGTATGTGTATAGGCAGATAATACTGTGTAACTGTACCTGTGTGTGTATAGGCAGATCATACTGTATAACTGTACCTGTGTGTGTATATGCAGATCATACTGTGTAACTGTACCTGTGTTTGTATAGGCAGATCATACTGTGTAACTGTACCTGTGTGTGTATAGGCAGATCATACTGTGTAACTGTACCTGTGTGTGTATAGGCAGATCATACTGTGTAACTGTACCTGTGTGTGTATAGGCAGATCATACTGTGTAACTGTACCTGTGTGTGTATAGGCAGATAATACTGTGTAACTGTACCTGTGTGTGTATAGGCAGATCATACTGTATAACTGTACCTGTGTGTGTATAGGCAGATCATACTGTGTAACTGTACCTGTGTGTGTATAGGCAGATCATACTGTGTAACTGTACCTGTGTGTGTATAGGCAGATCATACTGTGTAACTGTACCTGTGTGTGTATAGGCAGATCATACTGTATAACTGTACCTGTGTGTGTATAGACAGATCATACTGTGTAACTGTACCTGTGTGTGTATAGACAGATCATACTGTGTAACTGTACCTGTGTGTGTATAGGCAGATCATACTGTGTAACTGTACCTGTGTGTGTATAGGCAGATCATACTGTATAACTGTACCTGTGTGTGTATAGACAGATAATACTGTGTAACTGTACCTGTGTAGGTATAGGCAGATCATACTGTGTAACTGTACCTGTGTGTGTATAGGCAGATCATACTGTGTAACTGTACCTGTGTGTGTATAGGCAGATCATACTGTGTAACTGTACCTGTGTGTGTATAGGCAGATCATACTGTGTAACTGTACCTGTGTATGTATAGGCAGATCATACTGTGTAACTGTACCTGTGTGTGTATAGGCAGATCATACTGTGTAACTGTACCTGTGTGTGTATAGGCAGATCATACTGTGTAACTGTACCTGTGTGTGTATAGGCAGATCATACTGTGTAACTGTACCTGTGTGTGTATAGGCAGATAATACTGTGTAACTGTACCTGTGTGTGTATAGACAGATAATACTGTGTAACTGTACCTGTGTGTGTATAGACAGATCATACTGTGTAACTGTACCTGTGTGTGTATAGACAGATAATACTGTGTAACTGTACCTGTGTAGGTATAGGCAGATCATACTGTGTAACTGTACCTGTGTGTGTATAGGCAGATCATACTGTGTAACTGTACCTGTGTATGTATAGGCAGATCATACTGTGTAACTGTACCTGTGTGTGTATAGGCAGATAATACTGTGTAACTGTACCTGTGTGTGTATAGGCAGATCATACTGTGTAACTGTACCTGTGTGTGTATAGGCAGATCATACTGTGTAACTGTACCTGTGTAGGTATAGGCAGATCATACTGTGTAACTGTACCTGTGTGTGTATAGGCAGATCATACTGTATAACTGTACCTGTATGTGTATAGGCAGATCATACTGTGTAACTGTACCTGTGTGTGTATAGGCAGATCATACTGTGTAACTGTACCTGTGTGTGTATAGGCAGATCATACTGTGTAACTGTACCTGTGTATGTATAGGCAGATCATACTGTGTAACTGTACCTGTGTGTGTATAGGCAGATAATACTGTGTAACTGTACCTGTGTGTGTATAGGCTGATAATACTGTATAACTGTACCTGTGTGTGTATAGACAGACATACTGTGTAACTGTACCTGTGTGTGTATAGACAGACATACTGTATAACTGTACCTGTGTGTGTATATGCAGATCATACTGTGTAACTGTACCTGTGTGTGTATAGGCAGATCATACTGTGTAACTGTACCTGTGTGTGTATAGGCAGATCATACTGTATAACTGTACCTGTGTGTGTATAGGCAGATCATACTGTGTAACTGTACCTGTGTATGTATAGGCAGATCATACTGTGTAACTGTACCTGTGTGTGTATAGGCAGATCATACTGTGTAACTGTACCTGTGTGTATAGGCAGATCATACTGTATAACTGTACCTGCGTGTCTATATGCAGATCATACTTTGTAACTATACCTGTGTGTGTATAGGCAGATCATACCGTATAACTGTACCTGCGTGTCTATATGCAGATCATACTGTGTAACTGTACCTGTGTGTGTATAGACAGATCATACTGTGTAACTGTACCTGTGTGTGTATAGACAGATCATACTGTGTAAATGTACCTGTGTGTGTATAGGCAGATCATACCGTATAACTGTACCTGCGTGTCTATATGCAGATCATACTGTATAACTGTACCTGTGTGTGTATAGACAGAGCATACTGTGTAACTGTACCTGTGTGTGTATAGGCAGATCATACTGTGTAACTGTACCTGTGTGTGTATAGGCAAATCCTACTGTATAACTGTACCTGTGTGTGTATAGGCAGATCATACTGTGTAACTGTACCTGTGTATGTATAGGCAGATCATACTGTGTAACTGTACCTGTGTGTGTATAGGCAAATCCTACTGTATAACTGTACCTGTGTGTGTATATGCAGATCATACTGTGTAACTGTACCTGTGTTTGTATAGGCAGATCATACTGTGTAACTGTACCTGTGTATGTATAGGCAGATCATACTGTGTAACTGTACCTGTATGTGTATAGGCAGATCATACTGTGTAACTGTACCTGTGTGTGTATAGGCAGATCATACTGTGTAACTGTACCTGTGTGTATATAGGCAGATCATACTGTGTAACTGTACCTGTGTGTGTATAGACAGATCATACTGTGTAACTGTACCTGTGTGTATATAGGCAGATCATACTGTGTAACTGTACCTGTGTGTGTATAGACAGATCATACTGTGTAACTGTACCTGTGTGTGTATAGGCAGATCATACTGTGTAACTGTACCTGTGTGTGTATAGGCAGATCATACTGTGTAACTGTACCTGTGTGTGTATAGGCAGATCATACTGTGTGACTGTACCTGTGTGTGTATAGACAGATCATACTATATAACTGTACCTGTGTGTGTATAGGCAGATCATACTGTGTAACTGTACCTGTGTGTGTATAGGCAGATCATACTGTATAACTGTACATGTGTGTATAGGCAGATCCTACTATCTATCTATCTATCTATCTATCTATTGGATACTTATAGAGCGCAAACTAATCACCCGTGAGGGTCTCAAGACGCTAAGGGAAAGGGGATAGGGGATAGGAGAAAGGGGGGGAGTGTACCTGTGTGTGTATAGGCAGATCATACTGTATAACTGTACCTGTGTACTCAAACAGATAACATTCCCAATTATTACAAACACAACTGCTTGGGTACAGTATATAAAATAACAGCTTTTTTATGGTTTACTTACATTTGTGGAGACAAATTTAGCCTCTTGCTTAGTAAATAGTACACATACATATAAATAAATATACTGTATATATATATATATATATATACACACTTTTGAGTCGTTCCCAGTCAAAATTCAGTATGTGTGTGTGTGCTGGGTATGTAAGCAGTATGTGTATGTGCTAGCCGCTAGGTATGTATGCAGTGAGTGTGTGTGTGCTAGCCGCTAGGTATGTATGCAGTGTGTGTGTGCTAGCCGCTAGGTATGTATGCAGTGTGTGTGTTAGGTATTTAAGCAGTATGTGTGTGTGCTAGGTATGTAAGCAGTATGTGTGTGTGCTAGCCGCTAAGTAGTATGTGTGTGTGCTAGGTATGTAAGCAGTATGTGTGTGTGCTAGGTATGTAAGCAGTATGTGTGTGTGCTAGCCGCTAGGTATGTATGCAGTGTGTGTGTGTTAGGTATTTAAGCAGTATGTGTGTGTGCTAGGTATGTAAGCAATGTGTGTGTGCTAGGTATGTAAGCAGTATGTGTGTGTGCTAAGTATGTAAGCAGTGTGTGTGCTAGGTATGTAAGCAGTATGTGTGTGTGCTAAGTATATAAGCAGTGCGTGTGCTAGGTATGTAAGCAGTGTGTGTGTGTCCTAGGTATGTAAGCAGTATGTGTGTGTGCTAGGTATGTAAGCAGTATGTTTGATAGGTATGTAAGCAATGTGTGTGCTAGCAGTATGTGTGTGTGCTAAGTATGTAAGCAGTGTGTTCTATGCTAGGTATGTAAGCAGTCTGTGTGCTAGGTATGTAAGCAGTGTGTGTACTAGCTATTGGTGCAGTGTGTGTTCTAGGAATGTAAGCAGTATGTGTGTATGTAAGCTGTGTGTGTGTGCTAGCTATGTAAGCAGTTTGTGTGTGTGTGTTAGGTATGTAAGCAGTGTGTGTGTGCTAGGTATGTAAGCAGTATGTGTGTGTGCTAAGTATGTAAGCAGTGTGTGTGTGTGTGTGCTAGGTATGTAATCAGTATGTGTGTGTGCTAGGTATGTAAGCAGTGTGTGTATGTGCTAGGTATGTAAGCAGTATGTGTATGTGCTAGCCGCTAGGTATGTATGCAGTGAGTGTGTGTGTGCTAGCCGCTAGGTATGTATGCAGTGTGTGTGTTTGTGCTAGCCGCTAGGTATGTATGCAGTATGTGTGTGCTAGGTATGTAAGCAGTGTGTGTGTGCTAGGTATGTAAGTAGTATGTGTGTGTGCTAGGTATGTAAGCAGTATGTGTGTGCTAGCCGCTAGGTATGTATGCAGTGTGTGTGTGTGTGTGTTAGGTATGTAAGCAGTGTGTGTGTGTGTCTGTGCTAGGTATGTAAGCAGTGTGTGTGTGTGTGTGTGCTAGGTATGTAAGCAGTGTGTGTGCTAGGTATGTAGACAGTGTGTGTGCTAGGTATGTAGGCAGTGTGGGTGCTAGGTATGTAAGCAGTGTGGGTTCTAAGTAAGTAAGCAGTGTGTGTGCTAGGTATGTAAGCAGTGTGTGTGTGATAGGTCTGTAAGCAGTATGTGTGTACTAGGTATTGGTGCAGTGTGTCTGCTAGGTATGTGAGCAGTATGTGTGTGTGCTAGGTATGTAAGCAGTGTGTGTGTGCTAGGTATGTAAGGAGTTTGTGTGCTAGGTATGTAAGCAGTGTGTGTGCTAAGTATGTAAGCAGTGTGTGTGCTAGGTATGTAAGCAGTGTGTGTACTAGGTATGTAAGCAGAGTGTGTGCTAGGTAGGTAAGCAGTGTGTGTGCAAGGTATGTAGGCAGTGTGTTGGTGCAGTGTGCGTGCTAGGTATGTAGGCAGTGTGTGTGCTAGGTATGGAAACAGTGTGTGTGCTAGGTATGTAAGCAGTGTGTGTGCTCGGTATGTAAGCAGTATGTATGTACTAGGTATTGGTGCAGTGTGTCTGCTAGGTATGTAGGCAGTGTGTGTGCTAGGTATGTAAACAGTGTGTGTGTACTAGGTATGGAAACAGTGTGTGTGCTAGGTATGTAAGCAGTATGTATGTACTAGGTATTGGTGCAGTGTGTGTGCTAGGTATGTAAGCATTATGTATGTACTAAGTATTGGTGCGGTGTGTGTGCTAGGTATGTAGGCAGTGTGTGTGCTAGGTATGTAAACAGTGTGTGTGTACTAGGTATGTAGGCAGTGTGTGTGCTAGGTATGTAGGCAGTGTGTGCGCTAGGTATGTAGGCAGTGTGTGCGCTAGGTATGTTAACAGTGTGTGCGAACTAGGTATGTAGGCAGTGTGTGTGCTAGGTATGTAAGCAGTGTGTGTGCTAGGTATGTAGGCAGTGTGTGCGCTAGGTATGTAGGCAGTGTGTGCGCTAGGTATATAGGGAGTTTGTGTGCTAGGTATGTAAACAGTGTGTGTGTGTGCTAGGTATGTAGGCAGTGTGTGTGCTAGGTATGTAAGCAGTATCTGTATACTAGGTATTGATGCAATGTGTGTGCTAGTTATGTAAGCAGTATGTGTGTGTGCTAAGTATGTAAGCAGTGTGTGCGCTAGGTATGTAAGCAGTGTGTGCACTAGGTATGTAAGCAGTGTGTGCACTAGGTATGTAAGCAGTGTGTGTGCTAGGTATGTAAGCAGTGTGTGCGCTAGGTATGTAAGCAGTGTGTGCACTAGGTATGTAAGCAGTGTGTGTGCTAGGTATGTAGGCAGTGTGGGTGCTAGGTATGTAGGCAGTGTGTGCACTAGGTATGTAAGCAGTGTGTGCACTAGGTATGTAAGCAGTGTGTGTGCTAGGTATGTAGGCAGTGTGGGTGCTAGGTATGTAGGCAGTGTGGGTGCTAGGTATGTAAGCAGTGTGTGTGCTAATTAAGTAAGCAGTGTGTGTGCTAGGTATGTAGGCAGTGTGGGTGCTAGGTATGTAAGCAGTGTGTGTGCTAAGTAAGTAAGTAGTGTGTGTACTAGGGTATGTAAGCAGTGTGTGTGCTAAATAAGCAGTGGGTGTGCTAGGTATGTAAGCAGTGTGTGTGCTATATATGGGTGCATTTGTGCTATATATGGGTATATGTGTGTTATATATGGGTGCAGTATGCTGCTGTGGGCACTGTTGACTAGGTATGTAAGCAGTGTGTGTGTACTAGCTATTGGTGCAGTGTGTGTTCTAGGTATGTAAGCAGTATGTGTGTCTGCTAGGTATGTAAGCTGTGTGTGTGTGTGCTAGCTATGTAAGCAGTTTGTGTGTGTGTGTGTTAGGTATGTAAGCAGTGTGTGTGTGTGTGCTAGGTATGTAAGCAGTGTGTGTGCTAGGTATGTAGGCAGTGTGTGTGCTAGGTATGTAGGCAGTGTGGGTGCTAGGTATGTAAGCAGTGTGGGTTCTAAGTAAGTAAGCAGTGTGTGTGCTAGGTATGTAAGCAGTGTGTGTGTGTGTGCTAGGTATGTAAGCAGTGTGTGTGTGATAGGTCTGTAAGCAGTATGTGTGTACTAGGTATTGGTGCAGTGTGTCTGCTAGGTATGTGAGCAGTATGTGTGTGTGCTAGGTATGTAAGCAGTGTGTGTGTGCTAGGTATGTAAGGAGTTTGTGTGCTAGGTATGTAAGCAGTTTGTGTGCTAAGTACCGCCTAGATTTAGAGTTTTGTCGGTAACGACCCGCGTAGCTAACGCTGGCTTTTTTCTGGCCGCACCTTTTAAATAACTCTGGTATTGAGAGTTCACAGAATGGCTGCGTTAGGCTCCAAAAAGGGAGCGTACAGGCATATTTAACGCCACTGCAACTCTCGATACCAGAGTTGCTTACGGACGCTGCCAGCTTCAAAAACGTGCTCGTGCACGATTCCCCCATAGAAAACAATGGGGCTGTTTGAGCTGAAAAAAAAACCTAACACCTGCAAAAAAGCCGCGTTCAGCTCCTAACGCAGCCCCATTGTTTCCTATGGGGAAACACTTCCTACGTCTGCACCTAACACTCTAACATGTACCCCGAGTCTAAACACCCCTAACCTTACACTTATTAACCCCTATTCTGCCGCCCCCGCTATCGCTGACCCCTGCATATTATTATTAACCCCTAATCTGCCGCTCCGTAAACCGCCGCTACTTACATTATCCCTATGTACCCCTAATCTGCTGCCCCTAACACCGCCGACCCCTATATTATATTTATTAACCCCTAATCTGCTCCCCACAACGTCGCCTCCACCTGCCTACACTTATTAACCCCTAATCTGCCGCTCCGTAAACCGCCGCTACTTACATTATCCCTATGTACCCCTAATCTGCTGCCCCTAACACCGCCGACCCCTATATTATATTTATTAACCCCTAATCTGCTCCCCACAACGTCGCCTCCACCTGCCTACACTTATTAACCCCTAATCTGCCGAGCGGACCGCACCGCTATTATAATAAAGTTATTAACCCCTAATCCGCCTCACTAACCCTATAATAAATAGTATTAACCCCTAATCTGCCCTCCCTAACATCGCCGACACCTAACTTCAAACATTAACCCCTAATCTGCCAACTGGAGCTCACCGCTATTCTAATAAATGTATTAACCCCTAAAGCTAAGTCTAACCCTAACACTAACACCCCCCTAAATTAAATATAATTTAAATCTAACGAAATTAATTAACTCTTATTAAATAAATTATTCCTATTTAATTATATTTATATTATAGCTATTTTAGGATTTATATTTATTTTACAGGTAACTTTGTATTTATTTTAACCAGGTACAATAGCTGTTAAATAGTTAAGAACTATTTAATAGCTAAAATAGTTAAAATAATTACAAAATTACCTGTAAAATAAATCCCAACCTAAGTTACAATTAAACCTAACACTACACTATCAATAAATAAATTAAATAAACTACCTACAATTATCTACAATTAAACCTAACACTACACTATCAATAAATTAATTAAATACAATATCTACAAATAACTACAATGAAATAAACTAACTAAAGTACAAAAAATAAAAAAGAACTAAGTTACAAAAAATAAAAAAATATTTACAAACATCAGAAAAATATTACAACAATTTTAAACTAATTACACCTACTCTAAGCCCCCTAATAAAATAACAAAGCCCCCCAAAATAAAAAAATGCCCTACCCTATTCTAAATTACTAAAGTTCAAAGCTCTTTTACCTTACCAGCCCTGAACAGGGCCCTTTGCGGGGCATGCCCCAAAGAATTCAGCTCTTTTGCCTGTAAAAAAAAACACATACAATACCCCCCCCCCACATTACAACCCACCACCCACATACCCCGACTCGAACCCAAACCCCCCTTAAATAAACCTAACACTAAGCCCCTGAAGATCTTCCTACCTTATCTTCACCATACCAGGTTCACCGATCGATCCAGAAGAGCTCCTCCGATGTCTTGATCCAAGCCCAAGCGGGGGGCTGAAGATGTCCATGATCCGGCTGAAGTCTTCATCCAAGCGGGAGCTGAAGAGGTCCATGATCCGGCTGAAGTCTTCATCCAAGCGGGAGCTGAAGAGGTCCATGATCCGGCTGAAGTCTTCTATCAACGGCATCTTCAATCTTCTTTCTTCCGGATCCATCTTGCAGACCTCCGACGCGGAACATCCTGCTGGCCCGACGGACTACCGACGAATGAAGGCTCCTTTAAGGGACGTCATCCAAGATGGCGTCCCTCGAATTCCGATTGGCTGATAGGATTCTATCAGCCAATCGGAATTAAGGTAGGAATATTCTGATTGGCTGATGGAATCAGCCAATCAGAATCAAGTTCAATCCGATTGGCTGATCCGATCAGCCAATCAGATTGAGTTCGCATTCTATTGGCTGTTCCGATCAGCCAATAGAATGCGAGCTCAATCTGATTGGCTGATCGGATCGGCCAATCGGATTGAACTTGATTCTGATTGGCTGATTCCATCAGCCAATCAGAATATTCCTACCTTAATTCCGATTGGCTGATAGAATCCTATCAGCCAATCGGAATTCGAGGGACGCCATCTTGGATGACGTCCCTTAAAGGAGCCTTCATTCGTCGGTAGTCCGTCGGGCCAGCAGGATGTTCCGCGTCGGAGGTCTGCAAGATGGATCCGGAAGAAAGAAGATTGAAGATGCCGTTGATAGAAGACTTCAGCCGGATCATGGACCTCTTCAGCTCCCGCTTGGATGAAGACTTCAGCCGGATCATGGACCTCTTCAGCTCCCGCTTGGATGAAGACTTCAGCCGGATCATGGACATCTTCAGCCCCCCGCTTGGGCTTGGATCAAGACATCGGAGGAGCTCTTCTGGATCGATCGGTGAACCTGGTATGGTGAAGATAAGGTAGGAAGATCTTCAGGGGCTTAGTGTTAGGTTTATTTAAGGGGGGTTTGGGTTAGATTAGGGGTATGTGGGTGGTGGGTTGTAATGTTGGGGGGGGGGGTATTGTATGTGGTTTTTTTACAGGCAAAAGAGCTGAATTCTTTGGGGCATGCCCCGCAAAGGGCCCTGTTCAGGGCTGGTAAGGTAAAAGAGCTTTGAACTTTAGTAATTTAGAATAGGTTAGGGCATTTTTTTATTTTGGGGCGTTTTGTTATTTTATTAGGGGGCTTAGAGTAGGTGTAATTAGTTTAAAATTGTTGTAATATTTTTCTGATGTTTGTAAATATTTTTTTATTTTTTGTAACTTAGTTCTTTTTTATTGTTTGTACTTTAGTTAGTTTATTTCATTGTAGTTATTTGTAGATATTGTATTTAATTAATTTATTGATAGTGTAGTGTTAGGTTTAATTGTAGATAATTGTAGGTAGTTTATTTAATTTATTTATTGATAGTGTAGTGTTAGGTTTAATTGTAACTTAGGTTAGGATTTATTTTACAGGTAATTTTGTAATTATTTTAACTATTTTAGCTATTAAATAGTTCTTAACTATTTAATAGCTATTGTACCTGGTTAAAATAAATACAAAGTTACCTGTAAAATAAATATAAATCCTAAAATAGCTATAATATAAATATAATTTATATTGTAGCTATATTAGGATTTATTTTACAGGTAAGTATTTAGCTTTAAATAGGAATAATTTATTTAATAAGAGTTAATTAATTTCGTTAGATTTAAATTATATTTAACTTAGGGGGGGTGTTAGTGTTAGGGTTAGACTTAGCTTTAGGGGTTAATACATTTATTAGAATAGCGGTGAGCTCCAGTCGGCAGATTAGGGGTTAATGTTTGAAGTTAGGTGTCGGCGATGTTAGGGAGGGCAGATTAGGGGTTAATACTATTTATTATAGGGTTAGTGAGGTGGATTAGGGGTTAATAACTTTATTATAATAGCGGTGCGGTCCGCTCGGCAGATTAGGGGTTAATAAGTGTAGGCAGGTGGAGGCGACGTTGTGGGGGGCAGATTTGGGGTTAATAAATATAATATAGGGGTCGGCGGTGTTAGGGGCAGCAGATTAGGGGTACATAAGGATAACGTAGGTGGCGGTCGGCAGATTAGGGGTTAAAAAAATGTAATCGAGTGGCGGCGATGTGGGGGGACCTCGGTTTAGGGGTACATAGGTAGTTTATGGGTGTTAGTGTACTTTAGAGCACAGTAGTTAAGAGGTTTATAAACCGGCGTTAGCCCAGAAAGCTCTTAACTACTGACTTTTTTCTGCGGCTGGAGTTTTGTCGTTAGAATTCTAACGCTCACTTCAGCCACGACTCTAAATACCGGAGTTAGAAAGATCCCATTGAAAAGATAGGATACGCAATTGACGTAAGGGGATCTGTGGTATGGAAAAGTCGCGGCTGAAAAGTGAGCGTTAGACCCTTTCCTGACTGACTCCAAATACCGGCGGTAGCCTAAAACCAGCGTTAGGAGCCTCTAACGCTGGTTTTCACGGCTACCGCCCAACTATAAATCTAGCCCTATGTAAGCAGTGTGTGTGCTAGGTATGTAAGCAGTGTGTGTACTAGGTATGTAAGCAGAGTGTGTGCTAGGTAGGTAAGCAGTGTGTGTGCAAGGTATGTAGGCAGTGTGTTGGTGCAGTGTGCGTGCTAGGTATGTAGGCAGTGTGTGTGCTAGGTATGTAAACAGTGTGTGTACTAGGTATGGAAACAGTGTGTGTGCTAGGTATGTAAGCAGTGTGTGCTAGGTATGTAAGCAGTATGTATGTACTAGGTATTGGTGCAGTGTGTCTGCTAGGTATGTAGGCAGTGTGTGTGCTAGGTATGTAAACAGTGTGTGTGTTAACTAGGTATGGAAACAGTGTGTGTGCTAGGTATGTAAGCAGTATGTATGTACTAGGTATTGGTGCAGTGTGTGTGCTAGGTATGTAAGCATTATGTATGTACTAAGTATTGGTGCGGTGTGTGTGCTAGGTATGTAGGCAGTGTGTGTGCTAGGTATGTAAACAGTGTGTGTGTACTAGGTATGTAGGCAGTGTGTGTGCTAGGTATGTAGGCAGTGTGTGCGCTAGGTATGTAGGCAGTGTGGGTGCTAGGTATGTAAGCAGTATGTATGTACTAGGTATTGGTGCAGTGTGTGTGCTAGGTATGTAGGCAGTGTGTGTGCTAGGTATGTAAGCAGTATCTGTATACTAGGTATTGATGCAATGTGTGTGCTAGTTATGTAAGCAGTATGTGTGTGTGCTAAGTATGTAAGCAGTGTGTGCGCTAGGTATGTAAGCAGTGTGTGCACTAGGTATGTAAGCAGTGTGTGTGCTAGGTATGTAAGCAGTGTGTGCGCTAGGTATGTAAGCAGTGTGTGCGCTAGGTATGTAAGCAGTGTGTGTGTGCTAGGTATGTAGGCAGTGTGGGTGCTAGGTATGTAGGCAGCGTGTGCGCTAGATATGTAAGCAGTGTGTGCACTAGGTATGTAAGCAGTGTGTGTGCTAGGTATGTAGGCAGTGTGGGTGCTAGGTATGAAGGCAGTGTGGGTGTTAGGTATGTAAGCAGTGTGTGTGCTAGGTATGTAAACAGTGTGTGTGCTAAGTAAGTAAGCAGTGTGTGTGCTAGGTATGTAGGCAGTGTGGGTGCTAGGTATGTAGGCAGTGTGGGTGCTAGGTATGTAGGCAGTGTTGGTGCTAGGTATGTAAGCAGTGTGTGTGCTAAGTAAGTAAGCAGTGTGTGTGCTAAATAAGCAGTGGGTGTGCTAGGTATGTAAGCAGTGTGTGTGCTATATATAGGTGCATTTGTGCTATATATGGGTATATGTGTGCTATATATAGGTGCATTTGTGCTATATATGGGTATATGTGTGCTATATATGGGTGCAGCTGTGCTATATATGGGTGCAGTATGCTGCTATGGGCACTGTGGACTTAAGGCAAAGAAAAATTCCCCTGTTATAATAACCTATGGTCGCATTCAACTGCATACTGTGCACACAACTGCATCACACTAAACAATCTTATTCAGTAAACATCCAATTAGCTGTAACGCTGACCAGCAGACCTGTTGCAGAGAGAAAGGGTTAAACATGTAAGTGCACTAATTACCCACCCACCCCCCCCCCCCAGTAACTAACCTCAGGCTTTTGTGCAGGTGAATGGTAAGGAACTATCGCGACTCTCTCAGGAGCAAACGTTTGAGACTTTGCGTGCAACTAAGGACCCGCTGTTGATCCAGGTGCTGAGACGCAGCCCCCGTATGAAGGGGTCGCTTGCCATCTCCTCTCATGACCTGCAATACGTTGACAGTGGGACACAGACAGACATCACCTTCGAGCACATCATGACGCTGGGGAAGGCAAGGCCTCCAAGTCCTGCCATGGTGGTCCTGGAACCATATGTACTCT
This sequence comes from Bombina bombina, assembly GCF_027579735.1. NCBI lineage: Eukaryota > Metazoa > Chordata > Amphibia > Anura > Bombinatoridae > Bombina > Bombina bombina. Next base: position 99,095,854 of record NC_069510.1, read on the forward strand.
CAGAGCTGTGAGTATCCAGCTACTTACCTAGGGCAACATGATGATAATCACTTATAATATATCTTATTCTCTAGAGTTGGCGCTAATATCTCAGTGACAATGTCTGTGGCTGGTGTGAGATTATTTCCCCATGATGGGCTTGCCCTGGTGTCACAGACATTATCCATATAAGCAATAAAGTAATAAATGGGTGAATGACCCATACTTTGCCGGCACAGCCTGACATGTTTTTTTTGCAGCCCGCCTATTGGGAATGGATTTTACGAGCAGACAGAGTACATGGAAGGGGCACAACCTGAAGGGGAGCGGGCGGATGAGCTGGAATATGAAGTAAGTGCCCCCTGCATGTCATACACAAGCAGGCTATATGTCCCTGGTTATACCTATACATTCCCTAGGTTATTGAACGGTGCTAGCATCTTCCATACTGTATGCACAAATCTATGCCTGTATACCCAGCTGGCATATCCCAGGTTATTACACAGTGCCAGCTTCTTTCCTTATATAAACACATAACTGCACATGTATATCTGGCTTGCATCTCCTCATGTTATCGCACAGCGCCAGCATCTTCCATTATATATACACATAGCATAGCTGCGTCTGTGCACTTCTTGGGTTATTACACAGTGCCAGTGTCTTCAGTTATGTGTACATATAGCTACACCTCTACACCCAGCTGGCATCACATTGGGTTATCACTCATTCTCATGGTCATCACTTATGTATATAGATAGCTGTCCCTGTACACCCAGCTGGCATTGGGTTATCACACATTCTCATGGTCATCACTTATGTATATAGATAGCTGTCCCTGTACACCCAGCTGGCATCTCCCACTGGTAATCATACAATGCCAGTGTCTTTCCATATGTATACACATAGCTTCATATCCCCAAGTTATCATACAGTATTACTGTGCTATTTTGTAAAGGTTCTCTCGGTATCCTTATCTTTCATTCGTACCATGGTACACACAAAGCAGATAATACTATTAGCATTTCTACTCTGCTTATTCTCATATTGATCAGTATAACATCATGATACAAAAATACTCAGTATACCCTGTGCATACCCAGATAACTTTACTTGCAATAACATCATACTCAGGATAACCTTATTTATATCTCATGAACACCATGATAATAATACTGGCAATAACATCATTTTATACACGTACTCAGTGTAACCTTATATACACAATAACCCAATAACATAATTTTACATGAGTACTCAGTGTAACCTTATATACACAATAACCCAATAACATAATTTTACATGAGTACTCAGTGTAACCTTATATACACAATAACCCAATAACATAATTTTACATGAGTACTCAGTGTAACCTTATATACACAATAACCCAATAACATAATTTTACATGAGTACTCAGTGTAACCTTATATACACAATAACCCAATAACATAATTTTACATGAGTACTCAGTGTAACCTTATATACACAATAACCCAATAACATAATTTTACATGAGTACTCATTGTAACCTTATATACAGTATAACATCATGTGACATGAGTACTCAGTGTAACCTTATATACAGTATAACATCATGTGACATGAGTACTCAGTGTAACCTTATATACAGTATAACATCATGTGACACGAGTACTCAGTGTAACCTTATATACAGTATAACATCATGTGACATGAGTACTCAGTGTAACCTTATATACAGTATAACATCATGTGACATAAGTACTCAGTGTAACCTTATATACAGTATAACATCATGTGACATAAGTACTCAGTGTAACCTTATATACAGTATAACATCATGTGACATAAGTACTCAGTGTAACCTTATATATAGTATAACATCATGTGACATGAGTAATCAGTGTAACCTTATATACAGTATAACATCATGTGACACGAGTACTCAGTGTGACCTTATATAAAGTATATCATGTGACATGAGTACTCAGTGTAACCTTATATACAGTATAACATCATGTGACATGAGTACTCAGTGTTACCTTATATACAGTATAACATCATGTGACATGAGTAATCAGTGTAACCTTATATACAGTATAACATCATGTGACACGAGTACTCAGTGTGACCTTATATAAAGTATATCATGTGACATGAGTACTCAGTGTAACCTTATATACAGTATAACATCATGTGACATAAGTACTCAGTGTAACCTTATATACAGTATAACATCATGTGACATAAGTACTCAGTGTAACCTTATATATAGTATAACATAATGTGACACTAGTACTCAGTGTGACCTTATATAAAGTATATCATGTGACATGAGTACTCAGTGTAACCTTATATACAGTATAACATCATGTGACATAAGTACTCAGTGTAACCTTATATACAGTATAACATCATGTGACATAAGTACTCAGTGTAACCTTATATACAGTATAACATCATGTGACACGAGTAATCAGTGTAACCTTATAAACAGTATAACATCATGTGACACGAGTACTCAGTGTGACCTTATATAAAGTATATCATGTGACATGAGTACTCAGTGTAACCTTATATACAGTATAACATCATGTGACACTAGTACTCAGTGTGACCTTATATAAAGTATATCATGTGACATGAGTACTCAGTGTAACCTTATATACAGTATAACATCATGTGACATGAGTACTCAGTGTTACCTTATATACAGTATAACATCATGTGACATGAGTACTCAGTGTTACCTTATATACAATATATCCTGCACATTGGTACTGTTCAGCTATGCTCTAATGTCCCTGACCTTGGGGACTGGTAATAGTGTCATTGACTAAAGGGTGCATTTGCCCTGTCACCAATAGCCAAGCGGCCCCTGACGTTGTGCTGTCTGCCCCACTTGTGTCCCGCTCACCTTTTCCCTGTTTCAGTGACCTGTGTGTGTTCCTTTTTCCTCTTCTCCGCTGTGGGTTTCCCTTTGTTTTGCGCAGGAGGTGGAGCTGTGTAAGTCCAGTCACCAGGACAAACTTGGGCTTACCGTCTGTTACCGCACTGACGATGAAGAGGACCTGGGGATATACGTAGGAGAGGTATGAGGCTGCTGTGGCCCTCGTTGTGTTGCATGACATAGTCTGCTGTACACATTGTACTGACCAGGGCGAAGATATCCTGAATATAACACGCTGATGATTAAGTACAGGTGAAGCATTTACAGTTCTCTGTAAGGAGGAACATTTACATTTTGTTTGCCATAACATAAAGCGGGGACTCACGCCCCAGTCAGACTCATTATAGCAGGGATGGGGAACCTTGGCCCTACAGATGTTTCAGAACTACATTTCCCATGATGCTCCACTGGACTTCAGAGTGCCTAAGCATCATGGGTAATGTAGTTCTGAAACATCAGGAGTGCCAAGGTTCCCCATCCCGGCCTTCTAGCTACAGAGGTTATTTTCATGTAGGCCAATCAGGGGCTGATGCTGATTAGCTTACAGTGGGTATCAGTTTAAAGGGACAGCAAAGTCAAAATTAAAATGTCATGATTCAGATAGAGCATGCAATTTTAAATAACTGTCCAATTTACTTATGTTATCAAATTTGCTTTGTTCTCTTGGTATCTTTTATCAAATAGTAAAACTAAGTCGGCTCAAAAGAACTCAGGAGTGTGCACGTTTGTTTAGTACTTTGGCAGCAGTGTTTTGCAACATTTGTAGCTTTGTTATACAATGTTGCAAAACACAGCTGCCATAGAGAACTAAAGAGACATGCACACTCCTGAGCTCTTATGAGCCTACCACGTTTTACTCTTTAATAAAAGATATCATGAGAACGAAGCAAATTTGATGACAAAAGTAAATTGGAAAGTTGTTTAAAATTGCATGCTCTATCTGAATCATGAAAGTTTAATTTTGACTTTACTGTCACTTTAAGATTCAGGCTTGGGGGCCGATTTATCATGTGTCTGGCGGACATGATCCGCTGTGGCGATCATGTCCGCCAGACATTGTTGAATGCCGACAGCATACGCTGTCAGCATTAATCATTGCACAAGCAGTTCACCAGGTGCCGCCCCCTGCAGATTTGCGGCCAACCGTCCGCTAGCAGGGGGTGTCAACCCGATCGTATACGACCGGGCAGATTGCTGTCCGCCACCTCAGAGCAGGCGGCCGAGTTAAGGAGCAGCAGTCTTAAGACCGCTGTTTCTTACCTCCTGTTTCTGGCGAGCCTGAAGGCTCGCGCCGATATCGGGGTATAAGGCCCCATTCGGGCCGTGATAAATCGGCCCCTTGGGCTGTAAGAGACAGCGGTTTTATTAGTGGAGGTAGATATTATAGTCCAATCTATATATGAATAGCTGCTACACAACGTGACTATTGTAGCCATTATCACTTGATCAATCTATTCATAATTTCATTGGGCTCCAATATCTACCTCTTTTTAAGCCTAAGGGATTCCTCACCCATATATTTACACTACATGAAGTGACATGACAAATTTATTTAGGAGAGAAAATGTTCTTAATTTTTTTTTTGCCATTTTTAACAAAGTTTTAAATAAACGTTATGTTTTATGAGTGAAACACACCAATGATGATCATACCCATAATAACATTGTAAACATTGTATATATTGTTAGGACATGTGTGCTAAAACATTTATCAGTAAGCAGTGATCAATTGAACACTCGCCCAATATTTAAAAGGACACAAAACCCCAAATTTTTGTTTAATGATTCAGATAGAGCATGCAATTTTAAACAACTTTCTAATTTACTCCCTATATCAATTTTTTATTCGTTCTCTTGGTATCTTTTTTTAAAAATCAGGAATGTAACTTAAGAGCCAGACCATTTTTGGTTCAGCACCCTGGGTAGCCATCAATCAGCAAGCGCTACCCAGGTTCTGAACCAAAAATGAGTTGTGTCATGCTTACATTCCTGCTTTTTCAAATAAAGATAGCAAGAAAACAAAGACAATTTGATAATGGGAGTAAATTAGCAAGTTGCTTAAAATTGCATGCTCTATCTGAATCATGAGAGAAAAATGTGGGTTTTATTTCCCTTTAAGACAGTGGTTCTTGATATGAGAGTAGCAAAACCTTATTTTTATAAGCCCTTTGCTACTCAGTGTGGGCAATACGGACATATATTTTATTAGCACAGTTTCTGTACTAATACTAAGAGGCGTTTCAACTCTAATTCAATTCTAGATGGTGCAGAAAAAGTTAACATTGTGGCCTAGATTACAAGTGGAGCGCAAATATATTAGCGATATTGCGCAGTAACATTGCTCAAGTTAAATCAATAGAGCTTTTGTTTTTGCGCTCATATTACAAGTTGAAAGTAATAGATTGTGCACTTTTCTTAGCGTAGGGTCGTGATAAGGACAATGTACCCTGCGCTATTGTTTGTGCTCCACTTGTAATCTAGCCCTGGTTTTTTTTTACAGCCATCTACACAAAAGGGAGACTGAAATACCCAGTGTGCTAATAACCTGTATATTTTTTGCGCAGGTGAACCCAAACAGTATTGCAGCCAGAGATGGGCGGCTAAGGGAAGGAGACCGTATCCTGCAGGTGAGCAGCGGCCAGCACCTTCAAAATCCGTGGCATTGAGTCACCCTATGGAGACAAAGCAATTTATTATTTGTTGAAACAGCAGTGCAATACTAGGAACTTGCTGCTGATTGGTGGCTACACACATATGCTTCTTGTCATTGGCTCACCAAATGTATTCAGCTTGAGCCCAGTAGTGCATTGCTCCTCTGGAGCTTAATTTTGCTGTGTGTTTAACTTCTTTGCAGGAGTTAAACACATAGTTGTATGCAAGCAACAGTGCAATAATCCACCTCTTGAAAATACTTTATTGTATATGATTATTAAGTCAGATTTGCTCTGGCCAATAAGTGTCCAGAGGTAAATAATTTACTGCACTGTGCCAAGCAATCACTGTGTAGGTAAACCACAGCATATTTAAGTATACTGAATGCATTCCAACCCCTCTGAGGCAAAATAATTAATGATTGCACATTGCATTGTTTTCTTGTGCTTGATCATATATTATATGCAGGGTTCTAGATTTGACTTTAACGTCTCTTTATCCTCATCGAGTGGCCCTTACCGTGCATTTCTTCCCCACGCCTCTCCCATCATCACACATCTGTATGTATGTTTTCCTCTCACTTGCAGATTAATGGGGTGGATGTACAAAACCGAGAGGAAGCGGTCGCTATCCTGACCCAGGAGGAGAGCACAAATATTTCTCTGCTGGTGGCGCGTCCTGAGACAGAGGTGAGAGATTTCTTTCCCCACTCCACTGCTCTGATACGCTGTAACCTCATACACCATCATATCAGCTGGATAAAAAAACAATATAAAACGTGTAACTGTTGTAGCCTCACATGAGCTGGTATTTGCTAATGCACAGGAGTCCCACACTTTAACCATATCACTTATGAACAAAAGACAGTAACACTTGTATCTCCTGTAACCTCACAAGAGCTGCTCTGTGCTAATACATTGTAGCCTCCCATTTCATTTATAAAGCTCCCATAGATTTATAAAGCTGCATACGCAGCTTTTCCGGATATGTGGAGCAGTTTCGCATAAGCAAGTGTTGCCACATATTTAAGAAGCAGAAACTGCTTCTTTTTTCCTCTCTGCCATCTCAGAAGTGGCAACATCAATCACCCTGGCACTCGCTCGTTTCGGGTGACCGACATACTTTGCTGTAGCTCAATTGGTTGCGCCAAAGCAGGGGGTAACACTGCACACAAATCCTCTTCTGCAATGATAAATTTCGCTGTGTGATGAAACATCGCAAGTGGCGATTGCAGGCAGACAATGTAACTACTTGTGAACCTGTCCGCCTGCAGGGATGGTACATTTACCCCTCTGTAACTTCTTGCTTCACCCATATCATCCAGGAAAAACGGGAGACAAAAGGCTATAATATGGCTGACTCTCGTAACATCTCATGAGCTGGTCTGTGCTAATACTTTGTAGCCTCCCTTTTCATTCATATCACCTAGGAACAGTGGAGAACAATATAACGTGTACCTTTAATAACCTCTCTCAGCTGGTCTGTGTTGATACTATGGGCTCGATTTATCAAGCCGTTGGAAGCACCAGTCTGATGACCACTTCTTGATATATACTGACTGCAGGTTCTCACAAGGTTCTCAGTATTTATCAAGCAGTGATCATCAGACTGGTGCTTCCATAACCTCTTCTTCACCTCCTAGGTGGTGGAGAATTTCAATCTTCCCGAACTCGTCTGACCCGGGAGATTGACAGCTCCTACCCGCACGTGATTGGCTGTGCGTGGGCCGGGTGGCGGTCGGTGTTGCATAAAAGTGCGAAAAAGGTCTCTTGTGCAATACTGAATTCCGGCAGCGGCTTGCTACCGCCAGAGGCAAGCTGGGGCGGTCAGGGGCACATATGTACGCCACTGTCCGGCCTTGCTTGATAAATCGAGCCCTATGTAACTTCTTGCTTCACTCATATCATCCAGACAGGCTCTTGTAACATCACATGAGCTGGTCTGTGCTAATACTGTAGCCTCACGCTTCATCCGTATCATCCAGGCATTCTCTTGTAACATCACGTGAGCTGGTCTGTGCTAATACTGTAACCTCACGCTTCATCCGTATCATCCAGGCAGGCTCTTGTAACATCACGTGAGCTGGTCTGTGCTAATACTGTAGTTAGCCTCACGCTTCATCCATATCATCCAGACAGGCTCTTGTAACATCACGTGAGCTGGTCTGTGCTAATACTGTAGCCTCACGCTTCATCCATATCATCCAGACAGGCTCTTGTAACATCACGTGAGATGGTCTGTGCTAATACTGTAGTTAGCCTCACACTTCATCCATATCATCCAGACAGGCTCTTGTAACATCACGTGAGCTGGTCTGTGCTAATACTGTAGATTCACGCTTCATCCATATCATCCAGACAGGCTCTTGTAACATCACGTGAGATGGTCTGTGCTAATACTGTAGCCTCACGCTTCATCCGTATCATTCAGGCAGGCTCTTGTAACATCACGTGAGCTGGTCTGTGCTAATACTGTAGACTCACGCTTCATCCGTATCATCCAGGCAGGCTCTTGTAACATCACGTGAGCTGGTCTGTGCTAATACTGTAGCCTCACGCTTCATCCATATCATCCAGACAGGCTCTTGTAACATCACGTGAGCTGGTCTGTGCTAATACTGTAGTTAGCCTCACGCTTCATCCATATCATCAAGACAGGCTCTTGTAACATCACGTGAGCTGGTCTGTACTAATACTGTAGACTCACGCTTCATCCGTATCATCCAGGCAGGCTCTTGTAACATCACGTGAGCTGGTCTGTGCTAATACTGTAGCCTCACGCTTCATCCATATCATCCAGACAGGCTCTTGTAACATCACGTGAGCTGGTCTGTGCTAATACTGTAGTTAGCCTCACGCTTCATCCATATCATCCAGACAGGCTCTTGTAACATCACGTGAGCTGGTCTGTACTAATACTGTAGCCTCACGCTTCATCCGTATCATTCAGGCAGGCTCTTGTAACATCACGTGAGCTGGTCTGTGCTAATACACTCTAGCCTCACGCTTCATCCTTATTATCCAGGCAGGCTCTTGTAACATCACGTGAGCTGGTCTGTGCTAATACACTGTAACCTCACGCTTCATCCGTATCATCCAGGCAGGCTCATGTAACATCACGTGAGCTGGTCTGTGCTAATACTGTAGACTCACGCATCATCCGTATCATCCAGGCAGGCTCTTGTAACATCACGTGAGCTGGTCTGTGCTAATACTGTAGCCTCACGCTTCATCGGTATCATCCAGGCAGGGTCTTGTAACATCACGTGAGCTGGTCTGTGCTAATACACTGTAGCCTCACGCTTCATCCGTATCATCCAGGCAGGCTCTTGTAACATCACGTGAGCTGGCCTGTGCTAACACTGTAGTCCCACACTTCATCCGTATCATCCAGGCAGGCTCTTGTAACATCACGTGAGCCTGGTCTGTGCTAATACTGTAGCCTCACGCTTCATCCGTATCATCCAGGCAGGCTCTTGTAACATCACGTGAGCTGGTCTGTGCTAATACACTGTAGCCTCACGCTTCATCCGTATCATCCAGGCAGGCTCTTGTAACATCACGTGAGATGGTCTGTGCTAATACTGTAGCCTCACGCATTATCCGTATCATCCAGGCAGCCTCTTGTAACATCACGTGAGCTGGTCTGTGCTAATACATTGTAGCCTCACGCTTCATCCGTATCATCCAGGCAGGCTCTTGTAACATCACGTGAGCTGGTCTGTGCTAATACTGTAGCCTCACACTTCATCCGTATCATCCAGGCAGGCTCTTGTAACATCATGTGAGCTGGTCTGTGCTAACACTGTAGTGTCACGCTTCATCCGTATCATTCAGGCAGGCTCTTGTAACATCACGTGAGCTGGTCTGTGCTAACACTGTAGTGTCACGCTTCATCCGTATCATCCAGGCAGGCTCTTGTAACATCACGTGAGCTGGTCTGTGCTAATACTGTAGCCTCACACTTCACCCATATCATCCAGACAGGCTCTTGTAACATCATGTGAGCTGGTCTGTGCCAATACACTGTAGCCTCACGCTTCATCTGTATCATCCAGACAGGCTCTTGTAACATCACGTGAACTGGTCTGGGCTAATACACTGTAGCCTCACACTTCATCTGTATCATCCAGGCAGGATCTTGTAAAATCACGTGAGCTGGTCTGTGCCAATACAATGTAGCCTCACGCTTCATCCGTATCATCCAGACAGGCTCTTGTAACATCACGTGAGCTGGTCTGTGCTAATACACTGTAGCCTCACGCTTCATTTGTATCATCCAGGCAGGCTCTTGTAACATCACGTGAGCTGGTCTGTGCTAATACACTGTAGCCTCACGCTTCATCCGTATCATCCAGGCAGGCTCTTGTAACATCACGTGAGATGGTCTGTGCTAATACTGTAGCCTCACTCTTCATACGTATCATCCAGGCAGGCTCTTGTAACATCACGTGAGCTGGTCTGTGCTAATACTGTAGCCTCATGCTTCATCCGTATCATCCAGGCAGGCTCTTGTAACATCACGTGAGCTGGTCTGTGCTAATACACTGTAACCTCACGCTTCATCCGTGTCATCCAGGCAGGCTCTTGTAACATCACTTGAGCTGGTCTGTGCTAATACTGTAGCCTCACGCTTCATCCGTATCATCCAGGCAGGCTCTTGTAACATCACGTGAGCTGGTCTGTGCTAATACACTGTAGCCTCACACTTCATCCATATCATCCAGGCAGGCTCTTGTAACATCACGTGAGATGGTCTGTGCTAATACTGTAGCCTCACGCATCATCCGTATCATCCAGGCAGGCTCTTGTAACATCACGTGAGCTGGTCTGTGCTAATACTGTAGCCTAACGCTTCATCCATATCATCCAGGCAGGCTCTTGAAACATCACGTGAGCTGGTCTGTGCTAATACACTGTAGCCTCACGCTTCATCCGTATCATCCAGGCAGGCTCTTGTAACATCACGTGAGATGGTCTGTGCTTATACTGTAGACTCAGGCATCATCCGTATCATCCAGGCAGGCTCTTGTAACATCACGTGACCTGGTCTATGCTAATACTGTAACCTCACGCTTCATCCGTATCATCCAGGCAGGCTCTTGTAACATCACTTGAGCTGGTCTGTGCTAATACTGTAGCCTCACGATTCATCTGTATCATCCAGGCAGGCTCTTGTAACATCACGTGAGCTGGTCTGTGCTAATACTGTAGCCTCACGCTTCATCCGTATCATCCAGGCAGGCTCTTGTAACATCACATGAGCTGGGGTGTGCTAATACACTGTAGCCTCACACTTCATCTATATCATCCAGGCAGGCTCTTGTAACATCACGTGAGATGGTCTGTGCTAATACTGTAGCCTCACGCATCATCCGTTTCATCCAGACAGGCTCTTGTAACATCACGTGAGCTGGTTTGTGCTAATACTGTAGCCTCACGATTCATCTGTATCATCCAGGCAGGCTCTTGAAACATCACGTGAGCTGGTCTGTGCTAATACACTGTAGCCTCACGCTTCATCCGTATCATCCAGGCAGGCTCTTGTAACATCACGTGAGATGGTCTTTGCTAATACTGTAGCCTCACGCATCATCCGTATCATCCAGGCAGGCTCTTGTAACATCACGTGAGCTGTTCTGTGCTAATACACTGTAGCCTCACGCATCAGCCGTATCATCCAGGCAGGCTCTTGTAACATCAAGTGAGCTGGTCTGTGCTAATACTGTAACCTCACGCTTCATCCGTATCATCCAGGCAGGCTCTTGTAACTTCACGTGAGCTGGTCTGTGCTAATACTGTAACCTCACGCTTCATCCGTATCATCCAGGCAGGCTCTTGTAACATCACGTGAGCTGGTCTGTGCTAATACACTGTAGCCTCACGCATCATCCGTATCATCCAGGCAGGCTCTTGTAACATCACGTGAGATGGTCTGTGCTTATACTGTATCCTCATGCTTCATCCGTATCATCCAGGCAGGCTCTTGTAACATCATGTGAGCTGGTCTGTGCTAATACGCTGTAGCCTCACGCATCATCCGTATCATTCAGGCAGGCTCTTGTAACATCATGTGAGCTGGTCTGTGCTAATACACTGTAGCCTCACGCATCATCCGTATCATCCAGGCAGGCTCTTGTAACATTACGTGAGCTGGTCTGTGCTAATACACTGTAGCCTCACGCTTCATCCTTATTATCCAGGCAGGCTCTTGTAACATCACGTGAGCTGGTCTGTGCTAATACTGTAACCTCACGCTTCATCTGTATCATCCAGGCAGGCTCTTGTAACATCACGTGAGCTGGTCTGTGCTAATACACTGTAGCCTCACGCTTCATCCGTGTCATCCAGGCAGGCTCTTGTAACATCACGTGAGCTGGTCTGTGCTAATACACTGTAGCCTCACGCTTCATTTGTATCATCCAGGCAGGCTCTTGTAACATCACGTGAGCTGGTCTGTGCTAATACACTGTAGCCTCACGCTTCATCCGTATCATCCAGGCAGGCTCTTGTAACATCATGTGAGCTGGTCTGTGCTAATACTGTAGCCTCACGCTTCATCCGTATCATCCAGGCAGGCTCATGTAACATCACGTGAGCTGGTCTGTGCTAATACTGTAGCCTCACCCTTCATCCGTATCATCTATACAGGCTCTTGTAACATTACATGAGCTGGTCTGTGCTAATACACTGTAGCCTCACGCTTCATCCGTATCATCCAGGCAGGCTCATGTAACTTCACGTGAGATGGTCTGTGCTAATACTGTAGACTCACGCTTCATCCGTATCATCCAGGCAGGCTCTTGTAACATCACTTGAGCTGGTCTGTGCTAATACGCTGTAGCCTCACGCTTCATCCGTATCATCCAGGCAGGCTCTTGTAACATCACGTGAGATGGTCTGTGCTAATACTGTAGCCTCACGCTTCATCCGTATCATCCAGACAGGCTCTTGTAACATCACGTGAGATGGTCTGTGCTAATACTGTAGCCTCACGCTTCATCCGTATCATCCAGGCAGGCTCTTGTAACATCACGTGAGATGGTCTGTGCTAATACTGTAGCCTCACGCTTCATCCGTATCATCCAGGCAGGCTCATGTAACTTCACGTGAGATGGTCTGTGCTAATACTGTAGACTCACGCTTCATCCGTATCATCCAGGCAGGCTCTTGTAACATCACGTGAGCTGGTCTTTGCTAATACTGTAGCCTCACGCTTCATCCGTATCATCCAGGCAGGCTCTTGTAACATCACGTGAGCTGGTCTTTGCTAATACACTGTAGCCTCACGATTCATCCGTATCATCCAGGGACAGCAGGTTACAAGAGGCATTAAAATGTGTAACTCTTGTAACCTCATGTGAGCTGCTCTGGTTTCTTCTAGATGGGCAGAAGGTGGAAGGACAGTGACAGAGAGGACTTCCTTGATGACCTAGTGTCTGAAAATGAGGAGGAGCTGCAGACACAAAGGCTGACCTCCCCAACTCAACACCAGGTACTGACTCATCACATTACCAGGACTCAGGCTGACATATTCTGCTGCTTACTGGGCTTTAGATAAGGACACAAGAGTACCCTTAACCTTATCAACTGCTTCTATGTTGCATCTAACCACAGCCCTTTAAAAATATATAACCTTGTTTTGTTTTAAACAGATGTTGTTGTGTTAAATAAAAGTAAATTATGTTTTCATTCTGGTGGGGCATGTCCCTGACAGCGAGTAGAGCTGTGGGAGGTGTCCTTATCCATAGTCCAGGGCTCGACAAACACAGGTGCCTGGGATCCACTGTGTCCTAGAATTTTACCCATGGCTCCTAACTTTTGGGGTTATTCTCCATATATCTATATACAAATACCACTGTCTGGCTTCTAAAAGTATATCTGGCTCCTAAATATTCTTACTGACTTCTAAATTTTAAACAGATTTGTCGACCCCTGCCCTACCCAAACAGCCACTTCCGGTTAGATACCATATCAGTTTACGTAGCATTACCATAACCATTTTATGTAAAAAAAGAAAATAGATATTTGCAAATATTCTGAATTCATTATAAGTTAGTTAAATGAATACCGAAAATGGCCATGGTCTGTTCCACTTGGTCTATTTCCTGTGCCAGATTTATTAGGAAAAGTGCGTAACACATATATCTGTGTAAATTCAGATGTTTGTATGTTGCACTTTATTTCCTGATAAATCCGGCACCGAAAAGAGCCAAATGCCACAGACTGTATTCATTTATAGGATTTATTTAACTTATAACGAATCACGAATATTTCAATATGAGTCATTGCTCCAGTTTTACGTAACAAAATGGTTTGGGCTAAAAGTGAACATAAAACGCAACAATGTTCTTTCATGAATCAAATAGAACATACAATTCGAAACAACTTTCCAATTTACTTCTATAATCAAATTGTCTTTGTTTTCTTGTTGTCCTTTGTTGAAAAGCAGGAAGGTAAGGTCAGGAGCGTGCACGTGTCTGCAGCACTACATGGCAGCAGTTATACATTAGCACTAGGTGGCAGCACTATTTCCTGTCATGTGGTGCTTCACGCATGTGCACGCTACCTATCTAGATATCTCTTCAACAAAGTATAACATAGGAACAAAGCAAATTTGATAATAGAAGTAAGAAAATGTTGGGTTTTTATGTCCCTTTAACCCCTTAATGACCAAGGACGTGTCAGGCACGTCCTACAAAAAATACAATTAAGGACCAAGGACGTGCCTGACACATTTACATAAATGCATTGTGAATGTATGGGAAGGAGGGAGGGGAGGGGGATAAATGTTGGGCAAGGGATCTGGGAGGGGGAGGGGGGAGAATATTGATGGGGGACAGCTACACTACAGAAAATGTTTTATTATAAATAAAAAAATAATAAAACACATTTTTTTTTGGCAAACTGGGTACTGGCTGCCAGTACCCAAGATGGCAGCAAATAGTTAGAGGGGGAGGGTTAGAGAGCTGTATGGGGGGATCAGGGAGGTGGGGGGCTAAGGGGGGATCCAATGCTGCAGAATCAATATAAAAAAAATTACATTAAAAAAAAATGCTTTTTATTTTAGTACTGGCAGACTTTCTGCCAGTTCTTAAGATGGTGGTGAGAATTGTGGGGTGGGGGAGGGAAGAGAGCTGTTTGAGAGGGGTCAGGAAGGGATCAAGGGTGGGATGTGTTAGGATGTGTAACCCTACAAGCTACCTAATTAACCTCTTAACTGCTGGGCATAATTTAACTGTGGTGCACAGCTGCATTTAGCGGCCTTCTAATTACCAAAAAGCAATGAGAAAGCCATATATGTCTGCTATTTCTGAACAAAGCGGATCCCAGAGAAGCATTTACAACCATTTGTGCCATAATTGCACAAGCTGTTGTCCTATAATTTGGGTCATTTTATAAATAGTTTTTCTTTCATTAGAATTATCAGGGATGGGAAACCTTGGCACTCCTAATGTTTCAGAACTACATTACCCATGATGCTTAGGCACTTTGAAATCCAGTTGAGCATCATGGGAAATGTAGTTCTTTGACATCTGGAGGCCCAAGGTTTCCATCCCTGCATTAGATGGGGAGAGTCTATGTGAGAATTACCCTCTTGACCTCTAGGAGAGTAATTCCCACACGTAATGTCTTGTGGACTCTCACCATCATGAAAGAAATGAACTTATCATGTAAGGATAACATTTGTTTTTACAAAGCCATACACCTAATTGCAACTGTAAATAAACATTCTTATGACCGTAAGTAAAAATGTGATGTTCATGAAATGAGCACACACAGAAGGTTTAACATCTAAAAAGAAGTTGTGGAAAAAGCCAGGAGTTTCTGTACAAGAGAGGTCAAATGGTTTTTCCAAAGGTCAGGGCTGTTATCCGATAAATCCAAAAAGTCCTTTCAACATTTGTCAAAGATAGAAATAGCACTACAAAGGGCTCTAGAATCTGAGTGGCTTTCAGTTCACTGTATCTGATGCATACAAGCATGGTATCCTTTGTTAAAAGAGCAGCAATGCATTATGGGACAGGTTATCTAGCTGAACAAATCTGGTAAGTCATTAAAGGGCAACTAAACCCAAAATCTTTCTTTCATGATTCAGCTAGAGAATAGAAATTTAAGCAACATTACAATTTACTTCTATTATTTATTTTGCTTCATTTTTTAGATATCCTTAGTTGAAGAAAAAAGCAATGCACATGGTTGAGCCAATCACACGAGGCTTCTATGTGCAGCAACCAATCAGCAGCTACTGAGCATATCTAGATATGCTTTTCAGCAAAGAATATCAAGAGAATAAAACAAATTAGATAATAGAAGTAAATTAGAAAGATGTTTAAAATTGCATGCTCTTTCTAAATCTTGAAAGAAAAAATGTGGGTTTCATGTCCCTTTAACAGGAGGCATAGATGTGCAGCCACCAATCAGCAGCTAGCTCCCAGTGGTGCATTGCTTCTCCGCAGCCTACCTAGGTATGCTTTTCAACAATGGATACCAAGAAAACAAAGCAAATTAAATAATAGAAGTGAATTGGAAAGTTGCTTAACCCCTTTATGCCAGGGGCAGTTTTTAAACACTTGCTTGAAAGGCCAGGATTGGATGATGCAGGATTGCCTACAATGCTAGTCTGATTATCCTTTTTCTTAAAGGGACACTAAACCCAAACTTTTTCTTTCATGATTCAGATAGAACATGCAATTTTAAGCAACTTTCTAATTTACTCCTATTATCACATTTCATTCTCTTGCTATCTTTATTTAAAAAGCAGGAATATAAAGCTTAGGCGCCGGACCATTTTAGGTTCAGCACCCTGGATAGCGCTTGCTTGTTGGTGGCTACATTTAGCCACCAATAAGCAAGCGTAACCCAGGTACTGAACCAAAAATGGGCCAGCTCCTAAGCTTTAAATTAGAAATTTGTTTAAAATTGCTGCTCTATTATTATTATTATTATTATCGGTTATTTGTAGAGCGCCAACAGATTCCGCAGCGCTCTATCTGAATCATGAAAGTTTAATTTTGACTAGACTATCCCTTTACTGTTAGGACGGCATAGAACGTTCTAAGGGCGTGAAGAGGTTAAAATAGTATGCTCTATCTTAATAATGAAAGAAAAATCTAGTTTAATCCAAATTGTATGAACCTGAGAGAAAATCAGTTGGCTTCTGTGGGCGAATTCAGATTATTATAATCTTGATTTTATTAAAGACAGGAGGCGAATATTTTGCATCAAATCTTTACTGAATCCAAACAGCAGCAAAGAAAACATACAGAGAAAAAAATAATAATAGCATAGTAACAAGACTGCACCAATCAGCACACAGCAGCCTAATAAACTGTAATGAACAAGTCCAGCACTTCCTCTTTTATTTGATCATAAGACAGCGGAACCAATCATGAAGAAAACTCCAAAATATCCATCCTAGACCAAAATAGAACAGCGATACCCAGGAACGGAGAAACAACAGATGACCTGGTCCGTAGATAAGGGAGAACATAAAATCCACAGAGTCACTGAAAAGAGAAAAAAACGCAAAGTAACAACAATCCCAGGAAAGGAAAATCAACAGCAATAACATCATTTAGATAAAATTTCCACACAAAAAAAAACTTATTAATATATATTGGGAGGGAAAAGAGGGGTGGGAAAATATTCGCCTCCTGTCTTTAATAAAATCAAGATTATTTATTCACCATAGGCTATAATAATCTGAATTTTATGGCAAGACGGGAGGCTTCATATTTTGCATTTTTAAAGCACTTACATAAAAAATTTCAAAACAAAATGAACAATATCAAAAAACTTTCAGTCGAAGCTCTGATGTCCCTCTTGAAAACCCTGGGGAAGGAGGGTTCTTTAAACTCCATTTTACCTCTAGGGAGGAGGTTCTATCATCCCTATGTGAAAAGCCCGGGGAAGGGGCTAACAGCCTTCGAGCTGGAGTTATGCCTCAATGTGAGACTGGGAGATATAGGGTCTTCCCAAACCAATTGCGAGGATACAAGAGATTCTGATATTGAGCTACAGAGTTTAGAACAAGTCTCATAGGAATTAAGGGGTACCTCTGAAAAGGGCTTAAGGATGATTTAATACGTTGGCCATGGCTGATACAAACTTTCAAAGGCAAAAAACTACTTAGAAGAAGGAAGAGGATAGAAAAGAGAAATACACAAGGAAAAGACATTTTCAAAGGAAGAATAAAACTAGGAAAGTAAAGTAAATAAAACCATAATGAGAAACCAGTGTCGCGCTGAGCAGCGGCTCGCATGACCGACCGGAGCTAGTCACTGGTCAGGCACGCGTCCGCATGGACTCTCAGCACAGCACCGGAGGAGATAGACAGAATACATTAAAGAGATAGTATAGCCAAAACCAATCCAATATTCACCTTCGACTAGACTATCCCTCCAAGGGAAAGAATAGGTAAAAGCATTAGAGGAGTACTAATAAAGAAGCTGGTTAGTACAGAACAGATTAAACAATACTCCTAAGTGAGATGTCCAGTAGAGGGGCGTGAGGCCTTCCAAAGCCGCTTGAGGGCGAAAGTGACATCGATACTGGGCTGAAAGAGACTGAAGTATGGGAGACAGTTCTGGAGTGTGTTGAGAGGGTTTATTATCCACCTCAAAAGAGGGGGAAAGGATTTACCTCTTTGGAAGAAGGAAAAGTTTAACAGGCTAAAATTTGAATTTGAATGGCCTAAACGCAGGCTAAATAAAGTTATATTTAATAGAGCCTTAATACAGGCTTAAAATACTTACAGAATATAGCCTTAATAGATGAATTAATAGAGCCTTATTTTTATTATTATTATCGGATATTTAAATAGCGTCAACAGATACCGCCGCACAAATTAGTACAGACTTAATATAGCTAGATTTAAAATAGTCTAAAACAGGCTTAAAATATAGTTATATAGAAAAGCCTAAGAAGGGATAATATATATATTTGAAAAACCTAATACAGACTATTATATCATATAGCTTAAGGGGACATTAAACACTACATAAATGCTAAATAAAATGATGCATTCATAGAAAATATTAGTCTGAGAATAATATGCAGATGTATTTTTAAAAGTTTAAATAGATTTTTAAACATTGACAAAATAAGTGTAATGTTTTAGTGCCTATAAAACAATGGAAGCTGCCATGTTGTAACTTAGGTTACATTCTCTGCTGTTCCCAATCAGGGACAGTTTTAAATAGGTCACTAGAGTGTGCAGCCAATGACTGTGTGGAATATAACACTTCCAATTCTAACAGGAACTGAAAAACTCAGAATTTCAGAATAGAATTGCAGGAAAGGGGGACAAAATAAACAATGAAAGTATATAGCAGACTTTTTTTTATTTATAAATGATTTATCATTTTATATTATTATCTCAAAGTGTTCAATGTCCCTTTAAAGGGACACTGAACTCAAAAAACAAAGTTCGAAAAATAGATAAAATGTTTAAAATTAAGACACTTATTAATGTCACATACTTTGTAATAACTTACTGTTTGCCTGCAATTGATTCACAAAGTAATCCTGATTTCCAAACCCACTCCGTGGGTACCTGATCACCTAGCCCTATCTTGCATGAGAACCCAGGTACCAATATGGCAGACATTATCCGCTAGGCGCCTGCGCAAGGTTTTGACACGTCAGAGAATACGTCACCTTGTGTTTCTCTGTATTGAAATTGGAGAGCGGGTGACGGAGCTGCGCTAATAATGTGAGTGCTGTTCGCATATAGAATCTCCCTAGCATTAATGAGCAACTTATTATTGTGTGGGCATAAGAAAGAAATAATTTTTTTTATAGCTCGGATCAGATTGCGCATGCGCGAGATGCCGACTAAACATTTTAATTCGATTCATAAAATCTGAATATTATTTGTTGAATATACGGACGATTGTACAGCCCATATTTGTGGGCTGTCTTAGCCTACATCATTAGAAGATTTTAAAACAAAATTTTATATACAGGTAGCCCTCAGTTTACGCCGGGGTTAGGTTCCGAAGGAATGGTTGTAAATCGAAACCGTTGTAAATTGAAACCCAGTTTATAATGTAAGTCAATGGGAAGTGAGGGAGTTAGGTTCCAGGCCCCTCTCAAAATTGTCATAAGTAACACCTAATACATTATTTTTAAAGCTTTGAAATTAAGACTTTAAATGCTAAACAGCATTATAAATATAATAAAATAATCACACAAAACAGAATATATAATTAAACTAAGTTAAATGAACAAAAACTTTTGCTAAACAGCATTATAAACCTAATAAAATAATCACACAACCCAGACTTTACTTGCATTTTTTCTGCAAACATTTCTTTCTATGCATTCCTATCTGGACTGATTTATAGACAGGAAGATCTTGTTCCTTTGAAATCTGCTCGATAGCTCAGGTCTGGTTAAACTGATTAATTTCAGCTTGCTTGTCTTTGTTGCAACACAAGCGGACAGCTCCACCTACTGGCTATTTTAATAAATGCACTGCTTCTCAAAGCTTTTCAATAGCAGTCACATGACTGGAAAAAAGGTTGTTATTCTGAAACGGTGTAAATTGAACCGTTGTAAAACGAGGGCCACATGTATATTAGAAGGATCGTTTGAAACTGCAAGTAGCTGCAAATTATTTCTTTGAACATTATAACCCGATTTATATAATTGTTATATATGCCAAGAATAAAACTACAGTATCCTTTAATACAGGCCAAAATACTAAAAAACTAAATAACCTAATACCGGTTAAAATACTCATATTTAATAAAACTTAAAGGGACAGTCTAGTCAAAATTAAACTTTCATAATTCAGATAGGGCATGACAATTTGAACAACTTTCCAATTGACTTTAGTCATTACATATGCTTTGTTCCCTTGGTGGTATTTTTGAAAAACTAAACCTAGGTAGGCTCAAACTGATTTCTAAACCGTTGAAAAACGCCTCTTAGCTCAGAGCATTTTTAAAGTTTTTTTTTTTCTTTTTTCTTTTTTTTCACTGTAAGACAGTACTAGTTCATGTGCGTAAAATAGAAAACATTGTGCTCACTCCCGTGGAGTTATTTAGGAGTCTGTACTGATTGGCTAAACTGCATGTCAGTCAAAAGCACTGAGATAAGGGGGCAGTCTGCAGAGGTCCAGATACAAGGTAGTCACAGAGGTAAAAAGTATATTAATATAACTGTGTTGGATATGCAAAACTGGGGAATGGGTAGTAAAGGGATTATCTATCTTTTTAAACAATAAAAATTCTGGTGTAGACTGTCCCTTTAATAAGGGTTCATTTATATAATATAGCCTAATATACTTATATTCAAAGTATCCTAATGCAAGATTATTATACAATGAAGCCTGAATTAGGCAGATCTACTATATTCAGGAAAATCTTATATACCTGCTTATATCTAATATAGCCATAATACTGGCTAAAATTACTATATAAATATAGCCTGAAATATATAGCCTGAAAACAGGCCAAAGAAGTTATAATATAGGCTCATAAAGGCAAAAAAACTAAAATAAAGCCCTAATATAGGTTTATATATATAGCCTAATACAGGATAATCTCCTTATATAAACCTGAAGCAGCTGAATATGAAGCAACTGAATGTGCATATATATATATATATATATATATATATATATATATATATATATATATATATATATATATATATATATATATAAAAGTTCAGGATAGACAAGCACTCCAGAAATCCAGTTCCAATGCCTAGGGTGCAACAGATAAATAAATAGAAAATAATGAGGAGTGCACTCGCCAGGACTTTTCAGAAGTTTAATTCCAAAATGTGAACGTTTTCGGGGGGTTAGCCCCTTCTTCAGACATACAAAGATAAAATATGAACAAACCCACACCAGACACCCTTAAATAAGTAGGTCAGCCAATCACTAGCTCTCCAGGTAGGGTGCCACCCACACGGAGTGGACACTCTCCTAGCAACAAGTGGGGCTGACCAAGATACAAACATCAGTGCATTAAACAGTAAATATATACAGCAGGATATAAAAATGGAAGACACATAGTATGCATACAGAACATATGAATTATATGATTACATTACAATATAACACATAATGTCAGGCACAAGAAGATGAAATAGACAAGCCAAAACAATACAATCAACCTACAAAGAGGCAGAAATAAGCCCAAAGTTACTGTATGGGCCATGTTCGCCAGGCCACCAGTGTAGTCCAAGTTTAGCATGTCAGTGTAAACAGTGTTGCGAAGGGGCCAATGTAATTATGTATCACAAACAAAGGGTAACATGATTCCCAAAGTTGAGTCAAAACTAACAAAAACCAGGGCCCTAACATCAAGTGGCTTAGCGTAATCCAAATCATAGAAATAAAAACTAAACAGCCAGTAGAGAACAGCAATGATAACATTAGTAACGGGCAGAGCATAGCAATGATCCTATGTAATACATAATACCTGTCAGTGTTGCTGGTATATACATCCAGCGCTAACCCTGCCTCTCATGAATTATGGCATCTGATACCAGTCTTTTTCTTTATGGTCTTTAAGACTGGGAACACAAGGCATTTAAACCAGGAGCGCAAAACCGACCGGTTGCCTAGCAACCAGTAAACACAAACTCTGCAAGCGTGTCAACGGTCAATACCGCAATCATTACAGGGACCGTGCTCGCATAAAGAAAAAGACTGGTATCAGATGCCATAATTCATGAGAGGCAGGGTTAGCGCTGGATGTATATACCAGCAACACTGACAGGTATTATGTATTACATAGGATCATTGCTATGCTCTGCCCGTTACTAATGTTATCATTGCTGTTCTCTACTGGCTGTTTAGTTTTTATTTCTATGATTTGGATTACGCTAAGCCACTTGATGTTAGGGCCCTGGTTTTTGTTAGTTTTGACTCGACTTTGGGAATCATGTTACCCTTTGTTTGTGATACATAATTACATTGGCCCCTTCGCAACACTGTTTACACTGACATGCTAAACTTGGACTACACTGGTGGCCTGGCCAACATGGCCCATACAGTAACTTTGGGCTTATTTCTGCCTCTTTGTAGGTTGATTGTATTGTTTTGGCTTGTCTATTTCATCTTCTTGTGCCTGACATTATGTGTTATATTGTAATGTAATCATATAATTCATATGTTCTGTATGCATACTATGTGTCTTCCATCTTTATATCCTGCTGTATATATTTACTGTTTAATGCACTGATGTTTGTATCTTGGTCAGCCCCACTTGTTGCTAGGGGAGTGTCCACTCCGTGTGGGTGGCACCCTACCTGGAGAGCTAGTGATTGGCTGACCTACTTATTTAAGGGTGTCTGGTGTGGGTTTGTTCATATTGTATCTTTGTATGTCTGAAGAAGGGGCTAACCCCCCGAAAACGTTCACATTTTGGAATTAAACTTCTGAAAAGTCCTGGCGAGTGCACTCCTCATTATTTTATATATATATATATATATATATAATGGAAAATTTGTATGGAATTTAAAACTGCGCTCTGATAGAGATGTATTAAGAGCAATTTAGACTGAATAGCCTGTGCAATACAAGCTTCCAAAATGAAGCCGTATATATGTGCATAAAAAACAATGACAAGTGGCATTAAATTCTGGACGTATATTACTATTTAAGTGAAACAAGCTCCTATATACTCCAAACCAAGCCATAAGAGACAAAATACACACGTATATATACATTCATATGTATACATAAAAACATGTACATGTATACACCTAGACGTGTATATTATATATATATATATATATATATATATATATATATATACACACACACGCATATATTCACCTACACATGCATACATAAAAACATGTATAGGAACACACATACACATAAATATGTACATATACACACACACACATAAATATAGCTACATATGCCTACATAAAAACGTACATAGGTACATCTAGACACAAAGACCTGTATATATATATATATATATATATATATATATATATATATATATATATATATATATATACATACAGGTAGCACTCAGTTTACGCTGGGGTTAGGTTCCAGAAGGAATGGTTGTAAATCAAAACCATTGTAAATTGAAACCCAGTTTATAATGTAAGTCAATGGGAAGTGAGGGAGATAGGCTCCAGGCCCCTCTCAAAATTGTCATAAGTAACAGCTAATACATTATTTTTAAAGCTTTGAAATGAAGACTTTAAATGCTAAACAGTATTATAAACCTAATAAAATAATCACACAACACAGTATATATAATTAAACTAAGTTAAATGAACAAAAACATTTGCTAAACAGCATTATAAACCTAATAAAATAATCACACAACACAGACTTCACTTGCATTTTTCTGCAAACAGTTCCTTCTATGCATTCCAATCTGGACTGATTTATAGACAGGAAGATCTTGTTCCTTTGAAATCTGCTCGATAGCTCAGGTCTGGTTAAACTGATTAATTTCAGCTTGCTTGGCTTTGCTGCAACACAAGCGGACAGCTCCACCTACTGGCTATTTTAATAAATGCACTGCTTCTCAATGCTTTTCAATAGCAGTCACATGACTGGAAAAAAAGGTTGTTATTCTGAAACGGTGTAAATTGAACCGTTGTAAAACGAGGGTCACCTGTATATATATATATATACAGGGAGTGCAGAATTATTAGGCAAGTTGTATTTTTGAGGATTAATTTTATTATTGAACAACAACCATGTTCTCAATGAACCCAAAAAACTCATTAATATCAAAGCTGAATATTTTTGGAAGTAGTTTTTAGTTTGTTTTTAGTTTTAGCTATTTTAGGGGGATATATGTGTGTGCAGGTGACTATTACTGTGCATAATTATTAGGCAACTTAACAAAAAACAAATATATACCCATTTCAATTATTTATTTTTACCAGTGAAACCAATATAACATCTCAACATTCACAAATATACATTTCTGACATTCAAAAACAAAACAAAAACAAATCAGTGACCAATATAGCCACCTTTCTTTGCAAGGACACTAAAAAGCCTGCCATCCATGGATTCTGTCAGTGTTTTGATCTGTTCACCATCAACATTGCGTGCAGCAGCAACCACAGCCTCCCAGACACTGTTCAGAGAGGTGTACTGTTTTCCCTCCTTGTAAATCTCACATTTGATGATGGACCACAGGTTCTCAATGGGGTTCAGATCAGGTGAACAAGGAGGCCATGTCATTAGATTTTCTTCTTTTATACCCTTTCTTGCCAGCCACGCTGTGGAGTACTTGGACGCGTGTGATGGAGCATTGTCCTGCATGAAAATCATGTTTTTCTTGAAGGATGCAGACTTCTTCCTGTACCACTGCTTGAAGAAGGTGTCTTCCAGAAACTGGCAGTAGGACTGGGAGTTGAGCTTGACTCCATCCTCAACCCGAAAAGGCCCCACAAGCTCATCTTTGATGATACCAGCCCAAACCAGTACTCCACCTCCACCTTGCTGGCGTCTGAGTCGGACTGGAGCTCTCTGCCCTTTACCAATCCAGCCACGGGCCCATCCATCTGGCCCATCAAGACTCACTCTCATTTCATCAGTCCATAAAACCTTATAAAAATCAGTCTTGAGATATTTCTTGGCCCAGTCTTGACGTTTCAGCTTGTGTGTCTTGTTCAGTGTTGGTCGTCTTTTAGCCTTTCTTACCTTGGCCATGTCTCTGAGTATTGCACACCCTGTGCTTTTGGGCACTCCAGTGATGTTGCAGCTCTGAAATATGGCCCAACTGGTGGCAAGTGGCATCTTGGCAGCTGCACGCTTGACTTTTCTCAGTTCATGTGCAGTTATTTTGCGCCTTGGTTTTTCCACACGCTTCTTGCGACCCTGTTGACTATTTTGAATGAAGCGCTTGATTGTTCGATGATCACGCTTCAGAAGCTTTGCAATTTTAAGAGTGCTGCATCCCTTTGCAAGATATCTCACTATTTTTTACTTTTCTGAGCCTGTCAAGTCCTTCTTTTGACCCATTTTGCCAAAGGAAAGGAAGTTGCCTAATAATTATGCACACCTGATATAGGGTGTTGATGTCATTAGACCACACCTTTTCTCATTACAGAGATGCACATCACCTAATATGCTTAATTGGTAGTAGGCTTTCGAGCCTATACAGCTTGGAGTAAGACAAAATGCATAAAGAGGATGATGTGGTCAAAATACTCATTTGCCTAATAATTCTGCACTCCCTGTATATATATATATATATATATACACACACACAAATATTCACCTACATACAGATTCCTGCAGGCTTTTAAAGGTTAATACTGGATCTTTAGATCAGCATCTGAGTCTATAATACTTTATAGTCTATAACAAGAAATACTTTTTAATTCTGTCAGACCCAGAGGGCCATCAAACCTGGGTCTAACAAGTGAAAGGGCTTAGATTAAAACAGTCTAAAAATCCCCCATATGAATGCTCTGGAAGGCAAGGAATAAAGGATTTAATATCATTAAGTAAGAGAGAGTTTTATATAAATAGATAGGTCACACAGATGGGGCTGCTAGAAAAGGAGTGACACGGCCCTAAAATGACTATATATAATCTTAGACCATAAGGCTGACATCATACTTAGATAATACAACACACAAGGAAAAACCTATTAATTGTAGGCAAGCTAGAAAACAAGTTTAGCAAATACAGACTTGTCTACATTTAATATAATGTGCAGTAGAAATAAAGGGGGTCCTAAGCATGGCACCTGATGGAAAGAAGTTCTATGAAATAATGAGGCCTGGCTACTGGCCACACACACTCTGCACACTGTACTAAATAAAGCTTTGCAAGAAAAGAAATATGGCCTGGAAACCGGCCTAATATACAAACATCATGCAGGCAAGCAGGCTGTAAACCTATTGCCTGTTCCAATAGAAAACAAACAATTACATATAGGATAAGAATATAAAACATAAAGAGATAAGAATATAAAGAACTTAGGAAAGAAACCATATATAATAGTTTTACAGAAAAGTCTTAAACAAGATAAACAGAATAGAGACTAAAGAACCTAGGAAAGAAACCATATATAATGGTTTATACTTAGTATATTCTAAAACACAGATAAACAGATTATTGACCTTAAGCAAAGATAATCGCAATACATTAAAATTTGAGGAGAAAAATGAATACATGACCTGCTGTCTGGTAGCAGCAAAGAAAAGAGGAAGTGCTGGACTTGTTCATTACAGTTTATTAGGCTGCTGTGTGCTGATTGGTGCAGTCTTGTTACTATGCTATTATTATTTTTTTCTCTGTATGTTTTCTTTTCTGCTGTTTGGATTCAGTAAAGATTTGATGCAAAATATGAAGCCTCCTGTCTTGCCATAAAATCTTAAATATCACATAATGGTTCCTCCACAGAATCATGCAGTCCGATTGTTACTGCAATGTATGATGTAAGAAAAATAAAATATGATGGGAAGGCGTTAGGGATAATTTCCTACACTATATATTGTGTTAATTTAGCACCCTCAACCCCTATAGAACTGTGACTACTCTGATGTTTTCTTTTCACCATAGGCTGAAAATGAGGATGCCGAAGCCAGTCCAAAGTCTCCACTGACTTTCCCACACCCTGCAGGGCTGAGCCGAAGTCAGGAACTTGACAGTGGAGTAGGGAGGACAGATGAGAGCACTCGTAATGAGGAGAGCTCTGAGCATGACCTACTGGGAGACGACCAGACCAGTAGTGCCAACACTCCCGGTAGCCAACGGCGCCTGCGTTTCCTACGTGGGGATACTCAGCATCCTCTACAATGCAGGGAATTTCACCACAGTCTTGACTCCTTGCTGGCAGCAGATGGTTCTGCCCCTTACAATGAGATTCTACCACCAGCTGCAGGGCTGACAGATGAGGAGTATGAAAGATACAGAGAACTGCTGGAGATCACATGCCATCTAGAGAATGGCAATGGACCTGCCTTTCTTTATGCATCTCGGCAGGGTGGGCTTGATGTAAACCGAAATGAGAGTGTCATGAGGGAAATGGCAGTGTTAGAGGAAGAATTACGACACTTGGAGTTTAAGTTCCGCAATGTTCTTAGGGCACAAAAAATGCAACAGTTGAGGGAGCGTTGCATGAAAGCCTGGCTTCTGGAGGAGGAGGACAGTCTATATGAATTTGTGGGTGGAGGTACTGCAAACATTGAGTGCTCTACCAAGCTTCCCGACATCACAGAACTGCCAGAAAGATCAGATAAGGACAGCACTAGTGCCTATAATACTGGGGAGAGTTGCAGAAGCACCCCTCTTATGATGGAGCCACCATTGCCTTTGGACAGTCCATTGAGGCGACTAACTGATGCCAGCCTGGCATCAGGTACATTCTGTCAGGTAGCAGATGTGCACTCAACCAATGCTAATATGAACAGAGGTCATGGTAAAAATGTACCTCAATATCCTGCCACTCCTGAACCAGTGCCAACTAAGTTCCGCTCTCTTTGTCGTGAAGGGAGGCACACCACAGAGGAAAGATTAAGAAGAGGGACAAAACCCAATGGTGATTTGGACAGAGGAAGCCGTGAGAACAGCCCATACCTAAGTAGGCGCCAGCGTTCTCAAGGAGGGGAACGTTACCGGAGTTGCCTGCAATTGGCACAGCCACGAAGCCTGGATGAGTTGGATGTAGATACCTCCTGTGGTAAAGGTATGGGGGTATCACAGAGCACTCAGCCCCAAGCTGAACCACGCATGGAATGGAAAGTGAAAGTAAGGAGTGATGGTACACGTTATGTGGCCAAGCGTCCAGTGAGAGATCGCCTTCTGAAGGCAAGGGCGATGAAGATCAAAGAAGAGCGCAGTGGGATGACCACTGACGATGATGCAGTCAGTGAGATGAAAATGGGTCGTTACTGGAGCAAAGAAGATAGAAAGAGGCATCTGATGCGAGCCAGAGAGCAAAGAAAGAGAAGGGAATTTATGATGCAGAGCAGGCTGGACTGCCTGAGAGAGCAGCAACAACAGCAACAAGGAGTAGAGGGGAAAGGAGAAATGAGCATCATTGCCCTGAGCCACCGTAAAACCATGAAAAAGCGCAACAAAAAGATCCTGGATAACTGGATCACCATCCAGGAAATGCTAGCTCATGGGACCCGGTCTGCTGATGGCAAGAGAGTTTATAATCCCTTGCTCTCTGTCACCACAGTCTGAGAGCTGTCTGTACAGTTTAATCTCTTTGCCAAATCACATTTCTTCTCTGTTTTATGTAGGATTATTTGGTTTGTCCAATCATAATCCCTTTTTTATAGATATAATGCCTCCTTGTTTTTATTTATATTATTTGATTGTAATCTAGCTCTAATGTATATCTCTTTTTAACCTTGTCTTGTCTCAGTACATTATTTTGTCTTTTTTTCTCTCTCTTTCTTTCATCTTTGATGGGAGGAACCTCAGGAGAGGGAACTTTAACACAGGGTGAACTTTTTAAAACCAGCTATCAGTGGCAGAATCTTCCACATGTACATATCTCGAACCCTCCCTGATATAGGGCAGCTACATGTAGTGGAGATGTTTAAGCGGAAATCAAAAAGACATCTCCTTGCATAAGAGTTTGTTGAAATGGAGCACAAAGGGTTTTAGACTCTATGACTTCAAAATACTGTGAATGCCTTCATGTTCCTGATTGACCCTTTACCAGTATTCCTGTTATCTTGCTTCTTCATGAGGGTTGGCTCGCTATCACAGAAGTGTGTGGTTATCATTAGAAATGTTGGAAACTACCACAATGAAGTTCAAGACTCTAAACACTGCCACTTGTGGATCCAGAGCACATGGCCATTGGTGGACTTTTGACTTTTTAAAGATGGACGATAGCACAAACAAGGGGGGGGGGGGGGTCAATGAAGTATGAACAGTATTTCCACTTTTTGGATAATTCTGCACATGAAGTTGCTATCTATGTGCAGGCTTGTGTCTTAGAAAACTCAACATGTCTATTGTTTCCAATGTGATTGTGACCTATGTTTGACTTTTTTGCTTTTCCACTATTTTTTTTTTCTGTCTTGGAACGTGTGCCAGCCTGAGAGGGTGATGGATGAGGGATGTTAGGTACAATAAATGTTGATGTTTTTTGCCACCAGATGTTTGGATAAGCGGAAGTAAACACATGTCTCTTTGAATTACTAAGATGGTTAGATAACTATTGGAGTGTGATAGACACATCAGTTTTGCTCTATGTGTTTCTAATTTCAGCCTGTGTCCTCTACGTTGTCAGCTTAGAAGAGGACATAAAGGCTCAAGGGATCTGTCTCCTCCTGAGTAAAGATTTTATACATATATTGATTTAAGGTGAACCTGCTTCATGGTGCACAGGAAACATGTTAAATCAATTATATGGGTGTACAGCCTTTATCTAAACTAAACAAATTTACTTCTAAAATTTAAACGGTGTTCAGATTGTAGGTCAAAAGATATATAATGCTGTATGGACCTGCACTTTCCTATTGCATATTGAGCTGCATAATAGATTGTAACTTTTAGCTATCTTAAATTTTAAATGACTCATATTTCAAAATGTATAGTCATTTAAATGAACATAGTTGGACACTAAGGTATCATAGCAAATCAATAGTCCATTGCTAAAATGTGTTCCTAAATTATAAGTCTCCATTAATGGAAATATGCAGGCTTAAGTATACCATGTCATTTTGGGAAACATTTTAGAACACACACATAAAATCAGCGTAGGCCTTTGATTAATCACCTAGATATCTTTGATTCAGAGGCATAACTAGAGGAGTATCAGATGTTTCAATTGAGACCAAGAGGTAGATTTATTAAATGTCGAGCGGACATGTTTTGTTATAGTGAAGCAAAAGTCTTATGACCGCTGCTTTATAAATGGAGCCCGAAGCCTGCAGCTCTAGGAGGCCCATCTGGCCCTGCAATCAGTAGTGGTGTCATTACAGGAGGGTCTGGTGGGTCCTGTGCTCTGCCTTCATCATCTCAGGCCCTTCAGCGTGCCCTCCCCTGCAAAGCAGGGATTTGCCTTTAGAATATGGTGTCAGGGTTTCCATGATTTCCACCACAGAGTTGCTGTACAGAAAAGCTTGCCACTGCATTTGTAAAGAAAGCTTCCCAAGTACATCTCTTTTGGTGCAGACTAACCAAACAGCCAGAAAGGGGACAGTTTAAATGGGGGACCCCACCTTAGTCGTTGCCCTGGTGATCAGTAAGGTCTAGTTATGCCCCTGCTTTGATTGGTTAGATGTGTGACACTGTGTTGCTCTACAGAAAATAGAAAGCGATCCCAGTGCAGATAAAAATACACACTTTATTGAATAAAAAACTTCAGTGTAGTGAAGAGACAAAACGGTCTTACGCGTTTCTGTTCAAAAACTAGATTTACCAACCCATAATTTCTTATACCTCAAGTTTAATTTAGAACGGCCTTAATCTACACACATTACAATCAGTGTTCTCTCTAAGTCCCTATTTTGTGAGTGACCCAGCAGTAAAACAGTTAATAAGGTAACTATACCTTGCTGTCTGCATTGTGTAGTGTTTGCTAACTGCAAGGTGTGGTTCCCTAATTAACTCTTTCTCTGCTGAGCCGCTCACAAAACCTGTCCTTAGACTTACAATCAACATTTTGTCACCCACATAATCATCAGCAATCTTATAGTAGCGTCACTCTATATTTTCCATAAGCATCTCCCCTTATAGTCATACCACCCTATACTTCCCATAAGCACCTTCCCCTTTTAGTGCCATTATCTTATACGTCATATGAACATGACCCCTTGTAGCCACACCATCCTATTCATCATGCTATTGGTACTTACAGAAAGTGAACAGTTATTTACTGGCCAACTTTAAATCCCAGATGTTGACAAATGGTTTTCATAACCTTCAAAAATATTCAGTTTATTATTGTTAGGTCTATAGGGGCATAGGAGATGAATAAGTGCCATAACTTTTATAAAGCTCTAGACAGCCTCCCCATAGCCCTCTCAGGCTGATGGAGCAGATGGTGACTGAGAGACCTATGTTTGATTTTTACCTGTGGGTGTGTGTTTGCTTTTGTTTAAATGCCCATTGTTACTGTGTCATCTTCTCTCTGCTACTGGGTCGATAATATTAATAAACTGATCTCTTTCTCATAAGAGGGGAAACCTGTGTTCATGTGATTTTATTTTCCTTAACCTGTAACTTTTGCATACTGCTCATGAATAGAGCTTGTACACCTGGCTGAGTATAACACTTTGCACCTACACTACTGCACATGAAGCTAATGCCACAATACAGCCTACTTGTCACACTATAGGACTGACCTATCAATGCTCAGTTTATGGAACAGTCATCTGAAAAGTTCTTCTGATTGGTAAACATTTTAAAAGTATTTGAGAAGACCCAAATGATCATGTTTTATGGCAGGGTGGGTTATGGTGCTTGAGGAATCAACTTGTTTTTCTTTCCTAAGATTAGGGAGTCCATAGTTAGATATTTCCTGCAACTAGGAGAAAGTCAAGAACCCTCACAAGAGTATTAATTCCTCTCCCCACTCAGTTTGTTATTGGCCTCCAAGGAGAAAGGTGCACTGCAAGCAATATTGGTGAGTGGAGTAGGGGTAGATGAATATCTCAATTGTGGCATGTCAGTACTCTCATTGGTAAATCTCTCAGCAATAATTGCTTGGTATATCTACAAGTATCCTCTGAGGTATATTTACTTGCACTGGATAGGCTCTCTACTGGATCAGCAATCTGTGAGGAAGAAAGGCCTCAGCAAGCTGGTAAGATACAGTGGAGGGGCTCCGTAGTTCAGGTAAGTGGCTCAAACACTAAACCCAGCCCAGGAATTACTCTCCTTGTATAGGTACTACATAGCTGGGGTTCTCAGCCTTTACACATAGCACTTATGTGTTTAACACCAAAAATTAAAATCCCTCTTTTTTTATTGCCTTATTACCCCTTAGCAGCCCTCAATATGTTTTAGTCCTGGGTTCACTATATTTCCTCACAGAACAAAAACACTGCATTGTCTCTTTAAGAAAACCTCTATTTGCCTTATGCAGTTAGTAGTTCAGCTCATGATGGATGAGGTTAAGGTTGGGGGCAAAAAAAGGATCAAATGTTTTTTTTGTATTCAATAAAATATGTTTATGGTGTGTTTTAGTGGTTTTCCTCACAGGCTTTAGCATGCACGTCATTCTAGACTTAGGCTCCTCCCACCCATTGGTGCCCTTTCTCCCTCACCAGATCTCTAAGTGACTGATCTCTGTCTCCAGTCCTTACAAGCTATCTGGGTTTTAACCCTTTATATGTCCAGGAGGTGGGTGAGTACTTATAGGAGCTGCTGAGGGGTGGGTAATAAAAAGTTTTTTCTGAGGGAAATTATTTTGCTTTTTTTCTCTGTCTTCTGATGTGTTTTTTTATAGGCTGTTTGTTGTATTTTGTGCAAATACACTGATAATATAAAGTTTTGGAATTTATCCTTATTTCCAATTACCTGCAGTTTTGCTTATTATTTTGCAGTCATGTCTGTACCCCACTTGATTTGACTGACCCATTAGAAGGGACCCCTAGGGAACATACTACAGCCAAAAACTTTCTTCAGTTCATTTTCCATGTTTACCAGAGTTTAAATACAGTCTTAATAAGACTATGACAGAGATTTTAGCCGCTATACCCAAACCAAGTAAGCGCAAGCGAAAATCAAGATATTTACCTCACACTACCTGTATCCCCAAGGCTCAGTTACCACCAACCTTACAAAGCTCTGACTCGGCTGAGTCTCTGTATAAGGGTTCTGAGGGTGAAGTCTCTTCTGAGGACCTTGATCCTATACCTGAGGCTGATTCTACATTTAGATTTAAAGTAGACCATATCTGCTTCTTACTTCAGGAGGTTTTGAATACCTTAGAACTATCAGAACTGGATCCAGAGGATTCTAAACCTGTAAATAAGTTGAATCAACTTTTAAAGCTCTGCCTAAAGTGCATAAGGCTTTTGAAGCACCAGACTGATGCAGTCATCATCAAAATTGATATTAAAAAATATGACCATTGCTGTTTTCTTAAAGAGAGCTTTATGGCTTAAATCTTGGTCAGCTGACATGGTTTCTAAGAATAGGTTTTTAGCAGTCCCTTTTGAAGGGAAGATGCTTTTTGGATCAGAGAATTTGATTCTATTATCAAAACTGTCACTGGGGGGAAAGGGGCTTTTCTACCTCAGGACAAGAAATCTAAGGAGAAGAACAAACAAATAAATAGTTTTCGTTCCTTTTGCTCCCCTAGAGATCTAAAGTCCCCCTCCAACCTGAAGTCTAAATCCTCCAAACTTTCCTGGAAACCAGCCCAACTCAAATCAGAAATCTGCATGAAAACCAGACCTCCATGGGAACGGTTTCATCTGTCTCACGTTGCAAATGAACCTTTGTTCAGTGTGTTCAAGACTTAGAGGATATGGTTGTGATCCAACCTGTTCCAATATTTCAACATGGTCAGGGTTTCCAATCTCTTCATTGTCCCAAAAAAGAAGGCTCTTATTATACTATTCTAGACTCTTTCAAAATGGAAACAAACTGCACCATCTTGACGCTAATTAAGGAGGGTCAATTTAGGAGAACTATAGATATAAAGGATGCATATCTGCATATTCTAATTCACAATGATTATTTCCAGTTTCTACGGTTTGCTTTTCTCAACAAGCATTACCAATTTGTGCCCCCTCCTCTTCGGTCTGGTCACTGCATCTTCACAAAGGTTTTAGGGGCTCTCTTAGCAGTGATCAGAGTTTAGAGAATCTCTGTTGCTCCTTATTTTAACAATATCTTGGTTCAAGCTCTCTCTCTTTCTCTAGCTACTGCTCATACCCACAGAATGGTAACTTTCCTTCAGCAACATGGATGGGAAAAACAATGTCCCCAAACCTTCCTTATTACCAACCACAAGGGTGAGTTCTCTGGGTGTGATAATAGACTCGGTAAAATGTGCTTATTTCTCACTGAACTTCGCAGAACCAAACTTCAGACTGCCTGTCTTTTTCTACAGATCGCTTATTCTTGATCTTTAGCACAATGTAGGGAAGTAGTGGGTCTTATGGTAACTGCGTCAGACGCGATACCTTTTGCTCGCTTTCATCTTCGTTCTCTTCAATTATCCATGCTTCAACAGTGCTCAAAGGATTGTTTCCATCTGGAACAGCAGATAGAACTCAGTTCTTCAGTCAAACTATCTGTCTCTCTTCTTTTCTTTGGCCTATCTAGACTGTAGTCACTACGGAAGCAAGTCTGATGGGTTGGGGCGCTGTTTGGG
Organism: Bombina bombina; assembly: GCF_027579735.1. Classification (NCBI taxonomy): domain Eukaryota; kingdom Metazoa; phylum Chordata; class Amphibia; order Anura; family Bombinatoridae; genus Bombina; species Bombina bombina. The sequence goes on from NC_069510.1 coordinate 99,130,673, forward strand.
AATGTTGAAGGGTGTAGGGCGTATGGTCCCCTCTGTAGGCGAGGTTACCTATCAACATCCTAGAACTTTGTGCAATTCTTTGGGACCTTCAATCTTAGCCCCTTCTCAAACAGGAAAAATTAATTCTATTCAAGTTAGACAACGTCACTGTCGCGGCGAACATAAATAATCAGGGAGGGACTTGAAGTCTATTAGCTATGCGAGAGGTATAAGAGTCATTGCAAAAATTAAACAGGAATTGACTTCTGTAATTTCCATAGCTCTATTTTGGCCCCGCATAACTTAATATGCTAGTTATTTAAAGGATCAGTTTTCGGCAGTATCGTTTTTGTTTCACCAAACTAGCCAAATTACCAAACTTTTGTCTTGATATTTACTGTGAAATGTTTAATTTGCAAGTTAGTTACTATCTGTCCCCCAGCACAACTTTGCAGTTCCTGCTTAGCCTCTGCTCTACAGTCTCATTCTCAGGGCCCTAGCTCTAGTCCTTCTGTGTGTCATTAACCTGTATACAGACTATAGCAGCTATGCCGCCTGCAAGTAAGCACAAACACAAATATAAACACATTTCACTTTTTACATGGGGGTCTGTTGTTTCAATACGCTGTAAGCATTGCTGCAGTAGCTGGAGCTGCGGTTTTTGGTGTGACTCGTTAACAGATCTAGTGTCAGTCGAATCTCCTTTAGAGGATATACACAATAGAATCAATTTTTCCTTCATCTGTGATGCTATCATCCAGATTATTCGCATTAATGCAAAAAAAAAAAAAAGGCATAGTTTTGTCACAAAGAGCTATTTGGCTAAAATCTTGGTCAGCTGACATGGTCTCTAAATCCAGACTATTGTCTTTAGACTTTAAGGGCAAGAGTCTATTTTGTCCGGGATTGGACTAGATTGTTTCTACTGCAACAGGGGGCAAGGGAGCCTTCTTGCCTCAGGATAAGAAATCTAGGCCTAAGGAAAAATCGGGTGCCCGTTTTCGTTCCTTTCGCCATAACAGGAACCAGAGATCTTCTTCTTCTGAAGACTGAATCCTCCAAGTCTACCTGGAAACCAAATCCAGTATGGAGCAAGTCCAAGCAGACCAAGAAGCCTGTCTCTGAGTCTAAGTCTGCATGAGGGATTCTTCTCCGGTAAGGGGGCAGGCTAAGTCTTTTTTGGGAAGCATGGGCTCGGTCTGTTCAAGACCTTTGGGTTCTAGAGAGCGTCTCCCAGTGTTACAGAATAGGTGTCAGATCTCGGCCTCCGTTTTTCAAAAGACCAGAAAATAGAGTGGCCTTTTTCAGTGTGTACAGGACCTAGAGGACATGGGAGTGATGGTCCTAGTTCCAATGGCAGACCAGGGAACAGGGTTTTATTCAAACCTGTGTGTTGTTCATAAGAAGGAAGGGACTTTCAGACCCATCCTGAACCTAAAGACTCTAAACACATTCTTAAAGGTTCCTTTCTTCAAGATGGAAACCATCAGATCAATTATGCCTCTGGTTCAGGGTCAATTTATGTCCACAGTGGTCGTGAAGGATGCATATCTTTACATCCCAATCCATCAGAATAATCATCAGTTCTTACGGTTTGCTTTTCAGAATAAGCACTATCAGTTTACAGCTCTCCCTTTTGGTGTAGCTACGGCTTCATGAATATTTATAAAGGTTCTGGGAGCTCTTTTTTGTGATTCAGGCTCAGGGAGTAGTGGTGGCTCCTTACCTGGATGATATATTGGTTCAGGCAGGAGTCAGCAACAAAATGCTATCCAGCAGTATAGCAGATCAGGGGTAAACCAATAGAATGGTCAGACTGGCAGAGTTCAGCAACAAAGTAGCAATCCAGTAGTTCAGGGGTTAAGCAAGCAGAGAAGTCAAACAAGCAGAGTTCAGTATCAGTATACCAATCCAGTAGTTCAGGGGTTAAGGCAAGCAGAGTAGTCAAACAAGCAGAGTTCAGTATCAGTATAGCAATCCAGTAGTTCAGCAGTTAAGGCAAGCAGAGTAGTCAAACAAGCAGAGTTCAGTATCAGTATAGCAATCCAGTAGTTCAGGGGTTAAGGCAAGCAGAGTAGTCAAACAAGCAGAGTTCAGTATCAGTATAGCAATCCAGTAGTTCAGGGATTAAGGCAAGCAGAGTAGTCAAACAAGCAAAGCTCAGTATCAGTATAGCAATCCAGTAGTTCAGGGGTTAAGGCAAGCTGAGTAGTCAAACAGGCAGAGTTCATCAACAGAGTATCAATATAGCAATCCAGTTAACAGAAATACAGCACCCAGTAGAACACAAAGTAACACCTATACTTGGGCACAGGTGGGAGAGACTGAGGCACTTACATAGGGAAGACAGGGCAGGCGGTGATGATGGCATCACCGTGCTGCATTACACTGCTGCATCCCTAGCAACAGGAGGACTGCCTGCGTCCAATGCAATGGATTGGCCACAGCAGAGCGGAGGAGCAGCATGACCATGACAGACCAACACAAACTCAATCTTCAGTCACTTGTCCAGCCTTACAGCTCTCCCTTTCGGTCTAGCTACGGCTTCCAGGATATTTACAAAGGTTCTGGAAGCTCTTTTTTTCGTGATTCGGGCTCAGGAAGTAGTGGTGGCTCCTTACCTGGATGATATATTGGTTCAGGCGCCATCTTTACCTTTAGCGGTCGCTCATACAGAGAAACTACTCTGGTTACTTCACAATCATGGTCTCAAACGAGTGTGTGTTTTCTGGGAATTATCGACTCTGTAGCAATGAAACTTTTTCTGACAGACCAACGCAAACTCAAACTTCAGTCACTTGTCCACCCTGCTGTAGCTCAATGTATATAGGGGTTGTGGGGCTCATGGTAGCGGCATCGGATGCCATAATATTTGCACAGTTTCATTTGTGATGCCTCCAGCTCCAGTCAGTGGAATGGAGATCATTCCAACCTATCTCAGGTAATCCATTTAGATCCTGTCACTAGATGTTCTCTCTCTTGGTGGACGCCTCCCAGCCCTGTGTCTCGTGGTCTGGAGTTTCTTTGCCTATCAGGGGAAATAATTACTCCAGATGCCAATATATTAGGTTGGGGAGCGATTTGGGGTCGTCTGAGGGCCTGGGGTGTTTGGGCACCTCAGGAAGTGTTCTGGATTTCGGAGCAATCATCAATGCTTTGCAAGCATGGCCCCTACTCAGTCCCACTGATCCGCTTTCAGCCATACAACATAACTATGATGGTGTACATAAATCATTAGAGGGGTACTGGAAGTTCCCTAGCAATGCAGGAAGTGTCTTGAATCTTGTCTTGGCCAGAGGTACATCAATGTACCATATGAGCCGTTCACATTCAAGGGGTAGAAGACTGGCAAGCAGATTACCTGAGTTGTCAGGGGTTACACTCATAGGAATGGTTTCTCAACCAGGAGATAAATTTGATCAGTTGACCATTCGTTGGGACTCCTGGAGATAGATCATATGAAGTCTCATCTTAATCACCAGCTGCCGCGGTACGGGTCGAGGTCAAGAGCTCAGCTGGAACTAGTAGGTGCATTAGTGTCCCCTTAGAGGTACCATTTAATTTATCTGTTTCCTCCAACCATCCTTCTTCCCAGAGTGTTGGCACGAATGTAGCAGTAGATTGTACTGGCTATTCTGATCCAGGGTCCATTCTTTTATCAAAACCTGCAATCTCTCAATTTTACTGCTTGGAGATTGAACAATTGATTTTGTCTCAGAGACTCTTCTCTGACTCTGTGATTAATAAATTAATTCAGGCTCGCAAGCCGGTTACAAAAAATATTTACCATAAGGTTTGGAAGGTTTATCTCTCTTAGTGCTCTGAAAGCGGTTACTCTTGGCATTTAGTGAGAATCCCTTGTATTCTTCAGTTCCTTCAGGAAGGTCTTGATAAGGGTTTATCAGCCAGTTCTCTTAAATGGACAGTCTACACCAGAATTGTTATTGTTTTAAAAGATAATCCCTTGTTTACCCATTCCCTAGTTGTACATAACCAACGCAGTTATATTTATATATTTTTTACCCCTGTGATTATCTTGTATCTAAGCCTCTGCAGAGTGTCCCTTTATTTCAGTTATTTTGACAGACTTGCAGTTTAGCCAATCAGTGATTGCTCCCAGGTAACTGCACGCTCACGAGCACAGTGTTATCTATATGAAAAACATGAACTAACACCCTTTAGTGGTGAAAAACCTGTTAAAATGCATTCTTAAGAGGCGGCCTTCAAGGTCTAAGAAATTAGCATATGAACCTCCTAGGTTAAGCTTTCAACTAAGAATACCAAGAGAACAAAGAAAAATTGGTGATAAAAGTAAATTGGAAAATTGTTTAAAATGACATGCCCTATCTGAATCATTAAAGTTTTTTTTGGACTAGACTGTCCCTTTAAGGGCCAGATTTCTGCTCTTTCTGTTTTACTTCACAGGAAGTTAGCCCGTATACCAAAAATTTAGGCTTTTGTTCAGGCTTTGGTTAGAATCAGACCTTTAGACAGACCAGTTTCTCCTCCTTGCAGTCTAAATTTGGTTCTTAGAGTCCTTCAATCGTCTCCATTTGAACCCATGCATTCTTTGGATATCAAGTTACTATCTAACCGCTAGATTTAGAGTTCTGCGGCCAAAGGGGTGTGTTAGCTACGCATGCTTTTTTTCTCCCGCACCTTTTAAATACCGCTGGTATTTAGAGTTCACAGAAGGGCTGCGTTAGGCTCCAAAAAGGGAGCGTAGAGCATAATTTACCACTGCAACTCTAAATAGCAGCGCTGCGTACGGATGCGGCCAGCTTCAAAAACGTGCTCATGCACGATTTCCCCATAGGAAACAATGGGGCAGTTTGAGCTGAAAAAAAACCTAACACCTGCAAAAAAGCAGCGTTCAGCTCCTAACGCAGCCCCATTGTTTCCTATGGGGAAACACTTCCTAAGTCTGCACCTAACACCCTAACATGTACCCCGAGTCTAAACACCCCTAACCTTACACTTATTAAACCCTAATCTGCCGCCCCCGCTATCGCTAACCCCTGCATATTTTTTAACCCCTAATCTGCCGCTCCATATACCGCCGCCACCTACGTTATCCCTATGTACCCCTAATCTGCTGCCCCTAACACCGCCGACCCCTACATTATATTTATTAACCCCTAATCTGCCGTCCCCAACGTCGCCGCCACCTACCTACAATTATTAACCACTAATCTGCCGACCGGACCTCACCTCTACTCTAATAAAGTTATTAACCCCTAAAGCTAAGTCTACCCCTAACACTAACACCCCCATAAGTTAAATATAATTTAAATCTAAGGAAATAAATTAACTCTTATTAAATAAATTATTCCTATTTAAAGCTAAATACTTGCCTGTAAAATAAACCCTAATATAGCTACAATATAAATAATAATTATATTGTAGCTATTTTAGGATTAATATCTATTTTACAGGTAACTTTGTATTTATTTTAACCAGGTACAATAGCTATTAAATAGTTAATAACTATTTAATAGCTACCTAGTTAAAATAATTACAAAATTACCTGTAAAATAAATCCTAACCTAAGTTACAATTAAACCTAACACTGCACTATCAATAAAATAATTAAATAAAATACCTACAATTAACTACAATTAAATCTAACACTACACTATCAATAAATTAATTACATAAAATACCTACAAATAAATACAATTAAATAAACTAACTAAAGTACAAAAAAATAAAAAAGAACTAAGTTACAAAGAATAAAAAAATAATTTACAAACATTAGAAAAATATTACAACAATTTTAAGCTAATTACACCTACTCTAAGCCCCCTAATAAAATAACAAAGCCCCCCCAATCGGAATTAAGGTAGGAAAATTCTGATTGGCTGATGGAATCAGCCAATCAGATTGAGCTCGCATTCTATTGGCGGTTCTGATCAGCCAATAGAATGCAAGCTCAATCTGATTGGCTGATTGGATCAGCCAATCGGATTAAACTTGAATCTGATTGGCTGATTCCATCAGCCAATCAGAATTTTCCTACCTTAATTCCGATTGGCTGATAGAATCCTATCAGCCAATCGGAATTCGAGGGACGCTATCTTGAATGACGTCATTTAAAGGAACCGTCATTCGGCGAGTAGGCGTCGGTTGAAGAGGATGGATCCGCGTCGGCTGGGAAGAAAATGGCTCCGCTCCGGATGGATGAAGATAGAAGATGCCGCTTGGATGAAGATGTCTACCGGTCCAGATGTCCTCTTCTGCCCGTATAGGATGAAGACTTCTGCCGCTCCGGATGTCTTCTTTTGGTCCATCGGTGCCCGGCTGGGTGAACACGACTCAAGGTAGGGAGATCTTCAGGGGCTTAGTGTTAGGTTTATTTAAGGGGGGTTTGGGTTAGATTAGGGGTATGTGGGTGGTGGGTTGTAATGTTGGGGGGGTATTGTATGTTTTTTTTACAGGCAAAAGAGCAGAATTCTTTGGGGCATGCCCTGCAAAAGGCCCTTTTAAGGGCTGGTAAGGTAAAAGAGCTTTTCTATTTTTATTTTAGAATAGGGTAGGGCATTTTTTTATTTTGGGGGGCTTTGTTATTTTATTAGCGGGCTTAGAGTAGAATTTTCCTACCTTTATTCCGATTGGCTGATAGAATCCTATCAGCCAATCGGAATTCGAGGGACGCTATCTTGAATGACGTCATTTAAAGGAACCGTCATTCGGCGAGTAGGCGTCGGTTGAAGAGGATGGATCCGCGTCGGCTGGGAAGAAAATGGCTCCGCTCCGGATGGATGAAGATAGAAGATGCCGCTTGGATGAAGATGTCTACCGGTCCAGATGTCCTCTTCTGCCCGTATAGGATGAAGACTTCTGCCGCTCCGGATGTCTTCTTTTGGTCCATCGGTGCCCGGCTGGGTGAACACGACTCAAGGTAGGGAGATCTTCAGGGGCTTAGTGTTAGGTTTATTTAAGGGGGGTTTGGGTTAGATTAGGGGTATGTGGGTGGTGGGTTGTAATGTTGGGGGGGTATTGTATGTTTTTTTTACAGGCAAAAGAGCAGAATTCTTTGGGGCATGCCCTGCAAAAGGCCCTTTTAAGGGCTGGTAAGGTAAAAGAGCTTTTCTATTTTTATTTTAGAATAGGGTAGGGCATTTTTTTATTTTGGGGGGCTTTGTTATTTTATTAGCGGGCTTAGAGTAGAATTTTCCTACCTTTATTCCGATTGGCTGATAGAATCCTATCAGCCAATCGGAATTCGAGGGACGCTATCTTGAATGACGTCATTTAAAGGAACCGTCATTCGGCGAGTAGGCGTCGGTTGAAGAGGATGGATCCGCGTCGGCTGGGAAGAAAATGGCTCCGCTCTGGATGGATGAAGATAGAAGATGCCGCTTGGATGAAGATGTCTACCGGTCCAGATATCCTCTTCTGCCCGGATAGGATGAAGACTTCTGCCGCTCCGGATGTCTTCTTTTGGTCCATCGGTGCCCGGCTGGGTGAACACGACTCAAGGTAGGGAGATCTTCAGGGGCTTAGTGTTAGGTTTATTTAAGGGGGGTTTGGGTTAGATTAGGGGTATGTGGGTGGTGGGTTGTAATGTTGGGGGGGTATTGTATGTTTTTTTTACAGGCAAAAGAGCAGAATTCTTTGGGGCATGCCCTGCAAAAGGTAAGGTAAAAGAGCTTTTCTATTTTTATTTTAGAATAGGGTAGGGCATTTTTTTATTTTGGGGGGCTTTGTTATTTTATTAGCGGGCTTAGAGTAGGTGTAATTAGCTTAAAATTGTTGTAATATTTTTCTAATGTTTGTAAATTATTTTTTTATTTTTTGTAACTTAGTTCTTTTTTATTTTTTTGTACTTTAATTAGTTTATTTAATTGTATTTATTTGTAGGTATTTTATGTAATTAATTTATTGATAGTGTAGTGTTAGATTTAATTGTAGATAATTGTAGGTATTTTATTTAATTAATTTATTGATAGTGTAGTGTTAGGTTTAATTGTAACTTAGGTTAGGATTTATTTTACAGGTAATTTTGTAATTATTTTAACTAGGTAGCTATTAAATAGTTATTAACTATTTAATAGCTATTGTACCTGGTTAAAATAAATACAAAGTTACCTGTAAAATAAATATTAATCCTAAAATAGCTACAATATAATTATAATTTATATTGTAGCTATATTAGGGTTTATTTTACAGGTAAGTATTTAGCTTTAAATAGGAATAATTTATTTAATAAGAGTTAATTTATTTTGTTAGATAAAAATTATATTTAACTTAGGGGGGTGTTAGGGTTAGACTTAGCTTTAGGGGTTAATAAATTTATTAGAGTAGCGGCGAGGTCCGGTCGGCAGAGGCGTTAATACTTGAAGTTAGGTGTCGATGATGTTAGGGAGGGCAGATTAGGGGTTAATACAATTTATTATAGGGTTATTGAGGCGGGAGTGAGGCGGAGTAGGGGTTAATAACTTTATTATAGTAGCGGTGAGGTCCGGTCAGCAGATTAGGGGTTAATAATTGTAGGTAGGTGGCGGCGACGTTGGGGGCGGCAGATTAGGGGTTAATAAATATAATATAGGGGTCGGCGGTGTTAGGGGCAGCAGATTAGGGGTACATAGGGATACCGTAGGTTGCGGCGGTGTGCGGTCAGCAGATTAGGGGTTAAAAAAATTTAATAGAGTGGCGGCGATGTGGGGGAGCCTCGGTTTAGGGGTACATAGGTAGTTTATGGGTGTTAGTGTACTTTAGAGCACAGTAGTTAAGAGCTTTATGAACCGGCGTTAGCCCATAAAGCTCTTAACTCCTGGCTTTTCTCTGCGGCTGGAGTCTTGTCGGTAGATTTCTAACGCTCACTTCAGCCAAGACTCTAAATACCAGCGTTAGAAAGATCCCATTGAAAAGATAGGATACGCAATTGGCGTAGGGGGATCTGCGGTATGGAAAAGTCGCGGCTGCAAAGTGAGCGTTAGACCCTTTCCTGACTGACTCTAAATACCAGCGGGCGGCCAAAACCAGCGTTAGGAGCCCCTAACGCTGGTTTTGACGGCTAACGCCGAACTCTAAATCTAGGCGTTAGAAAGTACTTTTCCTGTTGGCAATATCTTCAGCTCAAAGGGTTTCTGATTTGTCCGTGTTGTCTTGTGACCCACCTTTTTTGGTGTTTTATCAGGATAAGGCTGTTTTACGTACAGTGTTTGGGTTTTTGCCTAAGGTGGTTTCTCCAGAAAATATTAATTGGGAGATCATTGTTCCTTTTTTGTGTTCTAAACCTAAGTCTTCCAAGGAAAGACTGTTACATAATTTGAAAGTAGTCAGGGCATTAAAATTTTATTTACAAGCCACAAAGGATTTTTCATCAGTTTATTTGTATTGTTTTCAGGACGAAGCAAGGGTCAGAAAGTTACTGCAGTATCTTTGTCATTTTGGTTGAGGAGTTTTATTTGCACAGCTTACTTGGAGGTGGGTCAGCAACCACCAGCATGAATTATGGCTCATTGTACTCGTTCTGTCTCCACTTTGTGGACGTTCTAGAATGAGGCTTTGGTGGAGCAGATTTGCAGGGCTTACAACATGGTCTTCCCTACATACTTTCACTACATTTTACCATTTTGATGTCTTCGCCTCTGCAGAGGTGGCTTTCTGAAGAAAGGTCCTTCAGGTGGTGGTTCTTGGTAAATAGTGCCTACCTTGTTTTTCTTTTATCCCTCCCATATTAGTGGATTCCTCAGCTTGGGTATTGGTTCCTAACAGTAAGGTCTTGTGGACTCTCACAACCATTAGAAAGAAAACATAATTTATTCTTACCTGATAAATTAATTTCTTTCTTGGTTGTGAGAGTCCACAAACCCACCCATTATTTTAGATTGGTGGCGGCAGTTTGCACCTCTTTCCCCACTATCGTTCTTGTTGCTTTTTTCTTCCTATCTGCGGCTATATACACTACTGGTAGGGAAGGGGAAATAGGGGGGATACTTAAGCTCTGGTGTGGGGTGTCTTTGCCTCCTACTGGTGGCCAGGTGATGTAATTCCCAAGAGTGAGGTCCAGTGGACTCTCACAGCCAAGAAAGAAATGAATTTATCAGGTAAGAATAAATTATATTTTTTATTTACTGAGATTTGAGTTGCTGAGATTGTGTCTGTCTTAGAGGTTAACTTAAAACTCCAGTCTGTGTCTGACACATGAGGTTACCATGGTAACCCCGAGCACATGATAAAAAGGAACCAAAACATATTATCACAGAGGAGAAAAAATACATTTTTAGCTGGATTATGTGATCCAGGTCTAGAGCTCTGATTAAAGGAGCATTTGTAACCTCTAAAGTAAATAACTAAATTATGCATCTGCTTGTGCACACTTGCAAGCTGCAAAGCCCATGTTGTGTGTTTTATACCATGATTCTCACAAGCACTTGCAGCATCTGGTTAGTAGCAAGTCTTAGGGCATCAGGGATGAGAAGTGGCCAAGCTGTGGTAAATTTTAAACAACTTTCCTCTTTACTTCTGTCAGGTTTGGTTCATTCTCTTGGTAAACTTTGTTAAAGAAACCGTAATGCATTACTGGGAGCTAGCTGAACACATTGGGTGAGCCAATGAGAAGAGTGTAGTCACCAATAAGCAGCTAGCTCCCAGCAGTGCATTGCTGCTCCTGAGCCTAGCTTAGTAGGCTTTTCAACAAAGTATACCAAGAGAACGAAGGCGAAGCAAATACAAGTAAACTGGAAAATTGTTTAAAATGTCCCCTTAATACTTACTATATATAGATTTTTTTTAAATTAGTCCTATTTTATGTCTATAAAGAGCTAGATTACAAGTGGAGCGCTAAATTATTGCACGCTGGCAAATGGGCAAATGTGCCCATTTGTGGGCACGCAATAATTTATCAGCCATTACAAGTCGCTGGTTATTGCTCCCACCAGCTTGCGAAAGCAATTAGCGCTCACAAAATTAACCAGAGATCCGTGGTCTATGGGAACTGTGTGTTCCCAGTAAATAAATATGTATATGCTTATATACATATGTATTTATGTGTTTATATGTGTATATACATATATATTTATGTGTTAATATGCTTTATACATATATATTTATGTGTTACTATGTGTATATACATATATATTTATGTGTTACTATGTGTATATACATATATATTTATGTGGTACTATGCTTTATACATATATATTTATGTGTTACTATGTGTATATACATATATATTTATGTGTTAATATGTGTATATACATATATATTTATGTGTTACTATGTGTATATACATATATATTTATGTGTTACTATGTGTATATACATATATATTTATGTGTTAGTATGTGTATATACATATATATTTATGTGTTAGTATGTGTATATACATATATATTTATGTGTTAGTATGTGTATATACATATATATTTATGTGTTACTATGTGTATATACATATATATTTATGTGTTAATATGTGTATATACATATATATTTATGTGTTACTATGCTTATATACATATATATTTATGTGTTACTATGTGTATATACATATATATTTATGTGTTAATATGTGTATATACATATATATTTATGTGTTACTATGCTTATATACATATATATTTATGTTTTACTATGTGTATATACATATATATTTATGTGTTACTATGTGTATATACATATATATTTATGTGTTACTATGTGTATATACATATATATTTATGTGTTACTATGTGTATATACATATATATATATATTTGTGTTACTATGTGTATATACATATATATTTATGTGTTACTATGTGTATATATACATATATATTTATGTGTTACTATGTGTATATACATATATATTTATGTGTTACTATGTGTATATACATATATATTTATGTGTTACTATGTGTATATACATATATATTTATGTGTTACTATGTGTATATACATATATATTTATGTGTTACTATGCTTATATATATATATATTTATGTGTTAATATGCTTATATACATTATGACCTGGGATCTTGGAAACACACAGTCCTCAAAGCTGGAAACACCACACAAGGTTGTAGCTTTATAAAATACAGTCTGTTTATTATCAGGTCTGGCAAAAAACAGGCAAAATAAACATAAACAAAACAAAAGAGGCTTGCTCCACTGAGCACTTACTAACAAGTACAACTGTCTGCACTAAGTAGCTTTTCACAAAAGTAATATTGCACAGACCTTTCAAACTTTGTCCTTTAGAGATAATTCCTCTCAGTCCCTCAGGAGAGTGTTTGCAGTTTCCCTTTACTGCTGGCAAAATCTACCTCTCAACCCCTGACTGGGGATTTTATTAGCACCTGCTGTCAATTACCACATGCAGGTGAGTAGCTAGCTGAGTCAGACAGAATTCCTGGACTGGACTTTTTGACATAATGTGCTACTTGCAAACTGCGGGGTGGAGCACTGGCCCACCCTACTCTCCAAATACTCCACCCCAGGGACCCAGAAATAAATCACATATTTTCTCTATGTGGCAAACAAACATAACAATTCTCCCTGGGGTTGTCAGACCATACCCCGCACTGCAGCACTTTTGAGGGAATATAGACACCTTCCATTACTATGCCTTGGGTTCTGTCACACATCCTCCCCGCCAGCTCAGACCTAGTGGGGTGAGCGACCATGGCCAAAAGCGTATGCATACGTGAAAGGCCATCAGCATTACCCTGTTTACTTCCTGCCCTGTGTTCTACTGAGAAGAGATAGGGTTGCAAACTAAGGAACCAGCGTGTAACTCTACTATTATTATCCTTATTTTGACTCATCCATTTGAGAGGTGCATGATCAGTAACTAGTCTAAATTTTCTGCCCAACAAATAATATTTGAGAGTTTCAACAGCCCATTTAATTGCTAGACACTCCTTTTCAACAATCGAATAGTTCTTTTCACTAGGTTGAAGTTTCCGGCTCAGGTATAGTATTGGGTGCTCTTCACTTTGAGTTTCCTGGGAAAGCACTGCTCCAAGCCCAACATCAGAGGCATCCGTCTGTAAAACAAACTCCTTTGAAAAATCAGGGGTGACTAACACTGGTTGTCTACAGATGGCTTCCTTGAGATTTTGAAATGCCTGTTCAGCTTCATAGGACCATTTCACTATTACTGGAGCTTTTGCTTTAGTGAGGTCAGTTAAAGGACCTGCTATAGTAGCAAAGTTGGAGATAAACCTTCTGTAGTAGCCAACAAGCCCAAGAAATGTTCTGACCTGTTTCTTCGTCATAGGTCGTGGCCAATTCCTTATGGCTTCAACTTTAGCAAGTTGTAGCTTTACTATTCCTCTTCCAATGGAATAGCCAAGATACTTGGCCTCCTCCAAGCCAATGGTACATTTACTCGGATTTGCTGTCAGACCGGCATTTCTTATGGAATTAAGGACAGCTTGCACTTTTGGCAAGTGAGACTCCCAATCTTCGCTATGTATGACCACGTCATCTAAGTAAGCTGCAGCATAATGGGCATGTGGCCTTAAGATCCGGTCCATCATTCTTTGAAATGTTGCTGGAGCACCATGTAGGCCAAAAGGTAACACCTTGTATTGGAAGAGCCCATCTGGAGTAGAGAAGGCAGTCTTTTCCTTTGCCCGTCCTGTAAGCGGCACTTGCCAATAACCCTTGGTCAAATCCAATGTGGTAAGGTACCTGGCTCTCCCGAGTCTCTCCACAAGTTCATCAACCCTTGGCATGGGGTATGCATCAAACTTGGATATTGCATTCAGCTTCCGGTAATCATTACAAAACCTGATTGTGCCATCAGGCTTTGGTACAAGCACAATTGGGCTACTCCAGTCACTTCGGGATTCTTCAATTACCCCAAGGTCCAGCATTTTCTTTACTTCCAATTTGATTGCTTCCCTCCGGGCTTCAGGTATTCTATATGGCTTTAGATGTATCCTTTTTCCCGGTTCAGTGACAATGTCATGCTCTATTATCGTAGTTCTTCCTGGGACTGAGGAGAAAACATCTTTATTTAATCTGATGAAGTCTTTTACCTCCCTCTTCTGGTGGATAGTCAGGGTTTCTGAGATATTGACTATGGGTTCATTCTCCTCCATTGTAGGGAGGTCTGCTGTTTTTATAGCCACAAGTGTTTTTCTTTCTTTCCACGGTTTAAGTAAATTCACATGGTAAATCTGTACCTCCTTTCGCCTCCCAGGCTGTCTTACTTTATAATTTACTTCCCCCACTCTGTCAATGACTTCATATGGCCCATGCCATGTTGCCAAAAATTTGTTCTCTACAGTGGGAACCAGGACTAGTACTCTGTCTCCTGGATTAAACACACGAACCCTGGCATTTCTATTATAGCTGTTCTGCTGGTGCTGTTGGGCATTTTCCATGTGTTCTCTAACTATGGGCATAATGGCTGTCATCCGATCCTGCATCTGAGTTATATGTTCAATCACACTTCTGTGAGGGGTTGACTCCTGTTCCCAAGTCTCCTTAGCTATGTCTAGCAACCCTCTGGGGTGTCTTCCATACAAAAGTTCAAAGGGCGAAAACCCACTAGAAGCTTGAGGGACCTCTCGGATGGAAAACATTAAATAAGGCAAAAGGAAATCCCAGTTTTTCCCATCTTTATCAATTACTTTTTTGAGCATAGCCTTTAGTGTTTTATTAAATCGTTCTACCAGACCATCAGTTTGTGGGTGATATACGGATGTTTTCAGATGCTTTATATGAAGAAGATTACACAACTCCTTTGTAATTCTCGACATAAATGGAGTGCCTTGGTCTGTTAATATTTCTTTGGGAATCCCAACACGGCTGAACATTAACATTAACTCCTTAGCAATTGCTTTTGCTGAAGTAGTACGCATGGGTTTTGCCTCCGGGTAACGTGTAGCATAGTCTACTATTACCAATATATACTGGTGCCCCCTTGCAGACTTTACAAGAGGACCCACAAAATCCATACCAATGAATTCAAATGGGACCTCAATTATGGGTAAGGGCACCAAGGGGCTACGGTATGCTGTAAGAGGGGCAGTTAATTGGCATTCAGGACAAGAAGAACAATAGTTTGTGATAGATGCCATTACACCTGGCCAATAAAACCTCCTAAGAATTCTCTCTCTGGTTTTTTCAATCCCCAAGTGCCCCCCCAAGTATGTGGCTATGTGCCAAATTTAATACAGTGTGTCGATATGCCTGGGGTACTAACAGCTGTTTGACAGACTCCTTTTTCCCAACTCTGTACAATAAATCATTTTCCACTTCAAAGTATGGATAGGTGAGCGCTTTATCAGTATTAATGGGGGTGCCATTTCTTATGGAAATATAGTTTCTAGCCACAGCTAAAGTTGGATCCTCCCATTGTGCAGCCCTAAAGTTACTTGGGCTAACCTCTAGGTCAGTTATTTCTACATCAGGTTCAGATATATTAGATTGACCTGTATTATTCTGTTCAGTATTACCTCCAACTAGGGTTTCCATAGGGGTTGAGTGTTTCCCTCTAGCAGGAGTTATTTTGTCTAAGTCATCCCCCAATAAATCAGCAAAAGGGAAAGTCACAAACAGCGCCCTCTACTGAATCCGGTGAATTTTCCTCAGCAGCATCCCATAGATTCAAAAAATGGGGAAAATCTCTGCCTATTATCATTTCATGGACTAATTTATCCACTAAACCAACTCTATGATTTATAGGGCCATTTTGAGTTTCAATAAGTACTTTAGCAGTTGGATACTTGTGTATGTCCCCATGGACACAAGCAATATCTAGGTTCTGGTAATTATCAATAGGAGTATTTCTCAACAGACCCCTGTCTATGAGCGTAACCATGCTACCAGAGTCCAGCAAAGCTTTAATTTCATTTCCCTCCACCCTTACAGTGCACCAAGGGTGGCCATTTAAACAATCATTTTTGGTAATTACATATACTGAGCGAGTGTACAATGAATAATTGTCTCTCATATTGCCAACATTACATTCCATAGCAACATCATTCTCAGGGCAGTCCTTTGCAAAATGTCCATACTCTTTACATTGAAAACATTTAATATTAGCATTAGACAACATCTTTGAGGCTATTGTGGACCCTTCCTGCCTCACAAAACTCTTGTCCCTTGCTGTAATGTCCCTCGGGTTGTAAAAACCCATCTGCTCCTCCCAATACCCCCTTTTCCCCGGAACAGTCTTACCCAATTTACTGGGACTCTGGATTTTCGGGGTTCTAGGTCTTTCCTGGTTGGGGATTTGTAGAAACTCTCCGGCAGTCAAATAGCGTTCCACCAGGGCAACTAGACCATCGGCAGTTTTAGGTTCACTCTGGCTGACCCACCGCCGCAGGGAAACAGGCAATCCTCGCAGGAACCGGTCCATCACGAGCTGTTCCACAATGTGACTAGCTGAGTTGACCTCTGGCTGTAGCCATTTCCCGGCAAGATGTATCAAGTCAAACATCTGTGACCGCACGGCTTTGTCTTGACTGTAAGTTCAGGAGTGAAATCGCTGGGCCCTTACTGCTGTCGTTACTCCCAGGCGGGCCAAGATTTCTGTTTTTAGCTTTTTATAGTCACTGGCCTGCTCAGGCTCCAAATCATAATATGCCTTCTGAGGTTCTCCACTCAGAAATGGCGCAAGGAGACTTGCCCATTCAGACGCAGGCCACCCTTCTCTTTCGGCTGTCCTTTCAAAAGCCATCAGGTAAGCCTCCACATCATCTGTAGCCACCATCTTTTGCAAATAGTTACTCACTCTCAGAGTCTTAGAACTGTGTGGAATTTCTGCAGCACACCTGCCCAGTCTTTCAGATAGGCCTTGAATCTCCTGCTGCATGGTACGTGTGATATTCTGCTGTTCCTCTCTTTGTGTTAATACCAGTTTTTGTAGCACTGCAATATTTTCTTGCTGGCTGGCAGTAGCTTGCTGCTGTGTGGCAGTGGCCTGTTGCTGTGAGGCCGTAGCCTGTAGTAAAGCCTTTACAACTTCCTCCATTTTAAGTGTGGTATTGTTTCCTTAACAGACTATCAGTGTGTTGCCCGCTACCTCCACCATATGTGACCTGGGATCTTGGAAACACACAGTCCTCAAAGCTGGAAACACCACACAAGGTTGTAGCTTTATAAAATACAGTCTGTTTATTATCAGGTCTGGCAAAAAACAGGCAAAATAAACATAAACAAAACAAAAGAGGCTTGCTCCACTGAGCACTTACTAACAAGTACAACTGTCTGCACTAAGTAGCTTTTCACAAAAGTAATATTGCACAGACCTTTCAAACTTTGTCCTTTAGAGATAATTCCTCTCAGTCCCTCAGGAGAGTGTTTGCAGTTTCCCTTTACTGCTGGCAAAATCTACCTCTCAACCCCTGACTGGGGATTTTATTAGCACCTGCTGTCAATTACCACATGCAGGTGAGTAGCTAGCTGAGTCAGACAGAATTCCTGGACTGGACTTTTTGACATAATGTGCTACTTGCAAACTGCGGGGTGGAGAACTGGCCCACCCTACTCTCCAAATACTCCACCCCAGGGACCCAGAAATAAATCACATATTTTCTCTATGTGGCAAACAAACATAACAATTCTCCCTGGGGTTGTCAGACCATACCCCGCACTGCAGCACTTTTGAGGGAATATAGACACCTTCCATTACTATGCCTTGGGTTCTGTCACAACATATATATTTATGTGTTACTATGTGTATATACATATATATTTATGTGTTACTATGTGTATATACATATATATTTATGTGTTACTATGTGTATATACATATATATTTATGTGTTACTATGCTTATATACATATATATTTATGTGTTAATATGCTTATATACATATATATTTATGTGTTAATATGTGTATATACATATATATTTATGTGTTACTATGTGTATATACATATATATTTATGTGTTACTATGTGTATATACATATATATTTATGTGTTACTATGTGTATATACATATATATTTATGTGTTACTATGCTTATATACATATATATTTATGTGTTAATATGTGTATATACATATATATTTATGTGTTACTATGTGTATATACATATATATTTATGTGTTACTATGTGTATATACATATATATTTATGTGTTACTATGTGTATATACATATATATTTATGTGTTAATATGTGTATATAAATATATATTTATGTGTTACTATGCTTATATACATATATATTTATGTGTTACTATGCTTATATACATATATATTTATGTGTTAATATGTGTCTATACATATATAGTTATGTGTTAATATGTGTATATACATATATATTTATGTGTTACTATGTGTATATACATATATATTTATGTGTTAATATGTGTATATAAATATATATTTATGTGTTACTATGCTTATATACATATATATTTATGTGTTACTATGCTTATATACATATATATTTATGTGTTAATATGTGTCTATACATATATAGTTATGTGTTAATATGTGTATATACATATATATTTATGTGTTACTATGTGTATATACATATATTTATGTGTTAATATGTGTATATACATATATATTTATGTGTTAATATGTGTATATACATATATATTTATGTGTTAATATTTGTATATACATATATATTTATGTGTTAATATGTGTATATACATATATATTTATGTGTTACTATGTGTATATACATATATATTTATGTGTTACTATGTGTATATACATATATATTTATGTGTTACTATGTGTATATACATATATATTTATGTGTTAATATGCTTATATACATATATATTTATGTGTTACTATGTGTATATACATATATATTTATGTGTTAATATGTGTCTATACATATATAGTTATGTGTTAATATGTGTATATACATATATATTTATGTGTTACTATGTGTATATACATATATATTTATGTGTTACTATGTGTATATACATATATATTTATGTGTTACTATGTGTATATACATATATATTTATGTGTTACTATGTGTATATACATATATATTTATGTGTTACTATGCTTATATACATATATATTTATGTGTTAATATGTGTATATACATATATATTTATGTGTTACTATGTGTATATACATATATATTTATGTGTTACTATGTGTATATACATATATATTTATGTGTTAATATGTGTATATACATATATATTTATGTGTTACTATGTGTATATACATATATTTATGTGTTAATATGTGTATATACATATATATTTATGTGTTAATATGTGTCTATACATATATAGTTATGTGTTAATATGTGTATATACATATATATTTATGTGTTACTATGTGTATATACATATATTTATGTGTTAATATGTGTATATACATATATATTTATGTGTTAATATGTGTATATACATATATATTTATGTGTTAATATTTGTATATACATATATATTTATGTGTTAATATGTGTATATACATATATATTTATGTGTTACTATGTGTATATACATATATATTTATGTGTTACTATGTGTATATACATATATATTTATGTGTTACTATGTGTATATACATATATATTTATGTGTTACTATGTGTATATACATATATATTTATGTGTTACTATGCTTATATACATATATATTTATGTGTTAATATGCTTATATACATATATATTTATGTGTTAATATGTGTATATACATATATATTTATGTGTTACTATGTGTATATACATATATATTTATGTGTTACTATGTGTATATACATATATATTTATGTGTTACTATGTGTATATACATATATATTTATGTGTTACTATGCTTATATACATATATATTTATGTGTTAATATGTGTATATACATATATATTTATGTGTTACTATGTGTATATACATATATATTTATGTGTTACTATGTGTATATACATATATATTTATGTGTTAATATGTGTATATAAATATATATTTATGTGTTACTATGCTTATATACATATATATTTATGTGTTACTATGCTTATATACATATATATTTATGTGTTAATATGTGTCTATACATATATAGTTATGTGTTAATATGTGTATATACATATATATTTATGTGTTACTATGTGTATATACATATATATTTATGTGTTAATATGTGTATATAAATATATATTTATGTGTTACTATGCTTATATACATATATATTTATGTGTTAATATGTGTCTATACATATATAGTTATGTGTTAATATGTGTATATACATATATATTTATGTGTTACTATGTGTATATACATATATTTATGTGTTAATATGTGTATATACATATATATTTATGTGTTAATATGTGTATATACATATATATTTATGTGTTAATATTTGTATATACATATATATTTATGTGTTAATATGTGTATATACATATATATTTATGTGTTACTATGTGTATATACATATATATTTATGTGTTACTATGTGTATATACATATATATTTATGTGTTAATATGCTTATATACATATATATTTATGTGTTACTATGTGTATATACATATATATTTATGTGTTACTATGTGCATATACATATATAATTATGTGTTACTATGTGCATATACATATATATTTATGTGTTTCTATGTGTATATACATATATATTTATGTGTTACTATGTGTATATACATATATATTTATGTGTTACTATGTGTATATACATATATATTTATGTGTTACTATGTGTATATACATATATATTTATGTGTTACTATGTGTATATACATATATATTTATGTGTTAATATGCTTATATACATATATATTTATGTGTTAATATGCTTATATACATATATATTTATGTGTTAATATGCTTATATACATATATATTTATGTGTTAATATGTGTAAATACATATATATTTATGTGTTACTATGTACATATATATTTATGTGTTAATATGTGTAAATACATATATATTTATGTGTTAATATGTGTATATACATATATATTTATGTGTTAATATGTGTATATACATATATATTTATGTGTTAATATGTGTATATACATATATATTTATGTGTTACTATGTGTATATACATATATATTTATGTGTTACTATGTGTATATACATATATTTCTCCAACATAGGTGTGTCCGGTCCACGGCGTCATCCTTACTTGTGGGATATTCTCTTCCCCAACAGGAAATGGCAAAGAGCCCAGCAAAGCTGGTCACATGATCCCTCCTAGGCTCCGCCTACCCCAGTCATTCTCTTTGCCGTTGTACAGGCAACATCTCCACGGAGATGGCTTAGAGTTTTTTAGTGTTTAACTGTAGTTTTTTATTATTCAATCAAGAGTTTGTTATTTTGAAATAGTGCTGGTATGTACTATTTACTCAGAAACAGAAAAGAGATGAAGATTTCTGTTTGTATGAGGAAAATGATTTTAGCAACCGTAACTAAAATCCATGGCTGTTCCACACAGGACTGTTGAGAGCAATTAACTTCAGTTGGGGGAACAGTGTGCAGTCTCTTGCTGCTTGAGGTATGACACATTCTAACAAGACGATGTAATGCTGGAAGCTGTCATTTTCCCTATGGGATCCGGTAAGCCATGTTTATTACGATCGTAAATAAGGGCTTCACAAGGGCTTATTTAGACTGTAGACATTTCTGGGCTAAATCGATTCATTATTAACACATATTTAGCCTTGAGGAATCATTTTATCTGGGTATTTTGATATAATAATATCGGCAGGCACTGTATTAGACACCTTATTTCTTAGGGGCTTCCCAAAGCATAAGCAGAGTTTCATTTTCGCGCCGGTGTGGCGCACTTGTTTTTGAGAGGCATGGCATGCAGTCGCATGTGAGAGGAGCTCTGATACTTAGAAAAGACTTTCTGAAGGCGTCATTGGTATCGTATTCCCCTTTGGGTTTGGTTGGGTCTCAGCAAAGCAGATACCAGGGACTGTAAAGGGGTTAAAGCTTAAAACGGCTCCGGTTCCGTTATTTTAAGGGTTAAAGCTTCCAAATTTGGTGTGCAATATTTTTAAGGCTTTAAGACACTGTGGTGAAAATTTGGTGAATTTTGAACAATTCCTTCATGTTTTTTCGCAATTGCAGTATTAAAGTGTGTTCAGTTTAAAATTTAAAGTGACAGTAACGGTTTTATTTTAAAACGTTTTTTGTACTTTCTTATCAAGTTTATGCCTGTTTAACATGTCTGAACTACCAGATAGACTGTGTTCTGAATGTGGGGAAGCCAGAATTCCTATTCATTTAAATAAATGTGATTTATGTGATAATGACAATGATGCCCAAGATGATTCCTCAAGTGAGGGGAGTAAGCATGGTACTGCATCATTCCCTCCTTCGTCTACACGAGTCTTGCCCACTCAGGAGGCCCCTAGTACATCTAGCGCGCCAATACTCCTTACTATGCAACAATTAACGGCTGTAATGGATAATTCTGTCAAAAACATTTTAGCCAAAATGAACCCTTGTCAGCGTAAGCGTGGCTGCTCTGTTTTAGTTACTGAAGAGCATGACGACGCTGATATTAATATCTCTGAAGGGCCCCTAACCCAATCTGAGGGGGCCAGGGAGGTTTTGTCTGAGGGAGAAATTACTGATTCAGGGAACATTTCTCATCAGGCTGAATCTGATGTGATTACATTTAAATTTAAGTTGGAACACCTCCGCATTTTGCTTAAGGAGGTATTATCCACTCTGGATGATTGTGAAAAGTTGGTCATCCCAGAGAAACTATGTAAAATGGACAAGTTCCTAGAGGTGCCGGGGCTCCCAGAAGCTTTTCCTATACCCAAGCGGGTGGCGGACATTGTTAATAAAGAATGGGAAAGGCCCGGTATTCCTTTCGTCCCTCCCCCCATATTTAAAAAATTGTTTCCTATGGTCGACCCCAGAAAGGACTTATGGCAGTCAGTCCCCAAGGTCGAGGGAGCGGTTTCTACTTTAAACAAACGCACCACTATACCCATAGAGGATAGTTGTGCTTTCAAAGATCCTATGGATAAAAAATTAGAAGGTTTGCTTAAAAAGATGTTTGTTCAGCAGGGTTACCTTCTACAACCCATTTCATGCATTGTCCCTGTCACTACAGCCGCATATTTCTGGTTTGATGAACTGATAAAGGTGCTCGATAGTGATTCTCCTCCTTATGAGGAGATTATGGACAGAATCAATGCTCTCAAATTGGCTAATTCTTTCACTCTAGACGCCACTTTGCAATTGGCTAGGTTAGCGGCTAAGAATTCTGGGTTTGCTATTGTGGCGCGCAGAGCGCTTTGGTTGAAATCTTGGTCGGCTGATGCGTCTTCCAAGAACAAGCTACTAAACATTCCTTTCAAGGGGAAAACGCTGTTTGGCCCTGACTTGAAAGAGATTATCTCCGATATCACTGGGGGTAAGGGCCACGCCCTTCCTCAGGATCGGCCTTTCAAGGCAAAAAATAGACCTAATTTTCGTCCCTTTCGTAAAAACGGACCAGCCCAAAGTGCTACGTCCTCTAAGCAAGAGGGTAATACTTCTCAAGCCAAGCCAGCTTGGAGACCAATGCAAGGCTGGAACAAGGGAAAGCAGGCCAAGAAACCTGCCACTGCTACCAAGACAGCATGAAATATTGGCCCCCGATCCGGGACCGGATCTGGTGGGGGGCAGACTCTCTCTCTTCGCTCAGGCTTGGGCAAGAGATGTTCTGGATCCTTGGGCGCTAGAAATAGTCTCCCAGGGTTATCTTCTGGAATTCAAGGGACTTCCCCCAAGGGGAAGGTTCCACAGGTCTCAGTTGTCTTCAGACCACATAAAAAGACAGGCGTTCTTACATTGTGTAGAAGACCTGTTAAAAATGGGAGTGATTCATCCTGTTCCATTAAGAGAACAAGGGATGGGGTTCTACTCCAATCTGTTCATAGTTCCCAAAAAAGAGGGAACGTTCAGACCAATCTTAGATCTCAAGATCTTAAACAAATTTCTCAAGGTCCCATCGTTCAAGATGGAAACCATTCGAACTATCCTTCCTTCCATCCAGGAAGGTCAATTCATGACCACGGTGGATTTAAAGGATGCGTATCTACATATTCCTATCCACAAGGAACATCATCGGTTCCTAAGGTTTGCATTCCTGGACAAACATTACCAGTTTGTGGCGCTTCCTTTCGGATTAGCCACTGCCCCAAGGATTTTCACAAAGGTACTAGGGTCCCTTCTAGCGGTGCTAAGACCAAGGGGCATTGCAGTAGTACCTTACCTGGACGACATTCTGATTCAAGCGTCGTCCCTCCCTCGAGCAAAGGCTCACACGGACATCGTCCTGGCCTTTCTCAGATCTCACGGCTGGAAAGTGAACGTGGAAAAGAGTTCACTATCCCCGTCAACAAGGGTTCCCTTCTTGGGAACAATTATAGACTCCTCAGAAATGAGGATTTTTCTAACAGAGGCCAGAAAAACAAAACTTCTGGACTCTTGTCGGATACTTCATTCCGTTCCTCTTCCTTCCGTAGCTCAGTGCATGGAAGTGATCGGGTTGATGGTAGCGGCAATGGACATAGTTCCTTTTGCGCGCATTCATCTAAGACCATTACAACTGTGCATGCTCAGTCAGTGGAATGGGGACTATACAGACTTGTCTCCAAAGATACAAGTAAATCAGAGGACCAGAGACTCACTCCGTTGGTGGCTGTCCCTGGACAACCTGTCACAAGGGATGACATTCCGCAGACCAGAGTGGGTCATTGTCACGACCGACGCCAGTCTGATGGGCTGGGGCGCGGTCTGGGGATCCCTGAAAGCTCAGGGTCTTTGGTCTCGGGAAGAATCTCTTCTACCGATAAATATTCTGGAACTGAGAGCGATATTCAATGCTCTCAAGGCTTGGCCTCAGCTAGCGAGGACCAAGTTCATACGGTTTCAATCAGACAACATGACGACTGTTGCGTACATCAACCATCAGGGGGGAACAAGGAGTTCCCTAGCGATGGAAGAAGTGACCAAGATTATTCTATGGGCGGAGTCTCACTCCTGCCACCTGTCTGCTATCCACATCCCGGGAGTGGAAAATTGGGAAGCGGATTTTCTGAGTCGTCAGACATTGCATCCGGGGGAGTGGGAACTCCATCCGGAAATCTTTGCCCAAGTCACTCAGCTGTGGGGCATTCCAGACATGGATCTAATGGCCTCTCGTCAGAACTTCAAAGTTCCCTCCTACGGGTCCAGATCCAGGGATCCCAAGGCGGCTCTAGTGGATGCACTAGTAGCACCTTGGACCTTCAAACTAGCTTATGTGTTCCCGCCGTTTCCTCTCATCCCCAGGCTGGTAGCCAGGATCAATCAGGAGAGGGCGTCGGTGATCTTGATAGCTCCTGCGTGGCCACGCAGGACTTGGTATGCAGATCTGGTGAATATGTCATCGGCTCCACCTTGGAAGCTACCTTTGAGACGAGACCTTCTTGTTCAGGGTCCGTTCGAACATCCGAATCTGGTTTCACTCCAGCTGACTGCTTGGAGATTGAACGCTTGATTTTATCGAAGCGAGGTTTCTCAGATTCTGTTATCGATACTCTTGTTCAGGCCAGAAAGCCTGTAACTAGAAAGATTTACCACAAAATTTGGAAAAAATATATCTGTTGGTGTGAATCTAAAGGATTCCCTTGGGACAAGGTTAAGATTCCTAGGATTCTATCCTTCCTTCAAGAAGGATTGGAAAAAGGATTATCGGCAAGTTCCCTGAAAGGACAGATTTCTGCCTTGTCGGTGTTACTTCACAAAAAGCTGGCAGCTGTGCCAGATGTTCAAGCCTTTGTTCAGGCTCTGGTTAGAATCAAGCCTGTTTACAAACCTTTGACTCCTCCTTGGAGTCTCAATTTAGTTCTTTCAGTTCTTCAGGGGGTTCCGTTTGAACCCTTACATTCCGTTGATATTAAGTTATTATCTTGGAAAGTTTTGTTTTTAGTTGCAATTTCTTCTGCTAGAAGAGTTTCAGAATTATCTGCTCTGCAGTGTTCTCCTCCTTATCTGGTGTTCCATGCAGATAAGGTGGTTTTACGTACTAAACCTGGTTTTCTTCCAAAAGTTGTTTCTAACAAAAACATTAACCAGGAGATTATCGTACCTTCTCTGTGTCCGAAACCAGTTTCAAAGAAGGAACGTTTGTTGCACAATTTGGATGTTGTTCGCGCTCTAAAATTCTATTTAGATGCTACAAAGGATTTTAGACAAACATCTTCCTTGTTTGTTGTTTATTCAGGTAAAAGGAGAGGTCAAAAAGCAACTTCTACCTCTCTCTCTTTTTGGATTAAAAGCATCATCAGATTGGCTTACGAGACTGCCGGACGGCAGCCTCCCGAAAGAATCACAGCTCATTCCACTAGGGCTGTGGCTTCCACATGGGCCTTCAAGAACGAGGCTTCTGTTGATCAGATATGTAGGGCAGCGACTTGGTCTTCACTGCACACTTTTACCAAATTTTACAAGTTTGATACTTTTGCTTCTTCTGAGGCTATTTTTGGGAGAAAGGTTTTGCAAGCCGTGGTGCCTTCCATTTAGGTGACCTGATTTGCTCCCTCCCTTCATCCGTGTCCTAAAGCTTTGGTATTGGTTCCCACAAGTAAGGATGACGCCGTGGACCGGACACACCTATGTTGGAGAAAACAGAATTTATGTTTACCTGATAAATTTCTTTCTCCAACGGTGTGTCCGGTCCACGGCCCGCCCTGGTTTTTTAATCAGGTCTGATAATTTATTTTCTTTAACTACAGTCACCACGGTACCATATGGTTTCTCCTATGCAAATATTCCTCCTTAACGTCGGTCGAATGACTGGGGTAGGCGGAGCCTAGGAGGGATCATGTGACCAGCTTTGCTGGGCTCTTTGCCATTTCCTGTTGGGGAAGAGAATATCCCACAAGTAAGGATGACGCCGTGGACCGGACACACCGTTGGAGAAAGAAATTTATCAGGTAAACATAAATTCTGTTATTTATGTGTTAATATGCTTATATACATATATATTTATGTGTTACTATGTGTATATACATATATATTTATGTGTTAATATGCTTATTTACATATATATTAATGTGTTAATGTGTTAGTGATATAGGGAAGTTTAGGAAGTTCTCTTCTAATATGCAAATCAGGTGCAAACAGAAGTACAAACAAGTATATGCCGGAGTTCTATGCAGCCGGGGGACCTCCGTGGTCGAACCGAAAGCAAATCGGTGGGCTAGCAGCTCCAAACCAACCGGCAATAAAGACAATCTCCAACAGCGCTTCAGGCTGTTTACAGGTGCACTGGGGCGTCCGTCGTGACGTAGCGGGATCTCCGGTCAGGGGGCGGTGCTCTTTCTTCACCCGGGCTTCACAACAGGTAGAACTAACATACAAGGGCTTAAAGCTGATCCAAAAGCTGGTGCAGATACAAACAGTCAAAAAAAGGAGGTAGGATCCAGCTTGATGCAAATAAAATCCATATTTATTGGCAAAGTTTAAAACGCCAAAGCAGGCTTAATGAACAGCAAACAGTGATAGCAAGCAAATTGGGTGTGTGAGCGTGACACCAAGGCTTACATGTTTCGGCACTCAGCCGTAATCATAGCCACAGGTGTCATGCAGGTGAATGCAAGTTTAAAAAATCAGTGTTACAGTTTGATTGGATAAAAACAGAGAATACAAAACACGCCCACACACCAGGTAAGAAAAAACGTAACCCTTAGTACCCTAGACCTGTACAGCAGGAGTACACATATAAAGAGTATATACATGCAATCACTAATAGTCTAATGGAAATATATCCTGTAAATATTATAAACTATAATTCTAGACAAGAGATAACATATGATACGGTAAAAAGAAAAAAGTAAAAAAAGAAAAAGAAAATAAACTTTGCAAACATACTGAAAAGAGAACATTTTAACTATGATAACCATAGTGCTGTCAATAATAAGACCATACAGTATGACAAAATATTGGGAGAATATACCATATTTATATAAAACATAATGGTGCAATATACACCAGATAAATTAATGTTAGTCAAGGATATTGGCCAACATGTGCATACTCATTAGGTAGTGGTAAAAATCTTACCTGGAAAACATATATAATATAGAATATAATATATATTGTAATATGTAGAAAAACTTCATGCCCATGTATGGCCAATATCGTGACCTAAGTATGTGAACCCACTGATTGGGGATGAATGTGAGAATCTCATAAAGGAGATATATGTAGGAAAGAATCCACCAATAATAAGGGGTTCACTATTCAGCAAGCACTAAAGCAGAATGTATATAGAGTCAGTATATCAAAATGACATACCTTTGAAAATTATCAATAGTAGACTAAAGGTATACTCCTGTTACAAAGTAATATCTCAAAAGTGTGTAACGCTTAAAAAAGTGAATACATACACATATACATAAATGCACACATACATATATATATATATATATATATATATATATGTATACAGGGAGTGCAGAATTATTAGGCAAGTTGTATTTTTGAGGATTAATTTTATTATTGAACAACAACCATGTTCTCAATGAACCCAAAAAACTCATTAATATCAAAGCTGAATAGTTTTGGAAGTAGTTTTTAGTTTGTTTTTAGTTATAGCTATTTTAGGGGGATATCTGTGTGTGCAGGTGACTATTACTGTGCATAATTATTAGGCAACTTAACAAAAAAACAAATATATACCCATTTCAATTATTTATTTTTACCAGTGAAACCAATATAACATCTCAACATTCACAAATATACATTTCTGACATTCAAAAACAAAACAAAAACAAATCAGTGACCAATATAGCCACCTTTCTTTGCAAGGACACTCAAAAGCCTGCCATCCATGGATTCTGTCAGTGTTTTGATCTGTTCACCATCAACATTGCGTGCAGCAGCAACCACAGCCTCCCAGACACTGTTCAGAGAGGTGTACTGTTTTCCCTCCTTGTAAATCTCACATTTGATGATGGACCACAGGTTCTCAATGGGGTTCAGATCAGGTGAACAAGGAGGCCATGTCATTAGATTTTCTTCTTTTATACCCTTTCTTGCCAGCCACGCTGTGGAGTACTTGGACGCGTGTGATGGAGCATTGTCCTGCATGAAAATCATGTTTTTCTTGAAGGATGCAGACTTCTTCCTGTACCACTGCTTGAAGAAGGTGTCTTCCAGAAACTGGCAGTAGGACTGGGAGTTGAGCTTGACTCCATCCTCAACCCGAAAAGGCCCCACAAGCTCATCTTTGATGATACCAGCCCAAACCAGTACTCCACCTCCACCTTGCTGGCGTCTGAGTCGGACTGGAGCTCTCTGCCCTTTACCAATCCAGCCACGGGCCCATCCATCTGGCCCATCAAGACTCACTCTCATTTCATCAGTCCATAAAACCTTAGAAAAATCAGTCTTGAGATATTTCTTGGCCCAGTCTTGACGTTTCAGCTTGTGTGTCTTGTTCAGTGGTAGTCGTCTTTCAGCCTTTCTTACCTTGGCCATGTCTCTGAGTATTGCACACCTTGTGCTTTTGGGCACTCCAGTGATGTTGCAGCTCTGAAATATGGCCAAACTGGTGGCAAGTGGCATCTTGGCACCTGCACGCTTGACTTTTCTCAGTTCATGGGCAGTTATTTTGCGCCTTGGTTTTTCCACAAGCTTCTTGCGACCCTATTGACTATTTTGAATGAAACGCTTGATTGTTCGATGATCACGCTTCAGAAGCTTTGCAATTTTAAGAGTGCTGCATCCCTCTGCAAGATATCTCACTATTTTTGACTTTTCTGAGCCTGTCAAGTCCTTCTTTTGACCCATTTTGCCAAAGGAAAGGAAGTTGCCTAATAATTATGCACACCTGATATAGGGTGTTGATGTCATTAGACCACACCCCTTCTCATTACAGAGATGCACATCACCTAATATGCTTAATTGGTAGTAGGCTTTCGAGCCTATACAGCTTGGAGTAAGACAACATGCATAAAGAGGATGATGTGGTCAAAATACTCATTTGCCTAATAATTCTGCACACAGTGTATATATATATATATATATATATACAGGGCAGTCATGCAGGTAACCACATATCAATGTAGATTAAGGAGTATTTAAGGGAGAAGGGTCAAAAATTATTATATTGGGATATCGGAGGGAGATGGCAAAATGGAGAATATTCACAAAAGAATATGATTTGAAGAAATGTGTAAATGATCAGTATTGGATATCACTGATCATTCCCAAAAATTAATCAAATCGTATCTTGAGTTTAAACCCAAAGGTAGTCTGGTTTTGAGGGTGTATATCCAATACACCTCCCTTTTGGCAAGTATGTTTTCAGGGTTGCCTCCTCTCTTGGGCACCTTTGCTTGTTCTATTGCCGCCCATTTAAAGGAATTCAAACTGCTGTGATGTTTGGTTGAAAAATGTTGAACAAGTGGTGTGCTTGATGTACCTTTTGTAATAGTCGAGAAATGTTCTCTAATGCGGGAATTTATATCCCTTGAGGTTAACCCTACGTATTGAATATTACACAAGGTACATGTAATAATATATATGACATTAGTGCTCTGGCAGTTTAAACAGGTTTTAATTGGGTATGTCTGTCCCGTTATTGCTGAAGTGAATTCTTTAGTAACCCAAACAAAATCACAGGGCTTACATTTTTTGTGTCCGCATTTAAACATGCCCAGATGTTGTAACCATGAGCTAGTGTAACAAGAGGTCTGTTTTAATTCTGTGGGAGACAAAATCGATGCCAATGTGGGGCTTTTCTTGTATGAACACCTGACACCCTGTTTTACAGTTTCAACCAACTTATCATCGGCTGCCAGTAACGGGAAATGTTTCCTGACTATGTTACAAATTTGGGGGTATTGTGTGCTGAAAGTAGTCACAAAATGTACACCTTGGAAGTCTCTGTGTGTATTTCTGGATTTATCCACCAAGAGAAGGTCCCTATCCAGTTGGTCAACAGCTAATCTAGCCTGTCTAATGTGTCCACGGGTGTATTTTCTCTCTTTTAGTCTCTTCTCTAGACAACCTGCCTCCTGTATGTAGTCCTCCATGTTGCTGCAATTCCTTTTAAGCCTTGTGAACTGGCCTTTTGCAACAGCATAAGATGTATTTTTTGGATGGCAACTGGAGGCGTGCAGGAGGGTGTTGCCGAGATTGGTTTTCGGTACACTTTTGATACAATTTTGCCACTTCTCTCTCCTGTAAGGCATAAATCTAAATAATTTATAGAGATGTTGTCAGTGGTGTATGTGAAACTTAAGTTCAAATTGTTTTTGTTAATCATGTCAATAAAATTCATAATGTCTGCAGGAGGGCCTGACCAGATAAGAAGGAGG
The DNA here is from genome assembly GCF_027579735.1 of Bombina bombina. Classification (NCBI taxonomy): domain Eukaryota; kingdom Metazoa; phylum Chordata; class Amphibia; order Anura; family Bombinatoridae; genus Bombina; species Bombina bombina. The sequence continues at coordinate 99,161,877 of NC_069510.1, forward strand.
TCGTCAATATAACGTTTAAAGAAACAGATGTGTGATCTAAATGGGTTGCTATGGTCAAAGATGTTTTCTAGCTCCCATTTGCCAAGGAATAGATTCGCATAGGAGGGGGCATATTTCGCCCCCATGGCTGTACCACATCTTTGCACATAGTATTTGCCTTCAAAGGTAAAGAAATTATGAGTCAATAAGAACTCAAGAATTCTTAGAATATAATCTTGAAAATCTAATGTATATTCTGTATGTGTTGTCAAAAAATATCTTACAGCTTCAATACCTCTGTTGTGTGGAATCCTAGAATATAGAGAAACCACATCAACCGAAAGCCAATGGTAGTTGGTTTGCCAGTTTATATTGGTTAGAAGGTTCAGTATGTGCTTTGAGTCTCTCGTGTATGAAGGTAGTTGGTTAACCAATGGCTGTAAGATGGCATCCAACCACTGGGACAATCTTTCAAAGATAGAATCAATACCGCTGACTATTGGGCGGCCTTGTACATTGGTGAGAGACTTATGAACCTTAGGGAACATATGGAAGACTGGGGTTCTGGGGTACTTAACATAAAGATAGTCTGCTGTATTGTCATCTAAGAAACCATGTTCAACACCATCATCTAAGATATCAAATAGTAGTTTCTTGTACTCATTTGTTGGATTTCTGGGTAAGATCGAATAATCAGTGGGGATATTTAATTGTCTGAGTGTTTCTGATATGTAATCCTTCCTATCAAGTACTACAACCGTACCTCCCTTATCAGATGGACGGATTACTAGGTCAGATCTTTGTTGTAATGACCTAAGTGCTTCTGTCTGTCTTTTAGTCAAATTTTTAGTTGTTTGTTGAGTGGTCTCCTTAAGTTTCTGCAAATCAGATTCTACTCGTGCATGAAATGTCTCTATTATTGGCCCTCTGTTTTGTATCGGATAAAAAGTAGATTTGTTTTTAAATGAGTATGCCCTATTGAGTGTTCCTGATACTGTGTTGCTCTCAATAGCCAAATTTTGAAGGGATATAAGGTCACAAGTTCTGAAAAGGTATTTGTACCTGTAATGGATGTAGTGTGGAGACTATCAGGTTCTAAAATGATTGTCTCCTGTGAAGTATCTGCAAAATATTTCTTTAATGTAATATTCCTGACGAATTTGTTAATATCTATGAGTGTCTGAAAAATATCAAAGTTTGTAGTAGGTGCAAAACCCAAACCTAAAGAGAGTACATCTACTTGGTCTTTAGTCAGTGTAGCAGAAGATAGATTTACCACACTATTTATTTGTATTTGGTCTGTGTGCGGTTGCCCCGTACTGGATATCTCTCTTGGCTGTTGGCCTGAGTCCCCCCTATACCCTGTGATGGAGGGTCCATAGGAAAAACCTGATTCAATAATGACATTTCATATGCTCCTGTGTTTGTAGAGTATGTACTCATCTGTTCATCTGGTCTGTTAGTAGAGATATATTTAGAAACAATGTTTTTATCTTTAGGTTTCACTACTTGAGGTGCTGAACTTATGGCTATAGTATTGGGTACAGCGGGAATGTTAGAGATGTTAGAGGTGTTAGAGACGATGGGAGCCTTCAGAATACCTTGTTGTGTATTAGAGATGGTATTAATCTGGGTTACTCTGTCTATTTCACCACCTGATGTATATTTATCAGACGACCTGTCTGTATCGCTATCAGAAAAACTGACTTGTTTTTGATTACCCCTTCTATGTCTGCGGTTACCCCTGTGGTTTTTGTTTTTGTTCTGTGGTAAGCTTCTTCTATAGTTGGAACGTTGTTTTTTGTTCCAAATATATACTGAATTTTTCTGATAATCAGTCTTATCACGGATAAACTTGATATGTTTGTTTTCCATTATAACTTGCTTACCACGGGCCAAAGACTCTTGTAATATTTTATCAAATTTGGCAAAATCTGGGTCAACACTACGATTATTTAACTCTATCTGAAGGGTATCTATCTCTTGTTTAATTTCATTAAGTTGCTGAGTTCTATATTGTACTAATAACAGCATTAATTGACATGAACATTCAGATAATACTGCATTCCATTTATCAACAAACTCAATGTCCGTAGTATCAACATCAAAAGTGGGGAATATAAAGATCCTTAATCCTCTTGGGATCATTTGGGCTTTGAGATATGATTGAAATGTCCAAATGTCCCACTGTGCTTTGGTCTCCTTAAATAACAAAGTCTCCACTGTATCAAATAAAGTGCTAAGTGAGAGTGTCCCCTTATCTTCTGAAAATATTTTTTCACATTCTGTGGAAAAGTTACTACGTGCCGTAGCAGGTCTCAGGGAAAAGTATTGTTGTGCTGTTTCTTCCATTATATTAATGGTTAAGTGTTCGTTGCCAAATGGATACTCAATATGTAGAGAAAAGCCCCTGTATTAGTTAATAGCAGCGAAGAGTTTCCCTGGGTATCACCAGTAATACCCAAATAGCAGTGATATAGGGAAGTTTAGGAAGTTCTCTTCTAATATGCAAATCAGGTGCAAACAGAAGTACAAACAAGTATATGCTGTTGTGTCCGGGACTTACCCCAAGGGAGCATAACCGCCCCCGTAATTTGTATATGCCGTGCAGTGCCTCAGACAGGAGTTCTATGCAGCCGGGGGACCTCCGTGGTCGAACCAAAAGCAAATCGGTGGGCTAGCAGCTCCAAACCAACCGGCAATGAAGAAAATCTCCAACAGCGCTTCAGGCTGTTTACAGGTGCACTATGTATATAAGCATATTAACAGTCAAAAAAAGGAGGTAGGATCCAGCTTGATGCAAATAAAATCCATATTTATTGGCAAAGTTTAAAACGCCAAAGCAGGCTTAATGAACAGCAAACAGCGATAGCAAGCAAATTGGGTGTGTGAGCGTGACACCAAGGCTTACATGTTTCGGCACTCAGCCGTAATCATAGCCACAGGTGTCATGCAGGTGAATGCAAGTTTAAAAAATCAGTGTTACAGTTTGATTGGATAAAAACAGAGAATACAAAACACGCCCACACACCAGGTAAGAAAAAACTTAACCCTTAGTACCCTAGACCTGTACAGCAGGAGTACACATATAAAGAGTATATACATGCAATCACTAATAGTCTAATGGAAATATATCCTGTAAATATTATAAACTATAATTCTAGACAAGAGATAACATATGATACGGTAAAAAGAAAAAAGTAAAAAAAGAAAATAAACTTTGCAAACATACTGAAAAGAGAACATTTTAACTATGATAACCATAGTGCTGTCAATAATAAGACCATACAGTATGACAAAATATTGGGAGAATATACCATATTTATATAAAACATAATGGTGCAATATACACCAGATAAATATCATTTTGATATACTGACTCTATATACATTCTGCTTTAGTGCTTGCTGAATAGTGAACCCCTTATTATTGGTGGATTCTTTCCTACATATATCTCCTTTATGAGATTCTCACATTCATCCCCAATCAGTGGGTTCACATACTTAGGTCACGATATTGGCCATACATGGGCATGAAGTTTTTCTACATATTACAATATATATTATATTCTATATTATATATGTTTTCCAGGTAAGATTTTTACCACTACCTAATGAGTATGCACATGTTGGCCAATATCCTTGACTAACATTAATTTATCTGGTGTATATTGCACCATTATGTTTTATATAAATATGGTATATTCTCCCAATATTTTGTCATACTGTATGGTCTTATTATTGACAGCACTATGGTTATCATAGTTAAAATGTTCTCTTTTCAATATGTTTGCAAAGTTTATTTTCTTTTTCTTTTTTTACTTTTTTCTTTTTACCGTATCATATGTTATCTCTTGTCTAGAATTATAGTTTATAATATTTACAGGATATATTTCCATTAGACTATTAGTGATTGCATGTATATACTCTTTATATGTGTACTCCTGCTGTACAGGTCTAGGGTACTATGGGTTAAGTTTTTTCTTACCTGGTGTGTGGGCGTGTTTTGTATTCTCTGTTTTTATCCAATCAAACTGTAACACTGATTTTTTAAACTTGCATTCACCTGCATGACACCTATGGCTATGATTACGGCTGAGTGCCGAAACATGTAAGCCTTGGTGTCACGCTCACACACCCAATTTGCTTGCTATCACTGTTTGCTGTTCATTAAGCCTGCTTTGGCGTTTTAAACTTTGCCAATAAATATGGATTTTATTTGCATCAAGCTGGATCCTACCTCCTTTTTTTGACTGTTAATATGCTTATATACATATATATATTTATGTGTTAATATGTGTATATAAATATATATTTATGTGTTACTATGTGTATATACATATATATTTATGTGTTACTATGTGTATATACATATATATTTATGTGTTACTATGTGTATATACATATATATTTATGTGTTACTATGTGTATATACATATATATTTATGTGTTAATATGTGTATATAAATATATATTTATGTGTTACTATGTGTATATACATATATATTTATGTGTTACTATGTGTATATACATATATATTTATGTGTTACTATGCTTATATACATATATATTTATGTGTTACTATGCTTATATACATATATATTTATGTGTTAATATGTGTATATACATATATATTTATGTGTTACTATGTGTATATACATATATATTTATGTGTTACTATGTGTATATACATATATATTTATGTGTTACTATGTGTATATACATATATATTTATGTGTTACTATGTGTATATACATATATATTTATGTGTTAATATGCTTATATACATATATATTTATGTGTTAATATGCTTATATACATATATATTTATGTGTTACTGTGTGTATATACATATATATTTATGTGTTACTATGTGTATTCATATATATTTATGTGTTACTATGCTTATATACATATATATTTATGTGTTACTATGTGTATATACATATATATTTATGTGTTAATATGTGTATATACATATATATTTATGTGTTACTATGTGTATATACATATATATTTATGTGTTACTATGCTTATATACATATATATTTATGTGTTAATATGTGTATATACATATATATTTATGTGTTACTATGTATATATACATATATATTTATGTGTTAATATGTGTATATACATATATATTTATGTGTTACTATGTGTATATACATATATATTTGTGTTACTATGTGTATATACATATATATTTATGTGTTACTATGTGTATATATATACATATATATTTATGTTACTATGTGTACATACATATATATTTATGTGTTAATATGTGTATATACATATATATTTATGTGTTACTATGTGTATATACATATATATTTATGTGTTACTATGTGTATATACATATATATTTATGTGTTAATATGTGTAAATACATATATATTTATGTGTTAATATGTGTACATTCATATATATTTATGTGTTACTATGTGTATATACATATATATTTATGTGTTAATATGTGTAAATACATATATATTTATGTGTTAATATGTGTATATACCTATATATTTATGTGTTACTATGTGTATATACATATATATTTATGTGTTACTATGTGTATATACATATATATTTGTGTTACTATGTGTATATACATATATATTTATGTGTTACTATGTGTATATGCATATATATTTATGTGTTACTATGCTTATATACATATATTTATGTGTTACTATGTGTATATACAGATATATTTATGTGTTAATATGTGTCTATACATATATATTTATGTGTTACTATGTGTATATGCATATATATTTATGTGTTACTATGTGTATATACATATATATTTATGTGTTACTATGTGTATATACATATATATTTATGTGTTAATATGCTTATATACATATATATTTATGTGTTAATATGTGTATATACATATATATTTATGTGTTACTATGTGTATATACATATATATTTATGTGTTACTATGTGTATATACATATATATTTATTTGTTACTATGTGTATATACATATATATTTATGTGTTACTATGTGTATATACATATATATTTATGTGTTACAATGTGTATATACATATATATTTATGTGTTACTATGTGTATATACATATATTTATGTGTTAATATGTGTATATACATATATATTTATGTGTTACTATGTGTATATACATATATATTTATGTGTTACTATGTGTATATACATATATATTTATGTGTTACTATGTGTATATACATATATTTATGTGTTACTATGTGTATATACATATATTTATGTGTTAATATGTGTATATACATATATATTTATGTGTTAATATGTGTATATACATATATATTTATGTGTTACTATGTGTATATACATATATATTTATGTGTTAATATGCTTATATACATATATATTTATGTGTTAATATGTGTATATACATATATATTTATGTGTTACTATGTGTATATACATATATATTTATGTGTTACTATGTGTATATACATATATATTTATGTGTTACTATGTGTATATACATATATTTATGTGTTAATATGTGTATATACATATATATTTATGTGTTAATATGTGTATATACATATATATTTATGTGTTAATATGTGTATATACATATATATTTATGTGTTAATATGCTTATATACATATATATTTATGTGTTAATATGCTTATATACATATATATTTATGTGTTACTATGTGTATATACATATATATTTATGTGTTAATATGCTTATATACATATATATTTATGTGTATATACATATATATTTATGTGTTACTATGTGTATATACATATATATTTATGTGTTACTATGTGTATATACATATATATTTATGTGTTACTATGTGTATATACATATATATTTATGTGTTACTATGTGTATATACATATATATTTATGTGTTACTATGTGTATATACATATATATTTATGTGTTACTATGTGTATATACATATATTTATGTGTTACTATGTGTATATACATATATTTATGTGTTAATATGTGTATATACATATATTTATGTGTTAATATGTGTATATACATATATATTTATGTGTTACTATGTGTATATACATATATATTTATGTGTTACTATGTGTATATACATATATATTTATGTGTTACTATGTGTATATACATATATATTTATGTGTTACTATGTGTATATACATATATATTTATGTGTTAATATGTGTATATACATATATATTTATGTGTTACTATGTGTATATACATATATTTATGTGTTACTATGTGTATATACATATATTTATGTGTTAATATGTGTATATACATATATATTTATGTGTTAATATGTGTATATACATATATATTTATGTGTTACTATGTGTATATACATATATATTTATGTGTTAATATGCTTATATACATATATATTTATGTGTATATACATATATATTTATGTGTTACTATGTGTATATACATATATATTTATGTGTTACTATGTGTATATACATATATATTTATGTGTTACTATGTGTATATACATATATATTTATGTGTTACTATGTGTATATACATATATTTATGTGTTAATATGTGTATATACATATATATTTATGTGTTAATATGTGTATATACATATATATTTATGTGTTACTATGTGTATATACATATATATTTATGTGTTACTATGTGTATATACATATATATTTATGTGTTACTATGTGTATATACATATATATTTATGTGTTACTATGTGTATATACATATATATTTATGTGTTACTATGTGTATATACATATATATTTATGTGTTACTATGTGTATATACATATATATTTATGTGTTACTATGTGTATATACATATATATTTATGTGTTACTATGTGTATATACATATATTTATGTGTTACTATGTGTATATACATATATTTATGTGTTAATATGTGTATATACATATATTTATGTGTTACTATGTGTATATACATATATATTTATGTGTTACTATGTGTATATACATATATATTTATGTGTTACTATGTGTATATACATATATATTTATGTGTTACTATGTGTATATACATATATATTTATGTGTTACTATGTGTATATACATATATATTTATGTGTTACTATGTGTATATACATATATATTTATGTGTTAATATGTGTATATACATATATATTTATGTGTTACTATGTGTATATACATATATATTTATGTGTTACTATGTGTATATACATATATATTTATGTTACTATGTGTATATACATATATATTTATGTGTTACTATGTGTATATACATATATATTTATGTGTTACTATGTGTATATACATATATATTTATGTGTTACTATGTGTATATACATATATATTTATGTGTTAATATGTGTATATACATATATATTTATGTGTTACTATTGTATATACATATATATTTATGTGTTACTATGTGTATATACATATATATTTATGTGTTACTATGTGTATATACATATATATTTATGTGTTACTATGTGCATGGAGGTGATAGGGCTGGAGGTTGCCGCCTCAGATGTGATTTATTTTGCCACTTTCCTCTGAGACATCTCTAGATGTGACTACTTCAGCAGCAGGACAAGAATCACAATGACCTGTCTCAGCAGATCTCTCTAGATCAGAAATCTTTAAGTCCCTATCTTGATGGAAGTCTCACCAGTCCATAGTACAAGGAGCCTTTTTCGGAAGGCTACAGTGGACTGTGATAACAACAGATGCCAGTCTCCTGGGCAGGGGTTGCAGGGATTGTGGTCACCTCAGGAGGTTAGTTTACCCATGAATATTCTGGAGCTCCGTGCAGTGCACAAAGCTCTTCAGAGCTGTTGCAATCTCAAACTTCAGCCTTACAGCTGATTTCAATTTCAAATTGTCATGGTGATGACTTACATCAATCATTGGGGAGTACTTGCTATTTCTGGAGGTGTTGCTCATTCTCTGATGAGTGGAACATAATCAGGGTCAATAGTCAGCCTTTCACATTCTGGGGATTGGCCGTTCTGAGCCACCAACGCTTCAGCTTAAAGGGACACTAAACTTAATTTTTTTCTTTTGTGATTCAGGTAGAGTATGAAGTTTTAAGCATCTTTCTAATTTACTCCTATTATCAAATTTTCTTCATTCTTTTGGTATCTTTATTTGAAATGCAAGAATGTAAGTTTAGATGCCGGCCCATTTTTGGTTCACAACCTGAGTTGTTCTTGCTGATTGGTGAATACATTCATCCACCAATAAAAATCGCTGTCCAGAATTCTGAACCAAACAAAAAGCTTAGATGCCTTCTTTTTCAAATAAAGATAGCAAGATAACAAAGAACATTTGATAATAGGAGTAAATTAGAAAGTTGCTTAAAATTGCATGCTCTATCTGAATCATGAAAGAAAAAATTTGGGTTCAGTGTCCCTTTAAGGAATGATATCTGTATCAAGAGGTGTTCAACAAGATTGTGGCTTGCGGGGGTCTCCCAGAGACAGTCCTCAAGTTGCCTTTCTTCTGTACCAGAGCATTGAACCTACAGGCAGAAGTAGTAGTGTTTATTCAAGTTAAACATATTTTCTCCTATGTTATATTATACAGGGTAACGAGAATCAAACAGGAGAGAGCATCAGGCATTCTAATCTCTCCAACTTAACCTTACAGAACATGGTTGCAGTCTTGCAGACCTAGTTCAAATGACCTCTTGTCCATGGCACCTTCCTCTCAGACAGTACCCGTTGTTGCAAGGCCTATTCTTTTATCAGGACCTTTGAACTCTGACAGCATGGTGATTGAATGCCTGATTTTAGCCTATAGGGGGATGTCTGATAATGTTATCAAGATCTTAAGGTCTGAAAGTAGGGTGTTGAAGACTTATTTGACATGGTGTGCAGCTGGAATTCCTTTTGGATTCATAGGGTGTTGGAGTTTCTTCAACCTGGTCCTTTACTAATCTTTCATAAAGATAAAGCTGTTTTGTGAACAAGGTATTTATTCTTGCCTTAAGTGTTTTCTTCAGAAACTATTAACCAAGAAATTCTGGTACGTTGCTTGTGTCCAACTTCTAAAAAGTCTAATAAACCTTTTCTTCACAATCTGGATGTTTTTTACTTTGAAGTCTTAAGATGAAGCTATGAAGTCCTTATGACTTTCTTCTGCCTTATTTGTGCACGTTTATGGTCCCCGAAAGGGTTATAAAGCTACTGCCACTACTTTAGTGGCTTGATTTAAGGCCTTAATTACTATACACACCTGTCATGTACTGCATTTATCATTCGGCCACCGTATTTATATAATACCCAGCACCTAACCGCGGCCACACAAGATGTCTTTACTATACACACCTGTCATGTACTGCGTTTATCATTAGGCCACCGTATTTATATAATACCCAGCACCTAACTGCGGCCACACAAGATGTCTTTACTATACACACCTGTCATGTACTGCGTTTATCATTAGGCCACCGTATTTATATAATACCCAGCACCTAACCGCGGCCACACAAGGTGTCTTTACTATACAGACCTGTCATGTACTGCGTTTATCATTAGTCCACCGTATTTATATAATACCCAGCACCTAACCGCGGCCACACAAGGTGTCTTTACTATACAGACCTGTCATGTACTGCGTTTATCATTAGGCCACCGTATTTATATAATACCCAGCACCTAACCGCGGCCACACAAGGTGTCTTTACTATACACACCTGTCATGTACTGCGTTTATCATTAGGCCACCGTATTTATATAATACCCAGCACCTAACCGCGGCCACACAAGGTGTCTTTACTATACAGACCTGTCATGTACTGCGTTTATCATTAGGCCACCGTATTTATATAATACCCAGCACCTAACCGCGGCCACACAACACCTGCCATGTACTGCATTTGTCATTAGGCCATAGCATTTATCATCCACAGCCCAAAAGTGATGAGTCTAAAATAAGCATCAGCCTCTGTGTCATAAATTAGCAACTAATGAATTCTGGCTGTGCCACATCATGTTTAATAGATAATGAGAATCACGCATTGCCCTTATTTTACTTCTTCAATATGTTCCTTAATTAAGGGTCTCATTAGTCAGGTGATGAGATCTTATCTTCTGCATTACACATGCAGCGGGAGCTGGCAACCATCAGTGTGTCTTAAGCTTTCTACAAGTGAAGCAGTTAATTACTAGTGTAGACGTGAAGGTGACACGGTGTTAAACTGATGTGTGCACAGATACAGAGGAAGAATTAGCTATGACATTATGTATATGTACCTCTCAGTGTGTGTATATATTTGCCTTACCCTGAATATATTGTTATACTGTGTATATTATTATCTATCTATGCTGTGTCTGTCAGTGTGTTATATATACATACACATACTGTCTAGATCTACGCATCAGTATGTCTTTATCTATCTATGCTGTGTCTGTCAGTGTGTTATATATACATACATACACATACTGTCTAGATCTACGCATCAGTATGTCTATATCTATCTATTCTGTGTCTGTCAGTGTGTTATATATACATACACATACTGTCTAGATCTACGCATCAGTATGTCTATATCTATGTATGCTGTGTCTGTCAGTGTGTTATATATACATACACATACTGTCTAGATCTACGCATCAGTATGTCTTTATCTATGTATGCTGTTACCTGTCAGTGGGCCAGATTACAAGTAGAGCGCTAAATATCACTTTCGAGAAAGCAATATAAGCTCTTCACTGAGTAATACCAACGCACGCTAATGTCATTAGAGCACGCTTCCATAGGCTCGGCATGAGAACTCGTGCAGCTCAGGGAGTAAGGACTACGGCAACGTACTCTACGCCGGCTCCACCATCAAACTCCAAAAGAGACTCCAACGTATCCAGAACGCCTCCGCCAGACTCATCCTCGACATCCCTCTCCAATGCCACATCAACGAACATCTAAGGAACCTTCACTGGCTCCCCATCAACAAGAGAATCACATTCAAGCTCCTTACCCACGTGTTCAAGGCCCTACACAACATCGGACCCGAATACATAAACCACTGCGTAATTTCTACACCCCCGTCAGACAACTACGATCGGCCGACCAAGCACTCGCAGTCATCCCCCGCATCAGCAAATCCACAGTGGGCGGAAGATCCTTCTCCCACCTGGCAACAAAGACATGGAACACCCTCCCGCTGCACCTCAGACAATCCACCTCCCTTACAAAGTTCAGAAAGGACCTCAAAATCTGTCTCTTCGACTGAACGCCCATCCCCCCCCCTCCTATCTGCTTTCCCTTATCGCCTTGAGACCCTCACGGGTGATTAGTTTGTGCTCTATAAGTACCCAGTAGATAGATAGATAGTAGCGCAACAATGGCAGCAAAGTGTAAATATATATGTATATGCTTATATACATATATATTTATGTGTTAATATGTGTATATACACACAGTTCCCATAGACCGCAATATAAAGACACTTTAAAGACACCCCACACTCACTCCCTTTAGACCCCAAAAAAGTGCTTTTAGCAGTTATTTTATTAAAAAATAAAGATGCTACTATCTTTCGGCTAGATTACGAGTTTTGCGTTATGAGGGGTGCAGTGCTAACTTGCATGTTATTGTCTTCGCTCACTTACCTACAGCGCTGATATTACAGGTTTTTTCCTAAACCTGGCGTTAAAAGGCAAGAAGTTAGCGTAGAGCAAAATTGTGCTCCATACCGCACTCCAATACCAGCGCTGCTTAAGTCAGCGGTGAGCTGGTTGTATGTGCTCGTGCACGATTTCCCCATAGACATCAATAGGGAGAGCCGGCTGAAAAAAAAAGCCTAACACCTGAAATAAAGCAGTGTAAAGCTCTTTAACGCAGCCCCATTGATTCCTATGGGGAAACTACATTTATGTTTACACCTAACACCCTAACATGAACCCCGAGTCTAAACACCCCTAATCTTACACTTATTAACCCCTAATCTGCTGCCCCCAACATCGCCGACACCTGCATTATACTTATTAACCCCTAATCCGTTGCTCCAGACATCGCCGCCACTATAATAAACATATTAACCCCTAAACCGCCACACTCCCGCATCTCAAACACTAGTTAAATAATATTAACCCCTAATCTGCCGCCCCCGACATCGCCGCCACCTAACTACATTTATTAACCCCTATTCTGCCGCCCCCAACGTCGCCGCCACTATACTAAAGTTATTAACCCCTAAACCTAAGTCTAACCCTAACTCCCCCTAACTTAAATATAATTAAAAGAAATCTATATAAAACCTACTATTAATAACTAAATAATTCCTATTTAAAACTAAATACTTACCTATAAAATAAACCCTAAGCTAGCTACAATATAACTAATAGTTACATTGTAGCTAGCTTAGGTTTTATTTTTATTTTACAGCCAAGTTTGTAATTATTTTAACTAGGTAGAATAGTTACTAAATAGTTATTAACTATTTACTAACTACCTAGCTAAAATAAATACAAATTTACCTGTAAAATAAAACCTAACCTGTCTTACACTAACACCTAACCTTACACTACAATTAAATAAATTACCTAAATTAAATACAATTAACTAAATTACAAAACCAAACAAACACTAAATTACACAAAATAAAAACAAGATATTTCAACTAATTACACCTAATCTAATAGCCCTATCAAAATAAAAAAGCCCCCCCAAAATAAAAAAAAACCTTAGCCTAAACTAAACTACCAATAGCCCTTAAAAGGGCCTTTTGCGGGGCATTGCCCCAAAGAAATCAGCTCTTTTACCTGTAAAAAAATACAAACAAACCCCCAACAGTAAAACCCACCACCCACACAACCAACCCCCCAAATAAAACCCTAACTAAAAAAACCTAAGCTCCCCATTGCCCTGAAAAGGGCATTTGGATGGACATTGCCCTTAAAAGGACATTTAGCTCTATTGCTGCCCAAACCCTAACCTAAAAATAAAACCCACCCAATAAACCCTTAAAAAAACCTAACACTAACCCCCTGAAGATCCACTTACAGTTTTGAAGAGCCGACATCCATCCTCAACGAAGCCGGGAGAAGTCCTCAACAAAGCGGCAAGAAGTCCTCAACGAAGCCGGGAGAAGTCTTCATTCAAGCCGGGAGAAGTGGTCCTCCAGACGGGCAGAAGTCTTCATCAAGATGGCATCTTCGATCTTCATCCATCCCGCACGGAGCGGGTCCATCTTCCAGACATCCGGCGTGGAGCATCCTCTTCTTCCGTCGACTCCCGACAAATGAAGGTTCCTTTAAGTGACATCATCCAAGATGTCGTCCCTTAGATTCCGATTGACTGATAGAATTCTATCAGCCAATCGGAATTAAGTTCTATCAGCCAATCGGAATTAAGGTTGAAAAAATCCTGTTGGATGATGCAATCAGCCAATAGGATTGAGCTTGCATTCTATTGGCTGATTGGAACATGTTTCGTTCATTTTCAACCAGATGTCCAACAATATTCCCTGTTTAGTGTAACTAGTTTGCAATCCCTATATATATATATATATATATATATATATATAGACTTGTATCAGCATACATACTGTAGGTATCCACTAACAGGTAACAGCATGCATAGATATAGACACACTAACAAGTACATCAAATCTATATATGTATTCTGTTACCTGTCAGTGTATGCTGTTACCTTAGTGGATGTATATATTTGTTGTACTTGTCGTTGTGTGTATGTGTCCCTTTATTTGGTTTTAGGTAGCTAAATATTTTCACCACTTTTCACTGCTGTCCTTTCATTTCCATGATAGAAATGTTTGGGTACAATGCCCTATATCTCAGCAACAAGGGGACGCCCAGTGCTTTGCACTGTTCCCTTCAGCCCAACATATATGCAAACTGTGCTTAATACATATATGTGATAACTGCCCCTAACTCACCAGATACATAAAACAGCCATTTTCCCTCTACTCAATAGCAACAATCCATTGTGTAACTCTGACGCCCCTTCTGATGGTGTACTTACCTCGCTAGCTCTGCCATCCTAATGAGCAATCACAAAGTGGTCCTTTAACAGACCCTCAATACCACGAGAGGAGCTGCATCTCTGCTCAAGATGGGGTTAAGTGATGGGCACTAGATCCCACTATTCACTAATGTCCTTGAGAAAATGAATAATGAGAACTACCCACCCAGGTGGGACCTGAGCAGATACATCTCTGTGTTATTTTTAATAATGAAATCTAATGGCAAATGAGCGCATCCTCTTATTGGCTACATACAGGGCAGCGTCTTTGACATTAAAACCAGATGGATTTGAGGACAATCCCAATAAGACTTTTGCCCCAAGTTTTTTCACCCTCTCTCTTAGCGCCTGATGATCTGATCTAGCGAGTTTATCTAAGTACTTCAAGATCCCTTAAAGAATTTTAGAAAGACAAATTTTAGCTAGAGAGAAACTGTATTTAAATAGCTCTACATGTTTCTGAATGTGTAAGAGAGACACCTACAATAAAAGCCCCAAAGATTTTGTGTGATTTTTCTCCATGCCGTTGAGTTTTTGATCTTCAGGCCCTTAGTTCGGTCTATCTCAAGATATATGTTTATTTTCCTTTCATTACCTGTCTCTTACTGTGTAACCTCTGTGGTTGCTCCTCTCATCCCATGTACAAGTCTGGAGGCTTCCCTAAGTATTTGTTACAGTTTTAAAGGGCTCAATATTTTCCGTACATTTCACATTAGGGGATCCATCACAGTCCTTTAGAAAAACGTATCTAATGATTTATCAATGAAATTCCCTATATGCTTTAAATGTGTCTACCCCAATGTTAGACATTGCTGCCATTTTGTAAAAAAAAAAATATTTATATTTAGTACGTACTGGACATGCTAATTAGCATAAATATGCATAAATAATTATACAGCATCTCTCACAAAATAAAGTTGTTAAGAATTAAATTACAGCACTCCATGACAGGGTATTTATTTCAATATTTCTTATCTATATTGATGTGAGGCTTAAAAATTCTGGTGATGCCACCGAGACAGTGGTAGCGTACACCAAGCAGGGATTTATATTGCATCTTTATGCTCAGATTTGTGGAACCATCAGTAACGAGGCCCTGCCTCTAACTATTCTTGTCAGACATTTTTTTGTTTCTCCCCCCTCTCCTAGCCCTCATCCCCTTTCCCCTTTCTGTCTTTCTCTAATCTCTAAACTAAACTGGGATCTTTATCTCCTATGGTAGAGTAGGCCTGAAGCAGCTGGTGCTATTAAAGGGACAGTATACACTCATTTTCATATAACTGCATGTAATAGACACTACTATAAAGAATAAGATGCACAGATACTGATATATAAAAATCCAGTATAAAACGGTTTAAAAACTTACTTAGAAGCTCTCAGTTTAGCTCTGTCGAAAAGGTAATTGGAAAGCCCACTGCAAGTGGGAAATAAGACACTCCCCCTTCTTTTGCATATGAAAAGACCCTTTACACAAACAGGAGCAAGCTGGAGTAGGTATCTGATGGTATTCTCATAAAACTTTGGGGCTTGGTTAGGAGTCTGAAATTCAGAGCAATGTTATTTAAAATAAGCAAAACTATACATTAAAAAAAAAAAAAACCTTTATGGGCTATATAAATAGATCATCTACAAAACATTTATGCAAAGAAAAAAATGAGTATATAATGTCCCTTTAAGGGGTACATTTAACCCCTGTGATAAACCTCATTAGCTTTCTAGTATAGAGTTTTGGGAAACTATTCTAATGGTGGATTATACATTTTCTACCTTATCTAATATCTCCACTATCCCTTCAAAATCCCTTCAGATTGGATGGCCTGGTCTCAGTCTGTTGCATAGATTATTGTGTTCTAATCATAGTTTCTCAGGGATACTACATAGGATTTTAGATCAAGGCCTCCCAGGGGGGAGGTTTTCATCTTTCCCATGTCCCAACGTCTGTAAAGGCTCAAACTTTTTTCCAAAGTGTTCTGGATCTAGAGCACCTGGGTGTGATAGTTCCAGATATAGGGCAACATTTTTGTGCCAGCTTTCAGGTCTATTCTGTATATGAAAACTTTAATTAAGTTTCCCAGGGCTTCTTCCTTCAATTTGAAACAATTTGAGCTATTCTGCCCCTACTTCAGGAGGGACAATATATGTCTGCATATATTTGAAAGGCTCTTACCTTCGTATTCCTATCCTCAAAATACATCTACAGTTCCTGACATTTGCTTTCGAGGACAAACTTTTTCAGCTTTTTTGCTCCCATTATTTTTTCAAAGGTTTCTGGAAACTTTCTGTCATGCCTGCATGCTGTTGCTGTCACTTTAAGACTGCTTCTCTGCTCCTGTCAATCAGGCTGTTTAGGGTGTAGCCTTCATTCATTCTATTGCTGGAATTTACCTGCCTAATTAACCATCCTCCACCTGATTCCTGCAGCCTCTATTTAGGAAATCCTCAGGCCTAGGTTCAATGCATCAGCCTTTCTCTGTGATTTCAAGTTTACTTTCCTGCCTGATAACCTATGCCTGTTTTCTACTAACCGCAAGTAACAAATCTCAGTTACGTCTGTATTGCTGTGCTCATTCAGTCATCTGCTACAACTGTTTTATACTCTGATCTCGGTTACCAATCTGTTTTCTGTTATTATCCAGTCATCTGCTTCAGCTACTGTGTGTACTCTGAACCCTGCAGCTACTTATTTGTATTTCTGTTATTACTCAGTCATTTGCTACAGCTATAGCATACATTCTAAATCCTGCAACATCACAATTACCAGTTAAGCATTATTGAGATTTACAGTCTTCTGCCTTAGCCATATTGTACACTCTGTGTCCTGCAGCATGTCTCAGTTGCTAGGATGTTTCGCTGTGTTTGTCAAGTATGCAGTCATCTACTCTGATGCTCTATACTACCTGTTTTTTTATGGAGCCTGGATATGTTGCATAGATGTATTTTCCAGTTCTTGAACCCTGCAATAATTTCCTGCAATTATGAATCCCAGAATCTCAACTATCCAAGCCAGGATCCTGCTTCCCGGGTCAAGGGTTGATGTCTCCAACTACCTACTACTGCCCGGAGGGTCTGTCTCCTAGACAGATATACCCTTGATCGTGACACTTTCTTGTCTGTATTATGAGTTTAAGGTATTGGAGATTTCATAACTAAACTATTTCTCAGTACAAACTTTACACAGTATTTTGTTGTTTGGAGTATGATGTTCCAAACAGTTTTCCTTCTCTCCTTATAAGGGTCTCGTTCCTAGGAGCCATAATAGACAATATCTATGAAACATTTTTCAACAGTCCTATGGAGACCTAGATTACAGACATGTGCTAGACTCAAGTCTATTTCTAGCCTTAAAGGATTACTTTTCGTTATTATTTTCAAGCCAAACAACTAACATATTAAAGTTAATAAACATTAATTAAAACCTACTGACCTATATTTTCTCCAAAACGAAGTTTCATAACGTTCTAAAAGTTATATCTTTTATTTGCCGATGATGTCACGTTATCCTGCCCACTATTTTCAGCACTGCATGTTCAAAATACTTAAACCAATGAAATTATGTTTAAAGCGCCATTTTGAAACCTAGGTATTGTAAACGGATTGGTACAGAGCAAAGGATACCCGCGGAGTGGGTTTGGAAAACAATTAAATTTGCAGACAAGATTTCTGATATACGGTAGAGATATGTTAATGAAATGCTATTGATAAAAAGCGTATTTGGGGTAGTTAGTTAGTAACAGGCATAGAAAATATTTACTTACAGTGGCCCTTTAAGTAGTCCTATGTATGGAATGGTTAGATCTGATGATTGCTGCATCAGATACTATTCCATTTGCTCAGTTTTACATGGGGCCTCTTCATCTTTTTATTCTAAGTCAATGGCACAAGGACTACACTCAGTTTTTTCAAGGGATCTTTTTAAATAAAAAACAAACAAAACAACAATACCTACTGTGAGTAAACAAGCTTTTGATGGTCGATACACCAGACTGCCTATAGTTATGTATGTGCACATGTGTGTATATATAAATATTAGATGCTCCACGGGCTGGAATTGATGAGTAGCAGGTGAGATCTGAGTGTTGCAGTTGGGCCTATGCGTAGGAGTAGTGGGTGATCGCAGACAAATACTTTACTTGCTGAAGTCCTACAAATTATTATTTTTAACAACAATAATAGGATGGCTGTCAGGACAGGAGAATGGAGTACATACATCTCCCATCATGCTTATAATAAAGGGGCAGAAGCTTGTAAGGTTGCCAGCTGTCCCTTGAGCCCACCATATCTATTTTTCATACCTGAACAGTCATATATTCCTCTTGGCTACCAAGATCACACATATACAGCAGTGATATGACCCCCTTTGACTGCCAGTAGTACACACATAACAGGTGTTTGTTTAACACTCCCATGGTTTCCAGAAAAAAATGCAAAGCAGTGATTTTTACCTCAGTGGCTACACAAAACACTCAGATGAGTATTTTAAAGGGACATTACACACTTTGAGATAGTAATATAAAATGGTAAATCACATATATAAAAATAAGTCTGCAATATACTTTCATTATTTATTTTGTCCTCTTTGCCTGTAATTCCATTCTGAAATTGTGAGCTTTTCAGTTCCTGTTAGAAATGGAAGTGCAGAACACTGTTAAATCCAGCACAACCATTGGCTGCACACTCTAGTGACCTATTTATAACTGACCCTAATTGGCTACAGTAGAGAAGGTAACACAAGTTACAACATGGCAGCTCCCAGTGTTTTATAGACACTAAAACTTTACACTTATTTTGTCACTTTTTAAACAACTAATGAAACTTTAAAAAATACATCTACATGTTAGTCATGGGCTAATCTTTTCTTTGAATGCATCATTCTATCTAGCATTTATTTAGTGTTTAATGTCCCTTTAACACCCCCAGACTTCTAAAGAAAACAAATGGCTGAGATTTTGTTTTACATCTTTGACTGCCAGTAACACACACAGTAGTACATATGTAATGTCTTTTTCTGGGCCATATTTGTAATACATAGAAGCCTAGGAGGCATTTACAATTTAGCTGTCACTCAAGGAACTTTAAAAAAAACTGGAATTTAAAGTGATTGTAAAGTCTCTTGCAGGCCCATTTATCAAGCTCCGTACGGAGCTTGAAGGGCCGTGTTTCTGGCGAGTCTTCAGACTCGCCAGAAACACAACTTATGAAGCAGCGGTCTAAAGACCGCTGCTCCATAACCCTGTCCGCCTGCTCTGAACAGGCGGACAGGAATCGCCGGACATCAACCCGATCGAATACGATCGGGTTGATTGACAGCTCCCTGCTGGCGGCCGATTGGCCGCGAGTCAGCAGGGGGCGGTGTTGCACCAGCAGCTCTTGTGAGCTGCTGGTGCAATGTTAAATGCGGAGAGCGTATTGCTCTCCGCATTTAGCGAGGTCTTGCGGACCTGATCCGCAGTGTCGGATCAGGTCCGCAAGCCCTTTGATAAATGGGCCTGTTAGTGTACACTACTGAACAGTATATACAATTAGTCTTTCAGACTTAAACTACAGGAAAAGGGGGCAAAATAAATGAAATGATAATGATATTGCAAAAGTGTTTTACTGTGTACAATTAAAGGGACCGTAAACACAAAAAACGTTATTGTTTAAAAAGATAGATAATACCTTTATTACCCATTCCCCAGTTTTGTATAACCAACACTGTTATTAATACACTTGTTACCTCTGTAATTACCTTGTGTCTAAGCTTCTGCAAACTGCCCACTTATCTTAGTTTGTTTTACAGACTTACATTTTAGGCAATTAGTACTGACTCTTAAATAACTCCACGGGTGTGAGCACAATGTTATCTATATGACACACATCTAGCGGTGAAAAACTGTCAAATGCATTCAGATAAGAGACGACCTTCAAGGGCTTAGAAATTAGCATATGAGCCTACCTAGGTTTAGCTTTTAACTAAGAATACCAAGGGAACAAAGCAAATTTGATAACAGTAAACTCATAAAAGTTTAATTTGGACTTTACTGTCCCTTTAATCATTGACAGACATTGCATGAAACAGGTCTCCCTAACCTGGTTACACTGATCTGCCAAATGGAGATTCCCTTGAAAATCTCAGGTGAGTCACCGATTCCTGGACAGATGTTCTCAATAAAATGAGTAGTTATCTTTCAAACCAATTATGGGACATATTTCCATGAGTTTTTATTTATTTATTGAATTTTTCAAAGAAAATATAAAATTACACACAAGAAGTTCACACAATGGATCGGTAAAAATACATATACTAGAATAGTACATAAAAAAAAAGTTTACATAGCTTAAATGCAAAATATCCTTTATCAATGAAAATTGTAATCTACATTTTGCATGTCACATTCTGTTATATAAAAGATATAACAAAAATAATATAATTAAAATGAAAAAAACAATGTGAAAATAAAATGTGCACAAAAAGTCCTTGTGTAAATCAAGATAAAGAAACCTTTAAATGCCTCTGATATAAGTAGGAAACTTCAAAATAGTCTTAAAGGGACACTCAGGTTAAATTAAACTTTCATGATTCAGATACAGCATGTAATTTTAAACAACTTTCCAATTTACTTCCATTAAAAAAAATGTGCACAGTCTTTTATATTTACAATTTTTGAGTCACCAGATCCTACTGAGCATGTGCAAGAATTCACAGACTATACGTATATGCATTTGTGATTGGCTGATTGCTATCACATGGTACAAGGGGAGTGGAAATAGACAGAACTTTGAAATTTGTTATAAAAAAATCTACTACTATACATTTGAAGTTCAGACTAAGTGCTATTGCATTGTCTTGTTATCTTGCATTTGTTGATTATGCAAATCTAATGTGTTGACTGGTCCTAAAAGGGACACTGAACCCAAATTTTTTTCTTTCATGATTCAGATAGAGCATAACATTTTTTTTTTTTATATTGTTTTATTTTGTCCAACAATGAGTACAGCATCAATAATAATACAAAACATAATGATACAGTACACCAATATAAGGTGATAGCCCTAGAAACAATAAAAAGCAAAAGAAAACAATGTATATTACGTATCATATATCTTAATGGCTGGACTAGCCAGTCTGTCTTAGTAACTCAGTGTTGGAAATTTTTTCCCTGATTTTCCTTTCCCCCCTCCCGTCCCTCCCCGTTCCTTCCCGTTAACCAGCACCAACAAACTATACATACAACGAAGAAACCAGAAAAAAAAAAAAAAAAAAAGGGGGTGGGGGAAGGGGGCCGATGATGAATCTCAATTTGCACTAATCTACCTCAGATCACCACATACCTAATAATACTAGCTCTGAGTTCTTAAATGGGTATATCAAATATTCAATTTCTCTTTCGGGGAAGATCTTAATGAGAGGCGCCCATTTGTAAAAAAATTTCTTTATGTCACGTTCATTGTCTATATTGGCATTTCTCTGTTCT
Organism: Bombina bombina; assembly: GCF_027579735.1. Taxonomy (NCBI): domain Eukaryota; kingdom Metazoa; phylum Chordata; class Amphibia; order Anura; family Bombinatoridae; genus Bombina; species Bombina bombina. The sequence goes on from NC_069510.1 coordinate 99,184,271, forward strand.
AAGACACATTGTTTCTTTAGGTGGTTCCTAATTTCTGGGATAGTTGGTGTCGCCCTCATTTTCCATTTCGTACATATCAAATATCTGGTAGCTAGGATAGATAAATTAACTAATGTTTCATTAGGCTGACATTCCTCTCCAGGTCTCAGACAAAATATAATCTGAAACAAGGAGAGGGCTACCAGCTCGATTTTGAGTACATTTTTAAGCCAATATTCCAACTTACTCCAGACATTTCTCATCCTAGGGCAAGCCCAGAACATATGTATTAAATCCGCAGCTAAGTGAGAGCATCTAGGACATTTATCAAATTCAAGATTTCGGACTCTAAGGCCTCTCTCCGGGGTGAAATATGCCCTGTGGAGAAGTTTCAAATGGGCGTCTCGCCAGTTAGATGAGAGAGTTGTTTTTAATACTTTGTTCAAAGAAAGTTGTATAGTTTTAAATTCTATATTATTATGTGGAATTATATTGTTCCAAATTACAGCTAAATTCTCCCCTAGGGGGGCCGCCTTACTAAGACTCAAGAGATGATAACACGGAGAAATGGACATAGAGGAATCTCTAGCTATTGTAAGCCAGGATTCTATTTTGCCTAAGGACCAGATCCAGCCAACCTTATGTGCTAGTTCTGTGATGTAATGTCTTATCTGTAAATAAGCAAAAAAGTCTTTATTTACCAAATTGTATTCGTCTCTCAGTTGTGCAAAGGATTTGACACATTTCCTATCTTGATCTATTAAATAGATAACTCTATTTAATCCATTATTATGCCATCTGTTAAAAACAGTTGAGTCTAGGCCCGGCTGGAAATTCGGGTTTCTAATTAGGGGAAGATATTTTGATGCCTTAGAGCTTATTGAGAGAAGTTTAGTTAATCTAAACCAGGCTTTGAGTGGATTCAAAATAAATTTAAATTCCTTAATACTTAATGGGAGATCCTTAGGTTCCAAGTGTGCCAAGGCCTGTAGTGAGTAAGGTTCACATATATTAGACTCTAAATCGGTATTTAAAACATAATTCTTGTTGAAAAACCAGTCTGCTACTATACGGACTAGAAAACAGAGGTTATAGAATCTTAGGTTTGGGAGTGCAAGGCCTCCCATCTCTCTAGATGCTGTTAGTTTAGAAAAGGCTATCTTAGCTCTTTTCCCCTGCCAAATATATTGTCCAATTGATGAATTTAGTGACCGTATATCCTTCTCAGACAAAATTAATGGGATATTCTGCAAGATATACAACAATTTTGGGAGCAAAACCATCTTAAATAAAGCGATACGACCAGAAATTGACAGTGGTAGGCATTGCCAAGATTTAAGCCTTTCTTTAATATATACTAACATTGGGGTTATGTTCACTTTATAAAGATCTTTTAGATTCATTGGGATTTTAATTCCTAAATATTTCATAGATTCCGTTATCACTCTAAAGGGTATATCTGTTATGCTGGCCTTATTTTTCCTAAGCCAAATTATTTCTGATTTTATAGGATTCACTTTGTAACCTGAAAAAATCCCAAAATAGCCAGTAATATGCAAAAGTTTAGGAATGTTTTTTGCTGTGTTAGAAAGGTATATGAGTAGATCATCTGCGTATAGTCCGATTTTTATTTCATGGTTTTGAATTTTTATGCCTTCCAACGAGCGCCTAATCTTAATTGCTAGTGGTTCTATGGCTAAATTGAATAGGAGCGGGGAGAGAGGACAGCCCTGACGAGTGCCCCTCTGCAGTGTAATTGAAGAGGAAATATCGTTGTTGATAATCAGACTTGTAAAAGAGTGATTGTATAAATTTTCTACAAACTTAGGAAAATTGCCCTCAATCCCAAACTTTGTTAGAGAGAAAGTTAAATATTTATGAATTACTAAATCAAAGGCTTTTTCCGCATCAATTGATACAATGGCCATGTCAGGGGGATCCACCACCCCCCCCCCCGCTCCTTGTGAACTTTGTATATATTCCATTGTAACTAATAATTCTCTAATTTTTGCTGAGGAGTTACGGTTATTAATGAAACCGGCTTGGTCCGGATGTATTACTGTGACTAAGATAGATTGAAGTCTTTTTGCTAGGATAGAGGCAAGAATTTTATAGTCCGAGTTTAACAATGCAATGGGTCTGTAAGACTCCTTGCATGTGGGGTCCTTCCCTTCTTTTAAGATCAGGGTAGTGAGTGAAGACGCAAAGGAAGACGTAACCTGTTTATGTTTAATAAAGATATCATTGTAAAGATTGCCCAAATATGGCGCTATCTCTGATAGTAAAATTTTATAAAACTCGTTGGGTAATCCATCCGGACCAGCTGCCTTGTTTAGAGGAAGTTTAGTGACTACTGTTCCAATTTCTTCTAGCGAGATAGGTGCATTAAGTCTATCGATCTCCTCAATTGTGGCCATTGGAAAATTAATTTTACTGCAGAATTCTGTTGCTTTATTTATATCAAAGTCCTTACTAGTGTAAAGTTGTTGAAAATACTGGTGGAATACCCTAGTTATTTCTTCTGGCTTGGTTAAAAGTTTCCCATTATGTTGAATTCCATCAATATTAAGTTTTTTATTCTCATTCTTAATTAATCTGTTTAGCATTCTGCCTGACTTATTGCCAAATTTATGCAATTTAGCTTGCATCTTAAGCTCATTATTCGTTTCCTGCATTAGATAGAAGGTGTCTCTCGCCGCCTTAGCTCGTATATATTTTGCCCAATTTAAAGGCGATCCTTCCAGTAGGTATAGATTGTAGGAATTAATCAGTGAGTTACAGACTTCCTTCTCTCTTGCCTTCCTTTTTTTGTTCTGAATAGCCGAATATGCCAAGATTTCTCCTCTGAGGACTGCTTTAGCAGTTTCCCAGAAGATATCAGAACGTTTAACATAGTTATTATTAAATTGAAAATACTCCTTAAATTTGTTCTTAAGGCATTCTTTAAATTTAAAATCGTTGTAAAGGTAATAGGGGAAAAAGAATCTCTGATTCTTTGGTCTACCATAAGTAAAATTAAATTGAAGAGTAATGGGCCCATGGTCCGACAAGAAAATAGGCATTATCTCGGACTTAACCGTGGTCAAACTTAAATGTTCTCCAATTAAAAACAGGTCAATCCTAGATAAAGTTTTGTGTGCTTTAGATAAGCAGGTAAAGTCTTGAGTATCGGGGTTCTGATGTCTCCAAATGTCACGCAAGGAGAGAACCTGTTTAATTTTATTAATTATTTTGAAATCAAGATTGTCTTTTTTCTGCTTCAAACTTTTAGTGTTTTTTCTAAGTCTGTCAATGGGACATTTGGGGGCCATATTAAAGTCCCCGCCCAAGATTAAATGTCCTTCAGTCCTTAGAAGGAGTTTTGCTTGTAACGCGTCCCAAAATTCGGGATCACTTTTATTTGGGCCATAAACATTGCAAATTGTGTATTTTGCCTGACCTATTTTCACCTTGGCCAAGACATACCTCCCCCCGGGATCCGCCTCAGAGTCCAAAATCTCCACCTGAAGTTTTTTGCCTATAAGTATTGCTACTCCTCTCTTCTTCCCTACACTCGGCGCTATAAGAACTTCTCTTACCCAGGATGATTTAAATTTTAGTGATTCCTCTAGGTCTAAATGTATTTCCTGTAGTAAGCCAATATCTGTCTGGGCTTTTCGTAGATGTGACAAAATTGCTTTACGTTTAATAGGGGAAGAAATTCCCCCTACGTTCCATGATATAATTTTAAATTTTTCCAGATTTTGTGTCATTTTTCTCTACTATATAGCGGGGAGGAGAAAGAAAAGGGAGAAAAAAAAAAAAAAAATTCATTTGTAACAAGAAAAAAAAATAGAGAACAGGAGGAAGGAAGGGGGGGAGGGGAGCCCCGATGCCCCTTGAGAATGCTGTCGCCATACACCTGCTTCCATATTTAATACAAAAAAAACCATATGGGAGCACATACATTAGGTCAATAATCATAACTTGTCCCCTATATATATCCAGTGAGGGATTTGTAAAGATTTTCAGCTATTTGAGCGTCCTCAGTAATATGCGTTACTCCATTTAGTACCACTTTCAATTTTGAGCGATACATCAGAACCGCCCTGTACCCTTGTTGTATGAATTTTGAACAGATCGGGGCTAGTTCCCGTCTTTTTAAGGCAGTATCTGCCGAAAAATCTTGGAAAATCATAATTTTATTACCTTCTATCATAATTGGTTGATTTTTTCGTGAGTGTTGCAACAATAGGTCTTTATCTTTGTAATTGAGTAGCCTAGCTATTACCGGACGGTTTCTATTACTGCTGTTGCCTTCTGACCGTGGAGGGCCTATTCTGTGGGCTCGTTCCACTATGATCGGAGGGTAGGAGGGGGGAATCTTTAGAGCTTTGGTAAGAGTATCGGATATGAAAGAGTCAAGATTTTCAAATTGTTTATTTTCGGGAAGACCAATTATTCTAAGATTATTCCGTCGTGAACGGTTTTCAAGGTCCTCTAATCTATCCATAATTTTTTGTAATTTTTTGTCTGAGTTCTCAATCTTGGAACTATGGGTGATTGTTTGGTCTTCCAGATCCGATACTCTCTGTTCCATTTCTTGGAGTCTGTTCGAAAATTGCCGCACCTCTTGTGTTAAAGAGGAAATATCTTGCTTAATTTCAGATTTGAGGGTTTCAAATTTAGGGGTTAATGCCTCTGCGATATTGGTCACTAAAGACTGCATGTTAAGGTTGTCTGGTATATTTGCTAAATTACTAAGACTTGTTTGTTCAGCAACTGATTCTGATAAATTCTTAAGCTTCTTATCTCTGTGCCTTCCCGTCATATTTGGGGAGGGGTGTTTTGGGGGGTTGGAAAGATATTTATCCATGTACCGCGTAATTGTGAGTTATAAAAAAGTGCTCAGAGGTGGGGAGAGGGGAAGAAAAAAAAAAAAAAAGGGGGGGGGAGAGGGTGGAATTGTGAGTGTGTGATAAGTGGTGAGCCAGTTGACGTTAAGAAAAGTGAAGATGTGCCCGTGAGAAAAGTGAAGATTTAGTGAGAAAGGGCTGCGAGAGCCTAGGGTTATAAAAGGGAAAAAGATTAAGAGGGAAGTGATTTGTAGTGAGGGAAGTAAATTTTAATAATTACTTGGGGAGGTGAATTTATTGTGACTCGTGATAATGTGAATTTATTGCGGCAACAGGGATATATCTCTCCCGCCTCCTCTGAGTCCAACCTAAGGATCTGCAGTCAACTTCTTCTAAATTTTAGTTTATGTTTCTGCGTATATGTTTCTACTCAGACCAGGCGTGATATATTTCCTCTCTTTCAATATTTTACAGCTTACTCATTAAGATTATTTATAAATATGACACTTAGAAGGCTATTTTAAGTAAACACCTGTAGGGGGAGGGAGTTGTGTGGCTCAAAATAGCGGCAGTACAGTAAAAGTTATCTCCACCTGTTTGTAGATTTTAGGGACAATTATGTTTATATATACAAGAAATGGAGTTGTGAAAAAAAATTTCTTTTCCGCCCCTCTCCTTATTAACGATATTTGTATAGTGTGTCCTCTCCCCTTTCTTTTAGAGTAAATACAATTATTATTATATTGATGAGGACTCTATTATAATGTGTAAATAGTTGACCTAAAAGCCATGCCTTTTAGTGCCTAGGTATTACCTCTTACAATAATTTTTCTTGTATATCTTCTAAGAGGTGTAGTAAAAGGCTAGGGCAATTTATCTTTAGACCATTAATTTAGGTGGTTATCTTTACAGACGTAATCAGATCAACAGACTTATTCACTAGTTCGACAAGTAAAGCTATGACAATGCAAAAATAAACAAAATAGACAAAAGACCAGGATCGTAGCCTTAATTCTAACTTAGTTACAATTGCGACTTTAACCTCCTTTTCCCTTCCAACCAGAGGTCAATAATCACAGCTATAGAGAAAAAATAAGAGATACAGAGAAAAAGAAAAGTTCTCTGAGCAAAAAGTCTCTCTGAGATATTAGTCCTTTGATATTTCCAGGATCATGATAGAGTCCTGTTCAGCCCAATGTCCCAATTTTCCACAATATAAATCTGAAAACGTGGGGAATTAAGTTGAGTGTTTATATTGCTGCTTTATTGCGCCTTCAGTATAATTACTTTTCCCTTGCTTTTATATATCCCCATCAGTCGTTCCACCTGCTGTTAGGCACTTATGATATTCTTCCTTTATTTTCCCCCTTTCGGATGTAACCTTGTATGAGTAATTGTTCTCAAGTTAGGGGTAAAATGTTCTCAACCTTACACCTGGCTATGTGTTCCCCAGTGTTCACTTTTTTAGCTTGAATGTTGTTTTCGCCATCTAGAACGGCTGTGCAGTGAGACTTACCCTCTCCTCCGCTACCCGGTCGTCCCTCCGATGATGAATGATAGGCCGGAGCAGGTGCGAAAATGCCAGAAAGAAGCAGGCACTCTAAATACCTCTTCCATCCAGCCCGGTGTCCTCCGATACCTCAAGCAGGGGACGTGTCCCACACCCCCTCTCACGCAGCACCGGTGGGAGAGGGGGGGGAAGAGCAGAACAGGGGACCTGCGGCAAACAGCTTCACAGCTTGCGCTGTTCTCGGCGCCCAACAAGGCTCTCACTGCCTCCTCCCGCGCAGCCTCGGTGGGGGAGGGGGCAGACCAGTCACTGCGAGTCACACAGGGGCAGCAGCACCTTCTCTAGCAAACCGCCGGTCCTCCTCTCTCTCACAGAATACCGGTGAGTATGGAAAATACAGTTTGAGCTCGAAGTGGGTGCGGAGGAGGGAGAGAGTCCTTATTTCCAGAAGAATATTGGTGTCTCACTGCATCGTTGGTTGAAGCCAGGGACGGTTCAGGCATCTGAGACCATTTGCTTTATTCTTTCCCCTTACGTTTGTCCTTAGCCAGGTAGCCCCGAGGGGGGGAAGTGTTTCTAGTGGTATTCGTGGTTCACTAGTGTAGCTGGAAACATGATGTATGTTTGTTCCTGCATCAAAGCAGTGGGTTGGTTTTCCACTGCACGGCACCGGAGGAGATGTTAAGGCCTGTCCGTGTAGCAACCCCAGGTAGTGGGGAGGCGCGAAATTCCTACCGCCAGGTGCTGTGAGACTGTAGGAGGAAGCTCAGCAATCAAAACCTTGCTCCTCCTACACCAGGTGCCTCTCCTAGGAGAGCATAACATTTTAAGCAACTTTCTAATTTACTCCTATTATCAAATTTTCTTTATTCTCTTGCTATCTTTATTTGAAATGCAAAAATGTTTAGATGCCGGCCCATTTTTGGTGAACAACCTGGGTTGTTCTTGATGATTGGTGGATAAATTCATCCACCAATAAAAAAGTGCTGTCCAGAGTTCTAAACCAAGAAAAAAAGCTTAGATGCCTTTTTTTTCAAATAAAGATAGCAAGAGAACGAAGAAAAAATAATAGGAGAAAATTAGAAAGTTGCTTAAAATTGCATGCTCTATCTGAATCACGAAAGAAAAAATTTGGATTCAGTGTCCCTTTAAATGGATATGAAACACAATTTTTTTTTTCTTTGACGATTCAGACAGAGCCTGCAATTTTAAGCAACTTTCTAATTTACTCCTATTATCAATTTTTCTTCGTTCTCTTGGTATCTTTATTTTAAAAAGCAGGAATGTAAGTTTAGGAGCCAGCCCATTTTGGTTCAGACCCTGGGTAGCGCTTGCTGATTGGTGGCTTCATTTAGCATCGCTGGTTTTTCAGGTCATAGTAGCGCGGTTCTTGCTGCTAGCGGCAGGACGGCGCTATTATGACCCGACTTCCGGCTGCAGGCTTCCTGGAAGCGAGACTGCGCTATCAAAACAGCAATACCCATTCAAAGACCAGCGTTGAACAGGGTACATCGCTGGTCATTAAGGGGTTAATACCACCCACTTTGCCATAATTCTTTTGTTAATATTTTGCCTCCAGCAAGGAGTGATGGTGAAACTTGAAGTGCTGAGCTACATGTCGATTGAAATGGTTTCTCTAATCGATCTGAGACCAATTATCTTACTCAAACAGGACAGAGGAGTAGATAGGAGTTCAGCCAGGCAGGGAAAATCTTCTCAGTGCAGATGCCACCAGGTGAAACTTGGGCATGCCTGTCAATCCCCTGGTCTACAGCGTGCTGCTCCTTTTACCGACCCTTAGCACCACACCGTGCTTGCACTGCTCCAATTTGGTAACAGCACCAATAATATGTAGTGAGAGCTTAAGGAACATCAGTAACTTCTTACCTGGACTACGTTCAGGTATCTGTTGCTTCCTTTCAGATGGCTCAGGATCATACAACCACAGTTCTTCAGTTCCTTTGTTCCCATGGTTGGGAAATCAACCTCTCAAAGAGCTCTCTTCTGTAACAATGAGACTCTATCTCAGATACACTCACAGACTCAAATTGCAAATGGTCTGTGTCCCTCTCCATACAATCTTCTTCCTACAGTGCTTCAGTGCATGCCGGAGTAATTGGTCTCATGGTAGCAGATTCCATTTGCCAGATTCCACTTAGATCCTTTGCATGTTCAAATGTTGCAAAATTGGAATGGAGATTACAACAACCTGTCTCAGATCTCTTTAGATTTCAAGACAAGAGTAAGACAATCACTAACTTGGTAGCAGATGCACCAATCATTGATTCAGAGGAGCTTTATTTCTTCTGTTATGTGCGATCAGTCCACGGGTCATCATTACTTCTGGGATATAACTCCTCCCCAACAGGAAATGCAAGAGGATTCACCCAGCAGAGCTGATATAGCTCCTCCCCTCTACGTCAGTCCCAGTCATTCTCTTGCACCCAACGACTAGATAGGATGTGTGAGAGGACTATGGTGATTATACTTAGTTTTTATGACTTCAATCAAAAGTTTGTTATTTTACAATAGCACCGGAGCGTGTTATTACTTCTCTGGCAGAGTTTGAAGAAGAATCTACCAGAGTTTTTTACTATGATTTTAACCGGAGTAGTTAAGATCATATTGCTGTTCTCGGCCATCTGAGGGAGGTAAAGGCTTCAGATCAGGGGACAGCGGGCAGATGAATCTGCATTGAGGTATGTAGCAGTTTTTATTTTCTGAATGGAATTGATGAAAAAATCCTGCTATACCGTTATAATGACATGTATGTATACACTTCAGTATTCTGGGAATGGTTTTTCACCGGAACTACTCTGTTAAAGGTCACTAATCCTTTTAATAAATATTGTCATGTTAAACGTTTTTGCTGGAATGTAGAATCGTTTACATTGCTGAGGTACTGAGTAAATAAATGTTTGGGCATTATTTTCCACTTGGCAGTTGTCTGCTTTAAATTGTGACAGTTTCGTTTCTCCTCACTGCTGTGTGTGAGAGGGAGGGGCCGTTTTTTGGCGCTCTTTTGCTACGCATCAAAAAATTCCAGTCAGCTACTATTATATTTCCTGCATGATCCGGTTCACTGACAGATCTCAGGGGTCTTCAAACTTCTTTGAAGGGAGGTACATTCTCTCAGCAGAGCTGTGAGAATTTTTATTGACTGTGAATAAAAACGTTACTCTATAATTTTTTATGTCAAATTTAGTTATTTACTAATGGGAACAAACCTTTGCTAAAAGTTGTGTTATTTTAAACTTGATGCTATAACTGTTTCAGTTCATTATCTCAACTGTCATTTAATCGTTTAAGTACCTCTTCGAGGCACAGTACGTTTTTGTTAAAAAAGATTATAACCAGGTTGCAAGTTATTGCTAGTGTGTTAAACATGTCTGACCCAGAGAATGATATCTGTGTCATTTGTTCCAATGCCAAGGTGGAGCCCAATAGAAATTTATGTACTAACTGTATTGATGCTACTTTAAATAAAAGTCAATCTGTACAATGTGAACAAATTTCACCAAACTGCGAGGGGAGAGTTATGCCGACTAACTCGCCTCACGCGGCAGTACCTGCATCTCCCGCCCGGGAGGTGCGTGATATTATGGCGCCTAATACATCTGGGCGGCCATTACAGATAACATTACATGATATGGCTACTGTTATGACTGAAGTTTTGTCTAAATTACCAGAACTAAGAGGCAAGCGTGATCACTCTGGGGTGAGAACAGAGTGCGCTGACAATACTAGGGCCATGTCTGATACTGCGTCACAGCTTGCAGAGCATGAGGACGGAGAGCTTCATTCTGTGGGTGACGGTTCTGATCCAAACAGATTGGATTCAGATATTTCAAATTTTAAATTCAAATTGGAGAACCTCCGTGCATTACTAGGGGAGGTCTTAGCAGCTCTCAATGATTGTAACACCATTGCAATACCAGAGAAAATGTGTAGGTTGGATAAATACTTTGCGGGGTACCGGCGAGTACTGACGTTTTTCCTATACCTAAGAGATTAACTGAAATTGTTACTAAGGAGTGGGATAGACCCGGTGTGCCGTTCTCACCCCCTCCAATATTTAGAAAGATGTTTCCAATAGACGCCACTACTCGGGACTTATGGCAAACGGTCCCTAAGGTGGAGGGAGCAGTTTCTACTTTAGCTAAGCGTACCACTATCCCGGTGGAGGATAGCTGTGCTTTTTCAGATCCAATGGATAAAAAATTAGAGGGTTACCTTAAGAAAATGTTTGTTCAACAAGGTTTTATATTGCAACCCCTTGCATGTATCGCGCCGATTACGGCTGCGGCAGCATTTTGGATTGAGTCTCTGGAAGAGAACCTTAGTTCATCTACGCTAGACGACATTATGGACAGGCTTAGAGTCCTTAAACTAGCCAATTCATTCATTTCGGAGGCCGTAGTACATTTAACCAAACTTACGGCTAAGAACTCTGGATTCGCCATACAGGCACGTAGAGCACTGTGGCTAAAATCCTGGTCAGCTGATGTTACTTCTAAGTCTAAATTACTTAATATACCTTTCAAGGGGCAGTCTTTATTTGGGCCCGGGTTGAAAGAAATTATCGCTGACATTACAGGAGGTAAGGGCCACGCCCTACCTCAAGACAAAGCCAAAGCTAAGGCTAGACAGTCTAATTTTCGTCCCTTTCGGAATTTCAAACCTGGAGCAGCGTCAACCTCCACTGCACCAAAACAGGAAGGAGCTGTTGCTCGTTACAGGCAAGGCTGGAAACCTAACCAGTCCTGGAATAAGGGCAAACAGGCCAGGAAACCTGCTGCTGCCCCAAAGACAGCATGAACCGAGAGCCCCCGATCCGGGACCGGATCTAGTGGGGGGCAGACTTTCTCTCTTCGCTCAGGCCTGGGCAAGAGATGTTCAGGATCCCTGGGCGCTGGAGATCATATCTCAGGGATACCTTCTAGACTTCAAATTATCTCCCCCAAAAGGGAGATTTCATCTGTCAAGGTTGTCAACAAACCAGATAAAGAAAGAAGCGTTTCTACGCTGTGTACAAGATCTGTTATTAATGGGAGTGATCCATCCAGTTCCGCGGTCGGAACAAGGACAAGGGTTCTACTCAAACCTGTTTGTGGTTCCCAAAAAAGAGGGAACTTTCAGGCCAATCTTAGATTTAAAGATTCTAAACAAATTCCTAAGAGTTCCATCGTTCAAAATGGAAACTATTCGGACAATCTTACCTATGATCCAAAAGGGTCAGTACATGACCACAGTGGATTTAAAAGATGCTTACCTTCACATACCGATTCACAAAGATCATCAACGGTATCTACGGTTTGCCTTCCTAGACAGGCACTACCAGTTTGTAGCTCTTCCATTCGGATTGGCTACGGCCCCAAGAATCTTCACAAAGGTTCTGGGTGCCCTTCTGGCGGTACTAAGACCGCGAGGGATTTCGGTAGCTCCGTACCTAGACGACATTCTAATACAAGCTTCAAGCTTTCAAACTGCCAAGTCTCATACAGAGTTAGTTCTGGCATTTCTAAGGTCGCATGGATGGAAAGTGAACGAAAAGAAAAGTTCTCTTTTTCCTCTCACAAGAGTTCCATTCTTGGGGACTCTTATAGATTCTGTAGAAATGAAGATTTACCTGACAGAAGACAGGTTAACAAGGCTTCAGGATGCATGCCGTGTCCTTCATTCCATTCAACACCCGTCAGTAGCTCAATGCATGGAGGTGATCGGCTTAATGGTAGCGGCAATGGACATAGTACCTTTTGCACGCCTACACCTCAGACCGCTGCAATTGTGCATGCTAAGTCAGTGGAATGGGGATTACTCAGATTTGTCCCCTACCCTGAATCTGAATCAAGAGACCAGAAATTCTCTTCTATGGTGGCTTTATCGGCCACACCTGTCCAGGGGGATGCCATTCAGCAGGCCAGACTGGACAATCGTAACAACAGACGCCAGCCTGCTAGGTTGGGGCGCTGTCTGGAATTCTCTGAAGACTCAGGGATTATGGAATCAGGAGGAGAGTCTCCTTCCAATAAACATTCTGGAATTGAGGGCAGTTCTCAATGCCCTTCTAGCTTGGCCCCAATTAACAACTCAGGGGTTCATCAGGTTTCAGTCGGACAATATCACGACTGTAGCTTACATCAACCATCAGGGAGGGACAAGAAGCTCCCTAGCAATGATGGAAGTATCAAAGATAATTCGCTGGGCAGAGTCTCACTCTTGCCACCTGTCAGCAATCCACATCCCGGGAGTGGAGAACTGGGAGGCGGATTTCTTGAGTCGCCAGACTTTTCATCCGGGAGAGTGGGAACTTCATCCGGAGATTTTTGCCCAAATACTTCGACGTTGGGGCAAACCAGAGATAGATCTCATGGCGTCTCGCCAGAACGCCAAACTTCCTCACTACGGGTCCAGATCCAGGGATCCGGGAGCGGTTCTGATAGATGCTTTGACAGCACCTTGGAACTTCGGGATGGCTTATGTGTTTCCACCCTTCCCGCTGCTTCCTCGATTGATTGCGAAAATCAAACAAGAGAGAGCATCTGTGATTCTAATAGCGCCTGCATGGCCACGCAGGACTTGGTATGCAGATCTAGTGGACATGTCATCCTGTCCACCTTGGTCTCTACCTCTGAGACAGGACCTTCTGACACAGGGTCCATTCAAACATCAAAATCTAACTTCTCTGAAACTGACTGCTTGGAAATTGAACGCTTGATTTTATCAAAGCGTGGTTTTTCTGAGTCGGTTATTGATACCCTGATCCAGGCTAGGAAGCCTGTTACCAGAAAGATTTACCATAAAATATGGCGCAAATACCTATACTGGTGCGAATCCAAACGTTACTCCTGGAGTAAGGTTAGGATCCCTAGGATATTGTCTTTTCTACAAGAAGGTTTAGAAAAGGGTTTATCGGCTAGTTCATTAAAGGGACAGATTTCAGCTCTGTCCATCTTGTTACACAGGCGTCTGTCAGAAAATCCAGACGTCCAGGCCTTTTGTCAAGCTTTAGCTAGGATCAAGCCTGTGTTTAAAGCCGTTGCTCCGCCATGGAGTTTAAACTTAGTTCTTAACGTTTTACAAGGTGTTCCATTTGAACCCCTTCATTCCATTGATATAAAATTGTTATCTTGGAAAGTTCTGTTTTTAATGGCTATTTCCTCGGCTCGAAGAGTCTCTGAGTTATCAGCATTACATTGTGATTCTCCTTATCTGATTTTTCACTCAGATAAGGTAGTTCTGCGTACTAAACCTGGGTTCTTACCTAAGGTAGTTACTAACAGGAATATCAATCAAGAGATTGTTGTTCCATCCTTGTGTCCAAATCCTTCTTCAAAGAAGGAACGTCTTCTACACAATCTGGATGTAGTTCGTGCCCTCAAGTTCTACTTGCAGGCAACTAAAAATTTTCGACAAACTTCTTCCCTGTTTGTCGTTTATTCTGGACAGAGGAGAGGTCAAAAAGCTTCTGCTACCTCTCTCTCTTTCTGGCTTCGTAGCATAATACGTTTAGCCTATGAGACTGCTGGACAGCAGCCTCCTGAAAGAATTACAGCTCACTCCACTAGAGCTGTGGCTTCCACTTGGGCCTTTAAGAATGAGGCCTCTGTTGAACAGATTTGCAAGGCTGCAACTTGGTCTTCGCTTCATACTTTTTCCAAATTTTACAAATTTGACACTTTTGCTTCTTCGGAGGCTATTTTTGGGAGAAAGGTTCTTCAGGCAGTGGTTCCTTCTGTATAATGAGCCTGCCTATCCCTCCCGTCATCCGTGTACTTTTGCTTTGGTATTGGTATCCCAGAAGTAATGATGACCCGTGGACTGATCGCACATAACAGAAGAAAACATAATTTATGCTTACCTGATAAATTCCTTTCTTCTGTTGTGCGATCAGTCCACGGCCCGCCCTGTTTTTTAAGGCAGGTAAATATCTTTTAAATTATTCTCCAGTCACCACTTCACCCTTGGTTACTCCTTTCTCGTTGATTCTTGGTCGAATGACTGGGACTGACGTAGAGGGGAGGAGCTATATCAGCTCTGCTGGGTGAATCCTCTTGCATTTCCTGTTGGGGAGGAGTTATATCCCAGAAGTAATGATGACCCGTGGACTGATCGCACAACAGAAGAAAGGAATTTATCAGGTAAGCATAAATTATGTTTTCTCTGTCTGAATTGGGTAGTAATAACCATGGACACCAGCCAGCTGGGTTGGGTGCAGTTTGGTCTGCTCAGGAGGCAAGATTACAGATCAACATTTTGGAACTCTGTGCAATCTTCAGGGCTCTCCAAAGTTGGTTCCTTAAAGGGACAGTCTAGTCAAAATTAAACTTTAATGATTCAGATAGGGCATGCAATTTTAATCAACTTTCCCATTTACTTTTATCATTAACTTTGCTTTGTTCTCGGGTACTCTTTGTTGAAAGCTAAAGTCAGGCTCATATGCTAATTTGTAAGCCCTTGAAGGCCGCTTCTTAGTGCATTTTGACAGTTTTTTACACCTAGACAGCGCTAATTAATGTGTGCTATATAGATAACGTGCTTACTCCCATGGAGTTATGCATGAGTCAGCACTCATTAGCTAAAATGCATGTGTCAAAATAAATGAAATAAGGGGGCAGTCTGCAGAGAGAGACAAGGTAATCACAGAGGTAAAAAGTATATAGAAGTAAATTAAAAAAATTGTGTTGGTTGTGCAAAACTGGGGAATTGGTAATAAAGTGATTATCTATCTTTTTAAACAATAAAAATTCTGGAGTAGACTATCACTTTAACAACATGTCAGGATTCTTTTCTGAGCTTTTAGTCAGACAATGTCACAGAAGGGACTTACATTAATCACCAAGGAGGTACTAGAAGCATCTTAGCGATAAAAGGGGTTAATCTTAGTGATAAAATAGGTCATCCTCATTCTGATGCCATCATTGCATGATTTTAGCATTATGTTTCTGTGTACAGATGATTGGGAAGCAGAATTCCTTAGTACCTTCACATCAGTGAATGGTCCTTGAATCAACCAGATTGCAAATCATTGGGAAGGTCAGTAATAGACCTCATGGCCACCCACTTGAATCACAACCTACTCCAGTATTGTGCGAGATCTTGAGATCCACAAGCGACTTTAATAGATATAATAGTGATCCCCTTTTCATCCAGTTTGTCTCATTTACCTATCTCCTCATTTTGTACTAGTATCAAGGATAATAGCCATGATAAAACAGTAAAGGGTCTCAGTAATTGATCCATTATTGGCTTTGCAGTACTTAGTATGCAGATCTAGTACAAATGTTTTCCAGTCAGCCTTGGCATTTTCCTCTCTGGAAGGACCTTCTCGTTGTTAGGCTGTGGAACCTTAACTTGGTTTTGAAGGTTCTTCATGTTCAGTTGTTTGAATCTATGCACAGTCTTGGAAGATTCTCTCTTTCCTCTGTCAGAAGGGTGTCTGAACATTCTGCTTTCTATTATGACTCTCCTTACCTGATATTTCCTTCCTATTGTTGTTTTTTTCTGAAAACATCAATTACAGAGTTGTAGTCCCTCCTTTCTGTCCAGCGGATGTAGTCGGAAAATGTATGCTGATTAATTTCTTTCATGATGGTGAGACCACGAGACCTGCCCTTGTTTTTCCATAACTGTTGACAGCAGTACCAGTTTGCACTTCTCTTACTCTGTTTTTACTTTTCAGTTTTCTACTGGGCTATATGTATGGCTAAAGAATCATGGGAAGAGGGTGGGATTAAAGCTCTTGTGTGTGGTGTTTTGCCTCCTCCCATAGGGCTGGACTTAAAGGGGCAGTAAACCTAGAAAATGTTATATAATTCTGCACATAGTGCAGAACTCTATAACATTAGCTTAGCGCCAGCTTTGTAAAGCAAAGGGTTAGATATTTTACAACGAATGCCTCTCCCGGCTCTACTGAGCTCCTAAGCGCATAGCGGGCACGCTGTCTAGTCACAGCGCGCCCGATCATGCTATTAAACTCAATGTAGCTCACTCCCGCAGCAGGTGCGAGCTACATTGAGTTTAATAGCACGATCGGGCCGGCTTTGATTAGACAGAATTATATAACATGCTCTGTTTACTGCCCCTTTATATCCCACGAGTCGTGGACTCTCAGCATCATGAAAGAAACTAATTTATCGGGTAAGCATACATTTAGTTTTTTTACTTGGTATAACTTTAAAGTGACAGACCCCTCAGGAGGCATTGTGAAACTTCTAATGGACTGGATTAGAGCTAAATGTTTGTTTAATTATGGTGATAAATCTGATATTAAAAAAAAAATGTGTATGAAAACCCTGGCTCTGTGCCGTGAATAGTCTGCTCTGCAACTTTTCTCATGCACGTGCAGGTAATATCACTTAATAGATATATTTAGCACTAGTTACATCACCAGGCTGCTGATGTATAAAGGTAGAGGCATGAATTGATGTATAATGGAAAATAACAGAACTGTGCGAGATTCTATTCTGGGATCTGACATCAACAGTGATGAAAAATGAGTGAGTCACTGAAAAGCATGACATCTGCCAATCCATTATTCTCAATTGACTATGGAGTTTCTCACACACCGCCCCCACTAAAAATAGAATGTAATACAAGGGCTATTCTCTGCCTCACTAACAGAGCTGCGTGTATGTCTCTCACTCCGCAGTACTGATTACACAATGCATGTCTATGGCAAAGCCTCTCTCAGCACACATTACATATTGGTTATATCCACTACAGTGTGATTTACATGAATCTATGGGTACACCATTTTATAGGGGTGCTAGGGGAGAGTGATCTGTAAGGGGTGCAGGGAAAGGGTGGCAAATCTTTAAGGGGTGCTGAACTATGAGGCGCAGGGAGAGAGTGGGTGATCTGTAAAGGGCAATGAGGTCTGCAGAGGGGGGAGTTATCAAAGGTGCAGGGTCATTACTCTCTAAGGCAGGGATAGGGAACCTTGGCCCTCCAGATGTTTCAGGACTACATTTCCGATGATGCTCAACTGGAAATCAGGGGGCTTAAGCACTATGGGTAATGTAGTTCTGAACCATCAAGAGTGCCAAGGTTCCCCATCCCTGCAGGGTGATTATCTATGAGGAGTGCAAGGAGAGTGGCTGATCTGAGCAGATTATGATAGATGAGGGGTAAAGGAAGATAGTGGGTTATCTATGAAGGTGCAGGGATAGGTTGGTCTATGTGGGTAATGTATGACATAGGTATAATAGTGTTTTGCACTTATAATACAACCCAAGGTTCCAGGGCCAAGAAATAATCAAACACACCCAACTCTTTGTATGTAATATCATCTAAAATAGATGACTCACTTGATTCAATTCAGTGTCAGCAGCAATTTCAACTGAAAACATATCTTATATATAGACAAAGTGTGAGCACCACCTAGTGGCACAAGAAACACATTACATTTAGTCATTGCACAAGCAGGAGCAAAACTTCATTGTTACTGGGACGGTAAGAGTGCAGCACAAGTTGGTGTTTGGCAAGTCTTGTAGAATTAAAAATTTGTGCAATTAATAAGCCCCCTCCTCTTAGTCTATGCACCAGTGTAGCAAGAACAGAACGGGCAGCAGTCTGGGCACTATACAGAGGAATAGGGACCATCAGAGATCACAATAATATATAGTTATGCAGTTATTGGTAACAAATCTTCGACATCTCTCTTCTACCAGCGTCCGCCGTCCAGTAGCTCATGCGTCATATTATGCTGCCGCCCCCCCCCCCCGGTCTCGCCCTACACTTTTTTAAGATTACATTTTAAATCGGAAATGCCTGGTCTATACTACTATATGCACATTTGTAGCATTTGAAAGTGTTTATATTGTTCATCTGCCTATAACACTGCAGAACACCAGACAGGGTATAACTGACTGCTCTTAAAGTGCCATTAAACAGGTTGAGTTGTGCATATCCTAAAAAGGGCTAATTAAATTTAAAATAGCATAAAAAAAATGTTTAAAAATGGCTGGCAAGTATTTTAAAATCATTTTCAAAAATAAGCAAAATGAATAACATAGCTAAGCTGCCTGGAGCAGCTAACTCCACCCCTCTTATCAGTGTTTAGACACAGGCATTGTATTTCAACTGAGTTCACAGCTTCTAGGTATGCTCCATCAGATAATCCCTATGCATTTATGCATTTTACCAAAACAATAAACAGATACAGACATAAAAGGAATTGTGTGTGGGGGGGAGTTAGAGCTTTACAATTCAGAAACTAAAAAGAAAGGGTTAATAGCGAGGCACTGCAGTATACATTTGCAGGTAAAGTTATTAAAGTACATATTATATTATTTTGTCTCTATCCCAACTTGTTTTGTCCCTTAAAAGGGATAGTAAACCCAAAAAATGACGTGGGGACGACTTCCGGTAGACGGGGCGCAAGGAGGCGAGGGCGCCCTGTCAGCTTGTGCAAACGGAGCTGGAACCAAGAAACAACCTGGCTAAACCGCTTACTCCTATATTGCGGGGTAATCCTGCTCTGCTTGGGGAGAGATTTTTTTGGCAAGCGGTAAAACGGAAGTCCCTTCAAAGCCGCACACTGGCCGGACAGCACTGGCCCAGACACACACTGCCGTACATTACCTGAAATAAACGGCACACAGGAAAAAATCACCGGTGTGTGAATCGACAGCAAAGGTGCTCCGCAAAGCTTCATAATTTTGCTTACTCTCCTGCCGATGGTGAAGCTCTGCTACAGACGTGAGGTGTCGCGACTGAAGTGGGGCTGGAGAAGATAACGGTGAAGTGGCCTGGAGCTAGGAGGAGCTGCAAGACTCTCTAAACACAAGGAAAAATTGCAAGTATTGCTAAATTAAGATGTCAGTGACATTGCTGGTTAATAAATGGCAAAGAGACTAGTGTGTGTCTGTTAGGGTTGCCAGGTGTCCGCCACAAAAATACCGAACACCCAAGAAAAAACTGTGTGTGTGGGGGGGGGGGAGTTTGAGGTAAATATATATATATATATCTGAAAGAAGAGGCGCACACACGGGAGTGGACTGCTTAAAGGGACACTGAACCCAAAATTTTTCTTTTGTGATTCAGATAGAGCATGCAATTTTAAGCAACTTTCTAATTTACTCCTATTATCAATTTTTCTTCGTTCTCTTGCTATCTTTATAAGATAAAGAAGTCATCTAAGCTTTTTTTCTTGGTTCAGCACTCTGGACAGCAGTTTTTGATTGGTGGATGAATTTATCCACCAATCAGCAAGGAAAACCTAGTGTGTTCACCAAAAATGGGCCGGCATCTAAACTTACATTCTTGCATTTCAAATAAAGATACCAAGAGAATAAAGAACATTTGATAATAGGAGTAAATTAGAAAGTTGCTTAAAATGTCATGCTCTATCTGAATCACAAAATAAAAAAATTGGGTTCAGTGTCCCTTTAACATAAAAGTGCAGAAGATTTTTTTTTTTCCTTTTTATTCTTCTCCTAAGTGTATCTCTTTAGCACTATGTAATAGGCACCACACGCCAGCAGAGACTAAAGGCTAAAAGATAATAAGCATTTAACAAATATATCACTGGAACATTTGGGCAAGTTAAAGAAAGAAAGCAAAAATGTATATGACTGGAGACTTTTGTGTTTTAGAAGATTTCCAGGGACTCACTATATATGTAAATGTGTTGAGGAACGTTGTGGTACGAATCTAATGCATAAAGTGGTTTAAAAGGTAAATAAAGGCAATCAGGACACGAGTTGGAAACCTGGAGGCCTAAAAACAAGATCGTACTCTGGATAAGTGCTGGTGTAATAATGTATCTGTTATATGTTTAAGCACAGTATTGGTGTAACACATTATATGAAGAGATTTAAAAGAGGCTCAAAACAAATTGGTAGGGATATTATCATATGTAAAGCACAAAATAGAGGTATAGTTTATTATAAGGGTATACATACTAAAATAAGATTGTACACTTTATAAAATTTCAAGAGACTCACCGTATATGTACATGTGTAGAGGAACGTTTTGGTATGAAGCTAGTATATAAAGTGGTTTAAAAGGTATAGAGGCAAACAGGACACAAGCTGGAGACCGAAAAACAAGATTGTACTCTGGATTGGCGTTGATGTATTGATGTATCTATTATATGTCTAAGCATAGTAATGGTGTAAAGCATTATAGGAAGAGATTTAAAGAGGTACAAAATGAAATAGGTACGATATCATATGTAAAGCAAGTTCTACAAGATTATAAAATAGAGGTATCGTTTATTACAACAGTGGCCTGTGTTTATGTACAGGATTAAGGAAACAGATTTTAGCTAGAAATCTAGAGACAAAGATCTCTCAGATATAAAAAAACAAGACTGCACTGATTACATAATATTGGAAGACCGGACAAAGTAAGATAGGCAAGTTGTGGCATTTGTAAATACACTAAATAATAATTTCTCACAACATTAATAGCACAAACACATTTTTCAATTTTATCCTGTAAATTTTCTTTTCTTTGAATTCAAATAAGGTATTTCACGTATATTAATCATGGAAAGATATATCACGAACACGAGAAATAAATCCCCTAGTATGCCGGTAAAAAAAGATAAAAAGCCGAAGCCTCTACAGGAAAGCAGCTCAGAGTTAAATCTAGAAAACCCTGATAGAAATACTGAGACAAAACTAACAATAAATCAATTACCCGATTTAATATTACCACAATTTGAGATTATCAAGAAAGAGATAACTGATCTATCACACAAAGTTAAGCAATTTTCTATAAGAATGTTAGGGGTAGAGACCAGGGTCTCGGACCTGGAGGATAAAACTAACACTCAGGAGATAAACATACGCAAACACGCAGATAAAATCAAATCACTACAATTAAAGGTTGAAGATCTTGAGGACAGGTCCAGGTGTAATAATGTACGCATAATGGGGCTCCCAGAGAGCAAAGAATTTGAGGATCTCATAAAATTTGGGGCCATTACACTACCTAGCTTATTGGGGATCCAAACAGTAAAGGGCGCACTGCAAGTAGAAAGAGCGCATAGGATTGGCAGCATCAGAGACCCTATAGATGGAAACACACGGATGCTGCTAATCAAATATCTTAACTTTCAAGACAAAATTAACATAATGCATCATTATAGAAAAGTCCAACAACTCACGATAGATATGAAACAAATTTACATATTCCAAGATTTTTCTTTGGAAACGTCTACCAGATGGAGAGCGATGGCACCGTTCTGTACTGGGCTGATCAAAGCAGGATTAAAAGCAACCATGAGATATCCAGCCAAAAAATAACAGTGCTCAGCAGGGCGGGTACCATTGCTCTAAACTCGGTGGACGAAGCCAAAGCTTTTTGTCTTGAAAACAATATTGAAGTGTGAAACTCCAGATAGACTTCAAGAAATACATGCACAATATTAGAATATATAATGGACATAGAGGATAAAGTTGTGAAGGACATTGGTCCGCAGAATATTTTTTCAGGTGGGGGGGGGGGGTCTGGGAGAGTTGAGGGGTTCTTTTTTTTTTTTTTTTCCCTTCCCTATGTTTTTCGCCACTTTCAGAAATAGACTAGATAAAGAATGAGTACACCATTAACTTTTGTATCATGGAACGTGGGGGGATAACCTCACCCGCTAAGCGTAAAAACACGTTAAAAATGCCCAAAAGGTGTAAATCAGACATTTTTCTGCAAGAGCTACATTTGAAGAGTCCCTAGAAAATTGGATAGCAGAGGTTATTGCCACACCTTGTAATAAGCGTAAGAGAGGGGTAGCTATACTCCTCAATAAAAACTTGGAATATAATATTATAAAGCAAGAGCTTGATCCCTTTGGGAGATATATTATTCTTCAAATAAAGTTAGATAAATCCATATGGACTCTTTATAACATATATGGACCGAACAGATTAATGGTAAATTTCTGGCATAAGATAAAGCAAAAATTATTGCCATATTTGGGACAGAACCTGATTATAGCAGGGGATATGAATTTTACGTTATACCCGGACATAGATAGACTTAAACTAAAACATAGACAGGCAAACTACAGAGAAGCAAAGTTTTTTCAAAATTATGTCAAGATACTTAAGGTTAAAGATATCTGGCGGTCATACACCTGCGAATCCAAGACCCATAGGAATTTTTCCTGAATAGATATGTTTTTATTGGACGAACAACTGCTAAAGTTAGATATAGAGACAAACATAGCAGAAATAACTGATCATGCAATAATTAAAATTTCAGCAGCATCCAGGCCGGAGAAAAAGATGAATACATTTAGTTTTCCGGGATATATGTGCAATAATGCACATTTTGTGAATTGGCTAAAGAATAAGTGGCATGAGTACTATGCTCACAACAAAGAGCATATAAACAAAACGGAAATTTTATGGGAGGCAGGGAAGGCTGTACTCAGTGGTGAAGTCAAGGCATATATGGTGAAAATGACACGTAAAAACAAAGCCAGGGAGACCCAGCTATCTAATCAGCTGCAAAATGCGTTTGAAAAATATCTAGGTAATCCTAATGAGGATACATGGGGAAAATATATAAGATCAAGGACAGAAAGGGAGAACTTTTTGAAAGAAAAATGGGCTAGTGAAGATCTAAAGGCGAGGGCTGTATATCAGGTTTTTGGCAAAACTCATGAAATTTCGTAAAAACAAAACAAAAACCAATATCAGCAATTAAGGTGGGGGACAATGTATACACTAAATTACCAGAAATTAGAGAGGCATTCTATAAATATTATCAAAAACTATTCTCTAGAGCAGTGCTTTCCAAACTGTGTGTCGTGACACAATGTCTCAGTGGCAGTGTGTAGGTGTGTCCCTGCTTCAGCAAAAAAAAAAAATTTTTACATTTTATTTGGTTTCCGACTTTCCGCCTGCCTGCTACGCATATCACATGGTTGATAAGTGATTGATACTTAGTGGGTCACAGATCATCTTAACCTATTGGCGCAGCTTAGCGGGAACTGAAACTATTCCCATTCGCAGCACATTGGCCCCTGACTGCACGTCTAGACTGCTCAATCAGCTCGTGACTGCATGTGTATTCAGTGAGTGGGATAGCAGTGTGTTTGCAGTGCGGGCAGTAGTCAGTGCAACTCACAGAGCTCTAAGGGCGGCAACTTAAATGCTGAGCTGAAGTCAGAAGTGTTGGGTTTTTTCTGCAGCTAGCTCCCAGTAGTGCATTGCTGCTCCTGATATAAGGAAAGGAAGTGGAAGCTTAAAAATGCTTGATGATGAAATGCGAGTGTCTAATATTCCACCAAATATTCAGAAACTGTGTTCATCCCATCAACCTCATACATCCCATTAAAATAGTAAGTAGCTATTGGTGATATTAAACTTTTTTTTAATTCTTGCACATACTTACTGTTACTTGTAAATACATTGTTATATAATTTATGTATGTGTCCGTATCTCTTAAAACAAGTTAGTTTAACCTCCTGTTTGCTTGTACAACTGAATTACTGTGTCGCGAAATGATGTAGGTCTAAAAAGTGTGTCACCAACATGAAAAGTTTGGAAAGCTCTGATCTAGAGAAAGTATAAATAGGGAAGCTAAAGAGCAATTTTGGAAAAGGGATAAAAGTACCACGAATATCACGGGAGGCATTGCATCAGTTTAATGCACCAATAACCGAAACAGAAATCTTAAAAGTAATAAAAAAAAAAAAAGCCAAATCTAGTAAGGCGCAGGGGCCAGACGGCCTCCCAGCTGAATTCTATAAAATTACATCAGAGTTAGTGGTAGAGACGTTAACAAAACTGTATAATGACTATTACCTGAAAAAGGAAATGAATTTGCTCTATTTTTCCGAATCAGTAATCACATTAATTTTTAAAAAAAGGGAAAGATGCAGAAAAATTAGCTTCATATCGCCCAATCTCATTGCTAAACCAAGATTATAGAATATTGATGTCAGTAATCGCTGACTCAAAAAAAATAATTGGCAAAGTGATACATGCAGATCAGGTGGGTTTTATACCCGGAAGAAATTTGGTTCGCAATATGAGAAGAGTATTAACAATAATGGATCACATTTATCAGCTCGGCCAAGATGGCGGGAGAAAGTCCAAACATTACAAGGAAAGAGATATCGCAATAGTCACAGTGGATGTAGAAAAAGCATTTGACTCTATTGTATGGGACCATCTATTTACAGCACTTGAAAATGTTGGTTTCTCTGGTAGTATTGTCGAGCTGATTAAACTAATCTATAACAAACCCAAATCACATTTATTAGTAAATGGGGAATTATCACAGTATATTATCCTAGAAAAAGGCACATGTCAGGGATGTCCCATTATCCCCCCCGTTGTTCGATATAGCACTAGAACCCCTTGCAATATATATATATATATATATAAGAAAGGAGATACAGGTAGTCAAAATAGGAAGTAAAATATCATTGATCTCCCTTTATACAGATGACATACTGTTGTTTTTACAAGACACAACCATAAGCATCCCATTATTGTTGGAGATCATAGGCAAGTTTAGTTCATTCTCGAGCTATAGAATTAACCCAAGTAAATCGAAAATATTATGGGTCAATAAAACAAGTAGTCTGAATCACATCTTTAAAGAAGTACAATATATTAATTATTTAGGGAGAAACCCCAGAGAATGGTATCAGTTAAATTATAAAGAGATTTTTAACAACATACAGCTGGATCTAAGTAAGTGGAATATATATTGTCTCTCATCGGCAAGGGTCATGTTAATCAAAACAATTTTTTTCCCTAAAGTGTTATTTCTATTACAAAATCTACCAATTTTGATTCCAAAAAAGGACATAGACAGATTATAATAGAGCATGCTCACTGTTCATTTGGGGGGAAAAGAAAGCGCGTCTGTCGGTAGAAAAGTTAAGTCAAATAAAGCAATTTGGGGGGTTCACTTTACCAAATATTACAACATTGTTACGCTGATAAAATTTGGCATAGACTGGCTGACTAGGGCGAATTATGTTACTTATTACGATATGAAATCTGAGCTGATTAAACCTTTTAATTTACAGGCCTTATTACACTGCCCATATAAGAAGTTACCTGGCAATATTAGTAATTTGTTAACATTTGCAAATATAGTGCTTGCATGGCAAAACGTACTGCAGGCTACTGGGTTATGAATTTCAGGTTTCCAGGCTCCTCCCTATTAGTGGATCTTCCACCAGAGGTAAAAAAAAAAAAAATGTATTTCGTGAATGGCATGATAAAGGTCTTAGGGAATTTGCACAGTTGAGAATAGGGGAAACGGGGCGGACCAAAACCTTGTAAAATCTTGCTGGGGAATTTACACTTTCTGCTAAGAACTTTTATGCATATCTACAAACACGTAATTATATAGAAACACAAATAAGTATATATGGTACTGACTGGGGTCAACTACATATAGACTCAGGTCTTAAGCTATATAAGGCCGGGATTAGATCAATTTCAATCTGGTATCAAAACATAATGAAAATCACTGGAAAAAATCACATTAATAAGGCTAGAGAGAAATCTTTGAAATATTTTATTACAATAGAAAGCCAGGATATCACTGAAAGTATAAAGGCTGTGACACACTGCAAGCAGAGCGACGCGCAGCGTGTAGATGCAGCTGTGCGCGCTCAGTGTGTCCTGCCTTTTCATCTCTGAGCACTCTGCTGCGTCAGGTCGCGTAGCTAAGCGCTCAGAGATGAAATATTTGAACTTCAGAAGCGATGCGACGCGGAGCAAAGCAGCTGCTTTGCCTCGCGCCGCATCGCTTGCAGTGTGTCACAGCCTTAAAACTGGCAGAGGAAGCCACAGACTGGATTAACTGGAGAGAATCACAACTGAAATGAATTAATAATTATTTAACACCTGAAAGAATCAGTACCTGGGCCTCCACCCAGCAGAGCACGTTTCAAAATGCAGAAAAGCCAGGGCAAACTTGTTACACTGTATATGGGGATGCCCCAAAGTGCAACAATATTGGTTGAATGTACAATTTTGGTTAAATAAGTATCTTAATGTTAAAGTAGTATTAGAACCTTTACAAATATGTTTTTTGCAACAAGGGGAGAATCCTGGGGACAGGTATTTAACAAATACGGTGATTCTGGCTACACGTAATTTGATATTTCAGAAATGGAAACAGAAAGAGGCAGAGTTTAAGTGAATTTGTTAATACTATTAAACTACAGATGATAGTTGAGCGTCAAGACCTGAAAATCAGAGCTGAAAAACAATATAGAATTTTTTTTTTAAGAAGTGGAAAAGATATATCCGTTCATGGCCTTTGTCGATACAAAGACAATTTACAGAGCCACTTAAAAATGCATTACCCTTTATGAACCTGGTAGTGGCAAAAGTTTTGCCCCCTCAATGGTTAGCGCACTAAAAGGATTTTTTTTTGAGAATGGCGAAGCAACGCGAACGGAAAAGTCTCCTTTTTTTCTTCTCTCCCCTCTCCTCGGCCCCCACCGTTACGGGTGTGAGGGTAGGACCCTTTAAATGATAGAATAAAATGTTCAAGATATGTATAAGATTAGACTTAAGGGGCTAGGGTAATACCAGATTAAAAAATCAGTATATTGGTCTTGTGAGCTGATATGAGATAGGGTTACTGGTTTATGAAATATTTGTTTCTGTTCATTTTGTTTTATTAATAGGCAGTAGAGAGATCTTATGTTAACCTAGTTAAATAAACAAGGCTCGGGTTGAATAGTAAAATGCTATTTTGTTCACGGACATTATTTTTTAGGAAGTATGTACTAGCTATAAACATTCTTTACAGCAGAAAAGGTACCTTTGTAACCTTGGTAATTATTTGGGTTACTTTTGGACAATGTATAGCGTTAATTAAAAAAAGGAGAATATATGCGTTATCGATCAATGGTTATGAATGTCCGTAATAAATGTTAGGCTGTATGTATTAGATACTAATGGAGCATTGGAGTCATTTTGTTTTATACAGATGCAATTACTCAGACATATGCTTATGGCTACTTTGTAACCCTACTGCCGTTTGTATTCTGTATAAACGTAATAAAATAAAAAAAAAAATGTAAAAAAAAAGCCAAAAAATATTTTTAACTCATGAAACACTTCATAAAGTATACATTTGCAATTGGTACCTTTGAAAAGTTTTCCTTCCATTTTTTGTAATTTCAATTGGAAACTTAGTACTACGCCAATTTTTAACCATTATATGCGGCCTGTTACTATGTTCTACCTGGGTAGAAACATCATGGCGGCCTGCATGCGCAATTAAACTATTTTATTAGCAACGCATGCGCAGAATCGCCCCACAGTCTACTGACAGGAGCACAAGTTCTTTCAAGCAGGCAACGGCTAATCGGGGATTAGTCACATCACAGATTTTGTTCACGGGATCAAGAGTCACAGAGTGCAAATCATAAGCATCGTTTGGAGGGGCAGCCTCACACTTGCAAATGAAGAGGCATTTAGGAGAGCAGTGTGTATATTAGAATTCTTCCTGCCTGTGATGAAGTCCATCAGTGTTTTAGACGTTGAATACGGCAGTGAGTTTGAGAGCTATGTTTATTTAACTGTCGGGCTCATCTCACCCCTCCCTCTGGCTGTGTTTGCTTTCATGTGGAAACGGAGCCCTCACCGTCACTAAAAAAGCAAACACAGCCAGAGGGAGATGAGCCCGACAGTTAAACATAGCTCTCAAACTCACTGCCGTATTCCAAGTCTAAAACACAGATGGACTTCATCACAGGCAGCTCTTCTTAGTGCAGGGATGAAGTCTGACAGAAGCAGCTTGTAAAGTCTTGCACAGCTCTCATCGTAAACGTGCATCCTGAAGCGTGGGTAATAGAGTACCTGTTTATATTGTTCCCTGTCTCCTCTCAGCTGAGGGTGTGAAACTGCCCCTTCAACCAATAGGATCAATAAGCTTTGAACAGCTGTGCTTTAACATCAGTACTGCGCATGCGATGCTGACTGAATCTAATATTTAAATTAAGGGGCCCAGCCGCTTTGCCATTGGATGGGGGGAGCATGCTGGATTACATGAGCCATGCCTCATTTTATGGGCAGTCATTACCGCACATTTTATGACAATTTATCCTTTAAAATTAAAGATATGTGAAAGTTTAATTAAATGTAAAAATTATTTTAAATGATTACATTTATAATAGTAATTATAATATATTTTAATTAGGTTCACATGGAAATCTATTTCTAACCCTTTAAGTACCATGCACCAATAGGAAGGAATATCAATATTTTACCATAAGATGAAGAGAAACAGACAATGTTTCTATAAAATCAGTCTAACAAAAGTACAAATCCACAAATAATGAATTTAAAATTCCAGAATTATTCAGCAATTATAACTCAATTTAAATAAAAAAAACAGTTTCCTCACTAGTAATTACAATGGCTGAAAATTTCACTTATTGGTGGAGGATAGTAAGCATAATATATGCAAGAATTTTGTTTAAGGGACAGTCAAGTAAAAAACAAAAACAAAACAAAACACACTAGCAGGAAAATTATAAACTTCCCAATTTACTTTTATCACCAATCTTGCTTTCGCTTGGTATTCTTAGTTTAAAGCTAAACATAGGAGGGTTCATATGCCAATTTCATAGACCTTGAAGACTGCCTCTAATCTGAATGCATTTTTACCACTAGAGGGCATTAGTTCATGTGTTCCATATAGATAACATTGAGCTTGTCAAAAGAACTGAACTAAGGGGGCTGTAAGAAGATACTTAGATACAAGGTAATCAGGGGTAAAAAGTGTATTAATATAACAGTGTTGGTTATGCAAAACTGGGGAATGGGTAATAAAGGGAATATCTTTCATTTTAAACAACAAATTCTGGTGTTGACTGTCCCTTTAACCCCTTAGTGACCAGAGCACTTTTCCATTTTCTGTCCGTTTGGGACCAAGGCTATTTTTACATTTCTGCGGTGTTTGTGTTTAGCTGAAATTTTCCTCTTACTCATTTACTGTACCCACACATATTATATACCGTTTTTCTCGCCATTAAATGGACTTTCTAAAAATACCATTATTTTCATCATATCTTATCATTTACTATAAAAAAAATTATAAAATATGAGGAAAAATGGAAAAAAACACACTTTTTCTAACTTTGAACCCCAAAATCTGTTACATATCTACAACCACCAAAAAACACCCATGCTAAATTGTTTCTAAATTTTGTCCTGAGTTTAGAAATACCCAATATTTACATCTTCTTTGCTTTTTTTGTAACTTATAGGGCCATAAATACAAGTAGCACTTTGCTATTTTCAAACCATTTTTTTTCAAAATTAACGCTAGTTACATTAGAACACTAATATCTTTCAGGAATCCCTGAATATCCATTGACATGTATATATTTTTTTTTAGAAGACATCCCAAATTATTGATCTAGGCCCATTTTGGTATATTTCATGCCACCATTTCACCGCCAAATGCGATCAAATACAAAAAATTGTTCACTTTTTCACAAATTTTTTCACAAACTTTCAGTTTCTCACCGAAATTATTTACATACTGCTTGTGCAATTATGGCATAAATGGTTGTAAATTCTTCTCTGGGATCCCCTTTGTTCAGAAATAGCAGACATATATGGCTTTGGCATTGCTTTTTGGTAATTAGAAGGCCGCTAAATGCCACTGCGCACCACACGTGTATTATGCCCAGCAGTGAAGGGGTTAATTAGGGAGCATGTAAGGAGCTTTTTGGGGTAATTTTAGCTTTAGTGTAGTGTAGTAGACAACCCCAAGTATTGATCTAGGCCCATTTTGGTATATTTCATGCCACCATTTCACCGCCAAATGCGATCAAATTAAAAAAAACGTAAAATTTTTCATAATTTTAGGTTTCTCACTGAAATAATTTACAAACAGCTTGTGCAATTATGGCACAAATGGTTGTAAATGCTTCTCTGGGATCCCCTTTGTTCAGAAATAGCAGACATATATGACTTTGGAGTTGCTTTTTGGTAATTAGAATGCTGCTAAATGGCGCTGCGCATCACACGTGTATTATGGCTAGCAGTGAAGGGGTCAATTAGGTAGCTTGTAGGGAGCTTGCAGGGTTAATTTTAGCTTTAGTGTAAAGATCAGCCTCCCACCTGAAACATCAGACCCCCTGATCCCTCCCAAACATCTCTCTTCCCTCCCCTACCCCACAAATGTCCCCGCCATCTTAAGTACTGGCAGAAACTCTGCCAGTACTAAAATAAAAGGTATATTTGGGCTTTTTTGTGCATTTTTTGTTAGCATATTTACATATGCTTCTGTGTAGGGATCCCCCTTAGCCCCCAACCTCACTGATCCCCCACTAAACAGCTCTCTAACCCTCCCCCTCTGACTTAATGTGCGCCATCTTGGGTACTGGCAGCTGTCTGCCAGTACCCAGTTTAGTGAAAAAAAGCTTTTTTTTAAATAAAATATGTCCCTTTTCTGTAGTGTAGCTTTCCCCCCCCCCCCCCAAGACCAACCCCCACCCCTTCCAGATCCCTTAGATGGTTTTTAAAATAAAGTTTATTACATTTTTTTTTTACTTTTACTTTTTAACTTTTCTGTAGTGTAGCGGTTCCCACCCGCTCCCGCCCCGTGCACGCGCCCGCCCGCCACCCCCCGTGCGCGCGCCCGTGCGCGCCCCCGACGGTCCCGATCCCCGTGACGTCACGCGCAACACCGATGGCCGCCCACCCGCCTCCCAATTCGGCTCCCACCCACCAACGATACCGGCCATCGATGTCCGGTGCAGAGAGGGCCACAGAGTGGCTCTCTCTGCATCGGATGGCCATGTATGGTTATTGCAGGATGCCTCCATATCGAGGCATCACTGCAATAACCGGAAAGCAGCTGGAAGCGAGCAGGATCGCTTCCAGCTGCTTTCCACACCGAGGACGTGCAGGGTACGTCCTCAGGCATTAACTGCCTTTTTTTTGAGGACGTACCCTGCACGTCCTCGGTCATTAAGGGGTTAACCGTGACCATGCCTGTTACTATTTTTATGCATTAAAAAGTAGTCTATAGTAGGCGCAAAAGTCTATTTAAAACTAGGTTTCATATTAATGTACTATCTTTCTGATGGTAATATAAATAAAAATGATATAAAGCCACCTTGCATGTGTAAGCTGTACTATGACAAATATTGTGCAAGTTACATAAAAATATTGTTCACACTTGGTCCCATCCCAACGTCAAGCTGTCCCATTTTACTGACACAAATATTCCAAAATCCAAACTTTTCTGATCCCAGTTTGGATAAAAGGTTTTGTACCTTTACTGCCATATTTCATCTATACCTTACATGTAGACTTCACTAAAGAATGATGCGAGACGAGTTTTGTAGTAACAAATCCTGAAGTACTGAGTTCAGTCTGCAAATGTCAAATAATTTTAATGTGCCTGCTCCAGCACAACTGTACATATTCTCTCGCTTTAGTGCCTCACCATGATTAGAAGTGAAAACAAAAAGGCACGACAATGGTTGTGTATAAAATGTATTATCGAGAAACAATTCTGTACACCAGACAATACCCCTCCCCCAGTATCCCCCCCAAAACACAATCATGCTTGGATGTTGCCCTTCGCCGTGTATGCTGTGTAATACAGGAAGATTCCTATCAATGCAGCCAGCACCTCTGTAGACACCCATGGACCATTCCACGCTCCCTAGAGGGGGAAAGAAGATGTAAGTATAGAAAAATACTTATACACAAGGTCGCAACAAAACCATTACATATGCGAGTCTAACCACAGTGATTGGAACAGGGACTACAATAATCTGTATATGCAGTTTACATGTGCAGCCCACATCAGTGATCAGACCTATGGTGCCGATCTGTCAATGGTTTGGGGCCGCAAGTCACTCTAGCATGGAGCACACTATGAGCAGGTCACTGTCAGACTCTGCTATAAATCCATAGCCATGCATCACGGTCACCCTCAGACACACTAAGCCTGACACTTACCCGATGATCAACATTGACTGTGAAGAGGGGTTTGATTGTGGATATATCCTCATTATTCCTCTGGGCCTGGGAATGTCAACAATAAAAACATTAAATCTCTAAATTAAATACCACATAAATCAGACTAAATACATATCTAACAAACCTGTTTAGCTTGCCTACTTTTGCTGTAATTTGCCTCACCCCCCCCCCCCCCCAGACACACTGGAGTGCATTCTGCATACTTATGTAGCAGGGTCAGACAAACTTTAAGCACATAACAGTGTATAAGCTTATTTACATTGGGCCCTGAATGGTTACAGCAAAGGTGACCAGGTAAACATAAGTGGGTTTTCAAAAAGTATATCCCAGCTTAGAAAAACATTACAAGCTTATTACAAGTCAAATGAGTTTATATAAATACATAGAACAAGAGTCGGGTACCAAGTAACAATTTAGGAGCTGTGACCCCCCTGGGATTTCCAAGCTCATACCGTAGAGCCCTATAAATAGTTAGACTGGAGCGGGGTGTTTGTATCTATGCATATAAAACAAAACCCACCATATGGACAATAATGCACATCACGCACACTGTACAATTTACTGCAAATGCTCAACAGTTAGTGACTACAGAAAGGGGAGATAAAACCCACAGTATTTCAGTAAAATTATACAGTCCGCTGGTTCCTCACAATACTACTGTTAAATGTGTCATGGCTAGTGGCCCCAGTCTGGGCTTGCAACAGCAAATATGCCCAGAGAGTCACTTCACAACAAGAGCAGCACGTACAGTGAATGGTCTGCTTATTTCTCAATGTCAGTAGAAGATTCTTATACAATATCCCAATACACCAACAAATAGTTACTACCCCTGACTGACCTTTCTCAAGAGACTGTAGGATTCCTCGTCAAAGAACTTCACTTCGTAAGTCCCAGAATGAGCGTTCTTATGTTCCAGACTCCAGGAGACCTGCAGCAGATATGAGCCAGCATTAGACCAAACACCCTTATGTCACTACGCCCACTAATGACATCACACACTGTCAGTATATACTAGCCTACCCCTGACTGTTAAAGGGACAGTCTAGTCAAAATTAAAGGGATACTAAACCCCAATTCAGATAGAGCATGCAATTTTAAGCTGCTTTTGTAATTTAATTATATCATTTTTTCTTTGTTCTCTTGCTATCTTTATTTGAAAAAGCAGGAATAAAAGCTTTGGAGCCAGCCCATTTTGGGTTGAAAATCTGGGTTGCGCTTGCTGATTGGATGGCTAAATGCAGGCACCAATCAGCAAGCCCTATCCAGGGTACTGAACAAAAAAATAGGCCGTCTCCAAAGCTTTCATTCCTGCCTTTTCAAATAAGGATAGCAAGAGAACAAAGAAAAATAGAACTAAATTAGAAAGTTGCATGCTCTATCTGAATCATGAAAGAAAAAATTTGGGTTCAGTGTCCCTTTAAAACTTTCATGATTTAATTAGGGACGTGCAATTTCAAACAACTTTCTAACTTATCAAATTTGCTTTGTTCCCTTGGTATTCTTTGTGAAAAGCTAAACCGAGTTAGGCTTAAACCGATTTCTAAACTGCTGAAAACCGCCTCTCATCTCAGAGCATTTTGAAAGTTTGTTAGACAGAGCTAGCTCATGTGTGTCATAGCTAACATTGTGCTCACTCCTGTGGAGTTTAGGAGTTTGCACTGATTGGCTTAACTGCATGTCTAAAGCACTGAGATAAGGAGGGGCAGTCTGCAGAGGCTTAGATACAAGGTAATCAGAGGTAATATGTATTAATATAAATGTTATGCAAAACTGGAGAATGGGTAAAGGGATCATCTATCTTTATAAACAATAACAATTTGGAAGTAGACTGTCCCTTTAAAAAAAGAATTTTCTACTGTAATCAGCAAGACCTGTGCATTAATACTCCTTGTCAACGGAGGGAATGTGTTTAGATGCAGATATAATTTGCTCAGCAGCAACAAGAATTATTTTTTTTTTACATGAAAAATTAAATAAACAGATCGAGAAACTAACAAGAATTTAGTGTCTTTACTCCTGGGTCTTAAAGCCCATTTTGCAATAAGAATTTAAAAGTGAACTGCCACAATTTATTAGATGAGAATGCTCCTATACACATTCACCATCTGATTAAAAAGCTGCAGCTACGTTTGGAACAGTGCTCCATTGCGCTTTATACATGGAGATCACAAACTGTAGCTAACAGGACTAGCAACTTATAGCACACAGTCCCCTGCACCCCCCCTGTACCTCTCAGCCAATGAGGCTGTGTAATGCTGCCATGGACATTATATACAATACTGAAGGAAGAACATACGTTTCGCATTGTGTAAGGTCCGAGATGGTTTTTATCCCTTCACTACCAGGGATTGCAGAAAAAAAAAAAAAAAATATATAAAAACTTTCACAAACTTTGTTTCTCACTGAAATTATATGCATACAGCTTGTGCAGTTATAACACATTGATATATTAAAGTGATGGTAAACTCTCCCCTTTTAAAAATCAGATCTGGAATGTAAGCGCTATTTTAGATAGTTTTATTCATCATGTGTAATGAAGATGCGCTATAACTTAGTTATTAATATAGATATGAAATTCAAATACCCCACGTTACACCACCCACTTCAAAAGTCAATTTTCCTGTCAGCTAAATGATTGAATTACTCTCCAATCAATGCTCTAGCTACAACAAAAGTGCCATATGGGGAGAGCGCTGATTGGACAACAATTCAATCTGTTAGCTCACAGAAAATTTTACTTTTGAAGTGGGCGGAGGAGCATGCAGTATTTGAATTTCATACCTATAATAAAAACCATTTTATACTGCATCTTCATTACAGCTAATGAATTAAACTCCATCTAAAATAGCACTTACATTCCAGATCTGATTTTAAAAAGGGGAGAGTTTACCATCACTTTAAAAGTGTATATAAAAAGAATGTGCAAAGCTTGAAAATAGGAGTAAAATGAAATGTCTCTTAAAACTGCACGCTTTGACTCATGAAAATGTAATTTTGACTTTAGTGTGCCTTTAACTATGTTAATCTATCAACACAAAAAAAGCATTGCAATAACGAGTTGTTTACTGTCCCTTTAAAAGTTAAAACCCTACAGGAATGTGCAGCTCACTTCAGTGGCCAGGCCTACAGAAATCCGACCTGCCAATGGTTCGGAGAAGCGATTTACTGTTGCATGGAGCACACTATGGGGAGGTCACTGTGCAGACCGCGCCATAAATCTTTCCATGCAGCCGAGTCACTAATGGGTTATATAGCAGATCAGGGACATGCACGTGCGTCTTACCTGGTAACGGCCAATGTCCTGACCACGCGTCACAGGGAACTGCTTCCCATTCACGTCGGCATAAAGTGCAACATTCTGAAGAGGAAAAAGGAAGTAGATAAGAAAGCTGAGCTCGCAGTAAGTGAGATAAGAGTTCTCTTAGATATAAACATCAGCAAGAAGCAGGTTTTTATTTCCTAAAGGACATGAGGCAATTTTCAACAACTTCACATTTTACTTATATACTCAAATGTACTTCATTCTCTTTAAAGTGGAAGAAGATGGTGTGCCAGTTTACCCCCCCCCCCCTGTAATTACAGCACAGCTAACTAATTACATGTTAGTCACTAATTCACTTATTTGTAACCACAGGGACAGCAACTCTGCACTAGTAAGGAAACTGCATTATGTGCAGGGATCTGACAGTAGCATAAAATGTATCACTGCCATAGCCCCAATATGAAGGGATATGAAACCCATTTTTTGTCTCATGGTTCAGATACAGCATACTTTTTTTTTTTAAACAACTTTTCCAATTTGCTTTGATCTTTTGGTATCCTTTGTTAAAGTATACCTAGGTGGGGTCAGGGCAGCAATGCACTACTGGGAGCTGGCTACACTAATTTGCCTCTTGTCACTGACTCATAAGTGTTCAGCTAGCTCCCAGTAGTGAAATGCTGCTCCTTCAAAGGACAACTAGAACTAAGCAAATGTAATCGAAACATTAGAAAGTTGTTTTAAAAGGCATGCGCTAACGGAATTATGAAAAAAAATATTTGAAGGGTTTCATGCCCCTTTAAATAACAGTACATAGTGCAGAACACAAAACTATTAAATAAAGAGAAAAAATCCTGCAAATTCCATATCAATTACATCTTAGTTTGTTTTTAAGAAGGGGGGTCGGGTGTCGCTAAAGTTTCTATAACCCAGCAACAAACAGCCACAGGCATGCAGCAATACTGAGCCGGCATGACCAGTAACAGCAGTGTGGATACTGTACTAATGTATTAAATCACATGTGCAGCCCACATCAGTGACTAGGTCTATGGGCACAAACCTGTCAATGGTTCGGGGCTACAATCACTCTTGCACAGCGTCACTATAAGGGAGTCACCACACAGACCCCAACATAGAAATTCAGCCGTGCATAAACTAAGGAGAATGTTCCCCACCTGTGCCCCATTGGTGCAGGTTAAGGCGATCTCCACGATAAAGACCACTTCGGAGGAGATCACCGCATCTGAGGTAGTGTAGTACGATGGGACAATCACCGGCTCTGTGCAGGTCTCAGCTGAAAGCAAAAATCAATCCTGTTAAAAAGGTGTAAAATTACTAATGTGAGTCAGATCCATAACATGTGCACTGCTGGTGACAAACATGTAAATTATACAGTTCTTGAGTTTTTTGTTTTGCATTACATATGCTAATTTTTTGCCAATTATTTAACACGGGTAAAAAACAGCGCATCTTATTTATAGAAATTCAACTGCTCGACTGTGGAAAACATTTTTAATAGCAGAATTTGTGTATAAGTGATCATATAAAAATTAGGTCAACATTACATATCTAGCTACCAAACATTACCACGTATAGATTCATCGTATGGCAATATTAGGTAGAGCCAACAGGAAACTAGCTAAATGTGCGGCCCACAACAGTGTACAGGCCTACAAAGACCTGCCAATGGTTCGGGGCTGTACGTTACTTTAGCACAGCGTATACTATGGGATGGTCACTGAACAGACCCCACCATGAAGGCACAACTGTGCATCTGCAATTATTAATGTGTATATCTTTTATGTTATAAACACAAGACACCATGCTACCAGAATGCCACTCACTGCAACTAGAGACCCACATCTCCCAGAATCCTTGTGCTTGAAGCACATGATCTATTATCTAAAACCCCCTACTCAAGACCCCCCAGATACTCCACCCTCATACCTCAATAAAAGACCTCTTCCAACCCTTGCACCCCACACTGACTTGAGTACCCCATACAAAATACCAGATGAGCACCTCACCCTATAGCCAGCAAGCCATGCTTGGAGATGCCAGACCTCCCACATGGGCAGCAGCCCCAGACCACTGCACACAATGCCAACATGACCAGAGAGAGCCCTAATCTGTTCTCCCCAACACTTCTTCATGCCAAGCACCATATGAGCAGCCATCCTCACATAATACCAGGAGATGCCAGACCTCCCACATGCCCATAACACAGCCTGGATGCCCCATATCCCTATGCCTGGAACCTCTAGATGCCACTGATTAGCAGCAGCAACTCGTTGTACCCAGCACACCTAATCATACAGCATTATTTTACTACATAAAATGGCACTGTGTATTACAACGTCAGCAGGAGCAATTAGGGGATATTTTGCGGTGTAAAACCCGCATCTAAAACAGACTTGAGCCAGGTAGCGCCCATTCACCAGATACATTATTGAAAATATTACTACTTACTATTAAACACCCAGCATCCCTCGCGCTCAGTCACTCAAACTCACCAGAGCACAAAGCCACCAGGGCAGCTAGCAAGGCCCCCAGCACACGCACCGCTCCCGCCATCGCCTTTACTGAGACACGACAGCTTGTTGTCCAACGCAAAAAGACCTGAGAGACGGGGAGGAGCCTGGTTAGGCCAGCTCAGCGTGAGACGCAAAGCACCCTGGGATGTGATGCGACAACGAAACCCGTCAAATTCGGCGGTAAATTATTATATTAACTACTTCATATATTTACTGCTGCTTGTGAATGCAATGAATGAACCATAACATGCTAGAATAAGCATTATAAAAAATGCTTTGTTCCTTTTGCCAGATCTAAAGATGGCGGCATGTTCCACGTGTTTCTGGATAAAAAAAAGTGTGTACGTCACTTCTTTTGTATTTTCACAGACGCATGCGTAGACTGCATTCACTTTCACTGCAAGGCGCCGCTGTAAAGGTCGCGCATGCGCTGCCTGTCACCTGTCAAACTTTTATCATGGCTGCTCGCACTGCGTCTTCTGCTTTCAGGCTGCTTCGGTCATCTCGGGCCGGAGTTACTAACAGACAGCAAGTAAGGTTTCCGCCATGGCAAATCACCGTAAACTGAGTTATGTTAATTTGATACACGCCTTTTTCTGTGTCTTGAGACGCCGCAGGGTTACTTACACGAATGAAGGGCGGAGAGAACAGCGAAATGCTGGGGCCTTTGCAAGGCATTATGGGGCTTGTAGTACAGAGCTATTTGAATATTATTGTAGAGAGTAAGTACTAGAACTTGAATACCCAGAATACACAGCGAAGGTTAGCTATACGTACGTTACAATCCAGTTGTAAAACTGAGGCGAATAAATATTGCTGAGTGTGAGTAACTCAAAAGCACTAGCCATTTTTTACCCTACTATACCAACACCAGCCCCTAAACTTAGTAATCTTATTATATATAGGAGCGTTAGGCTAAAATACAGTACTGTACTGTGCAAAAGTTTTAGGCCACCATTGGATTTGTTGTTTTAGCAAAGGTAATGACCATATATAATTATTTCTCAGTCTCTTTATTAGAATACAAACAGAAAATACAGGATATTTGTGCGCAGTATAAAAAAAATAGAAAAACAGCTTCTATTGGCTAAAGTAGCAAGTATTTTATGTGACCTTACCTTACACTTGAGCAATTGCAGGAAACTGGCTCTAGTAAACCTAAATGGAATGGAACCCTAATTAATGTAATTGTTAACATTGTATTTGTCCTTCTCTTTCATGTCAAAATGACTGCTGTGAAAAAGGTCTTACACGAGGTTTGTGCAAGACATGCTTGAGCCTTACATACACATGTGGTATAAGTTTAATTCATTGGAAGCTTGCTAATAAGACATCATGCCAAAGATCACAGAATTTCACAGACATAAAATCATACTTTTGCATCAGCAAGGCCACTCTCAAAGGGAAATCGGCAAACAAACCGGATACTCGAAAAATCAGGAGAGGTCAAAGACAAAAAACAAAACAAAAAATAAAGACAAAGTCCCAAAAAAATTTTTTTAAAACAATCTGATGAGAAGTTTCTCAGAGTTTCTTCTTTGAGACACCATATGTAGCCCAGCAAGTACATGGCTTAGCATCTGGCAGCTTCATCGGGATGCCAAGTTGACCCTTCTACAGTACGAAGGAGCTTGAGCAGGAATGTTTTTTGTGGAAGGGTAGCAGCCAAGATGCCACTTTTTTTGGAAGGGGAACAGGGTGAAAAGGCCAAGATATGCTAAAGGTCACAAAGATTGGAATGAAGATCAGTGGAAAAGAGTATTATCGAGTGACAAATCTAAGTTTGAAAAATTTGGGTCCAATCGTTGACAATATGTGAGAAAAGTTGGGTAGAGATGGAAGAATGAGTGTTTGCTGCCTTTAGTGAAACATAGTAGAGGGTCTGTCCTGGTTTTGGGCTGCATTTCTTCTCTTGGGCTTGGCAGTATTGTCCGAATTGATGGGATCATGAATGCAGAAAAGTACAAACGAGTTGTATTCCTTCTGGAAAGCGCCTGATTGGGAATGGTTTTATTTTTCAGCATGATAACGATCCCAAACACACTGCTATGCAGTGAAATCATATCTGGAGAGAAAAACAGCTGATAAAACACTGACAGTCATGGACCTGAATATTATTTGAGGCAGTATGGGATCACCTGGACAGAGAAAGAAATAAGCCAACCTAAATTTAAAGAAGAACTCTGGGAAGTGCTGAAAGAAGCCTGGTATAATATACCAGAAACATAGACTATTATGGGTACCCAGGTAATTCCAAAGTCTCATCAATTCAAAGTGCGGCAAAATCTGGAATAGTAAAATGTCCCAGTATTTCAGTAAAGTACTAATTAGTCCAGGACAGTAGTAGAGAGCCAATCAAAGTGTCTTTGAGTCTTACCTCCGCTTATGCCTATGGGTATATTGCACTGAAGAAAGACGGTGTGGTCCGGAGCCGTTCAGGTAAGTAAACCTCCACTGTGCCGAATCTGTCTGATCCGATGTGCTGGTGTTCTGAGTATCACCTGGACCCCCGTCCTGGATCAGCTCCAAATGAGTGATGAGACCAGTCTGAAACAGATCCGGTATGTTGTCCCATGGTTTGGCGTTCCGATCCTCAGTGGGTGTAGTCCCAGTCGTAAGGCTTCCTGGTGCGTCACCTATGGAGCCGTAGTTGATAGTCTATTGGGAGGGGGAGGCACCTCTGGTGGAGGAAAAGTTCCAGTAGTATGCGTTTAATCAGAGCCTCTGATGAAGCGCATACGTGATATGCGTCAGGTATTATTGACTGTGACTTTTGGCATTGTCCAATAAACCTTAGTTATACAAGACTCTGTTACATTGTGACTCCTTCCATTTACCTGTTAATATACCATACTTCAGAAAACTTTAGTACTGTCTCCCCAAAACAGTTCATGATATGCTTAGTGCCCATTAAGGTCACACTAAATACTGACTTTTGCCTGAAGAAGCCATTTTGTTCTGAAAATTGTGTTTTTTGTTTTGTTTTATATTTTGTGTACATATTTCCTGTATTTTCTGTTTGTATCTTAATAAAGAGACTGAAAAATAAATATGGATGGTCATTGCTAAAACAACAAATCTAATAGTGGCCTGACTTTTGCACAGTACTGTATAACTAGTCATATGCCCTGTCTTGACAACCACAGCTCCTAACCTGAGTGTTCTCATTATATACAGGGGCATTAGGTTAATGCATAACCAGTCATTTGCCCTGCCTTGCCAACCACAGCCCCTAACCTTAGTGAGCTCATATATACAGAGGCATTAGGCTAATGTATAACCAGTCATGTGCCCTGCATTGCCAACAACAGTCCCTAACCTGTATGCTCATTATATACAGGGGCATTGGGCTAGCTTGTATAACCAGCTATGTTCCCTGACCACAGCCCCTAACCTGACTCTGCTCATTTTATACAGGGGCATTAGGCTAGTGCAATCTATGGCACATGGAGTGGTGCACTGAGGACTGGCAATTCCTTTGGTTCCACCCTTGTCCCATTTCTGCCATGTAATAGGGCAGCCAGGCCCAGTTTTACCCCCCCCCCCTCTTCACTCCAACCACACAAGCATCATGCACAGTATTTGAGCAACACAGTTTGTGCTGGGGAACCCAAAGCGACCGCCTGCAACTGGGGAGGCTTGGGGGAAATTAAGGTTAGGGGCTGACAGATAAACTTTTGGCTAGGTGACTAAGACTTAATGGGACATGAAACCCAAAATTTTTATTTCATTATTTAGGTAGAACATTCAATTTTAAACAACGTTCTAATTTACTTCTATTATTTTAATTTGCTTCCTTCTCTTGCTATCCTTTGTTTTAAATGTTTATCTAGGAAAGCTCAAGAGCAGCAAGGAACCTAGGTTCTAGCTGCTGATTGGTGGCTGCATATAAGTACCGATTGTCATTGGCTCACCCATGTGTTCAGTTAGAAACCAGTAGTGCATTGCTGCTCCTTCAACAAATGATACCAAGAGAATGAAGCACATTTGATAATAGAAGTAAACTGGAAAGTTGTTTAAAATTTTATTTTCTAACTAAATCGTGGAAGATTTTTATGGGGTTTCATGTCCCTGTAAGGGCTAGAGAATGACAGAGGGGGTGTAGCTAAGATAATAGCTGCAGAGCCAGAAGTCCAATCTGATGTTCTTATTTTATTACTGCTACATAAGTATTTATTTATAAATGTTATACAAAAGCTAAGGCTGTCACACATGCTCACATTAAAGAGCTCCTAAAAGGTTTGCCAGCTCTTGGGCTGGTGCATAATGAACCATGTGTCCTGCTGTGATAAGCACAGCCTCTTACCCGAGTGTGCTCATTATATACAGGGGCAATTGGTTAGTGTATAACCAGACGTGCCCTGTTGTGCCAACACAACAGCCCATATTTCGAGCTGGCTCTTATATAAAGGGGCATTAAACTAGTTTTATAACCAGTTATGTGCCCTGCCTTCCCTAATGGGAATTATGCTAGTGTAACACTAGCAAAGTGCCCTTCTGTGCCAACTATACCTGATAACCTGAGTGTTCTGATTATATAAGGGGCATTAGACTAATGTAAA
The DNA here is from genome assembly GCF_027579735.1 of Bombina bombina. Taxonomy (NCBI): domain Eukaryota; kingdom Metazoa; phylum Chordata; class Amphibia; order Anura; family Bombinatoridae; genus Bombina; species Bombina bombina. The sequence continues at coordinate 99,226,896 of NC_069510.1, forward strand.
AACTGCCATTTACTTTGCTATGCCATCCACAGCCCTAACTTGAGTGTGCCCATTATATATATATATATATATATATATATATATATATATTATACAGGTAGCCCTCAGTTTACGCCGGGGTTAGGTTCCAGGAGGAATGGTTGTAAATCGAAACCCAGTTTATAATGTAAGTCAATGGGAAGTGAGGGAGTTAGGTTCCAGGTCCCTCTCAAAATTGTCATAAGTAACACCTAATACATTATTTTTAAAGCTTTGAAATGAAGACTTTAAATGCTACACAGCATTATAAACCTAATAATATAGATTGTATCATCATCAAACTAAGTTTAATGAACAAAAACATTTGCTAACAGCACCTAATAAAATAATCACACAACAGATTGCATCATCATCAAAGTAAGTTTAATGAACATGGTGGTTGGATATCAAAAAGCGCCTGACTGGAGGCTATGGGAAATGGGCCTGACTTTCTAATGCAAACAATTTAATAATAGTAAAATGTTAAATAAATTTGTCAGTTGTACAAATTTATTGGTGATTTAAAATCAAATAATATAATTAAAAAACATGGATCCATATAAAATACATACAATTTACAGTAAATAACATTCAATAATCGTAATAAAAACACAATGTGCTGACATAAATTTCTAATAAAATCACAGGTATAAATTTGTAATGTGACCAACCGGTTAAGGTGATTGAGTTGTTTAAAAGAGTCTCTAGTCCCTTATTTGGTGTGTCCTCTTCTGTGAAAAAATAATTGTTGAAAAAATAAAAGTGAATGAAAAATATATCTAGATATTTAAAAAATATTAAAAAATTGTGTAAAATTGAAAATCAAAAATTAAAAATCAAAAATCAAATTTCTCTGTCTTAAAACCAAAAAGGTGTTTTTAGTGATTGTGAAATTCCCAAATTGTGAAAAATATATCCAATTATTTATCCAATGAATTGTTCTGTGTTTGATTGTTATGTGTGATATAAATAGTGATTGATGAAAATCCTCCTTCTGAGAGTCTCCTTAGTAGGTGGTTTGTTGTTAGTGTTTTAATTGTAAGGTATTCGGTCTGTGCCAGAGACTCAATCCTTATAAAACCTGCAAACAACAAAATAACATAGTGCAATAATGCTACAAATGTAATAGAAATATTAAAAAGTTGCTCACCAATTAATGTCAACGTGTTTCGGCCTCTTAGTTAGGCCTTTCTCAAGACTATAATTTAGGGTGAGCTATGGTGGCTATTTAAGGTACTTTGTGCCAATCAAAAAATCATAATTTTGGCGCCAAAAACGCTGTCCTAGCGTGTCCCGGAAGTGATTTTTTTATATATTCCTTTTACCATTTTACCCCTTTTCCAATATGTTTTAATGTTATCCAAATTATTTATAATGTTAAATTTCATTGCTTAAGTGTTTAATTCATATGATTCGTTGGTTTATATCACTGGGCTTGTTGCAATCAATAGACCGGATGTTTGTGTACACGCGGTAAAAAGCGGAAGTGACGTCATTACGTATTGCGTCACTTCCGGTACACTCATTGTTTACTAACATTACCGGTTTCCATGCCAATACCTACAGTGTTTATTTTCTAGCGGTATGAATGGCACATGATACATAGCATACCTAAGCTTCTTATTCCGGATGTATATTAAAATCTGAGAGTTTGTCTGTTTGTTAATAGAATTATTATTTCGTCAGATGCCATTTATGAGAGCAATGATTTGTTATTCAGTTGGATAACAATTAAGACATTTATGGGAGTTAAGATTCATAATAATGGTTACAATAAAATTGGATGGTGTTGGTTATACCAAGTTGATAAATAAAAGAGCTAATACGCGTATATAGCAATGATACTCTAAAATAAAATAAAATAAACGTATATAGTAATGATACTCCAAAATAAATTATGTTAATAATTTAACAATTCTGTCATGAATAACAATACTAAAATTACTAAAAACACTAAAAACAATACTAAAAGCACTCCAAAAAAATAATTCTAAAATTAGTTTGTTAAAATGTTCTGATCCTATAGTAAATACGACTCTTATCATACTAAGGTCTATAATTGGATTTAAAATATTATTGAATGTATTCTATTAGTTATAATAGCATCTGGGTATTCTGGTCCACTAATTTGTATAATTCCAGTATCTGGGTGGCAAAAAATTATACCAAAGGAAGAAATAACTTCTATTATCTACTATCCCATTTGTTTATGATAAAATTCCATATATGAAAGATTTGCAATGTAATGAGAGTAAATTATAGATGTGAGTTAAAATATTAATGGAGTTATAAAAATACAAAAATACACTTATTTGAAGGAGACAAATTGAAATTAAAATTCTGCGGATAAAGTGGAATTACTACCCTTTCTGTATTCTGTCTTTATAAAACTTGATTAAACTGATTAAACCATATATGTTCTCTTATTCTGGGCTTAAATAACAAATAGATATCAAATAAATTTGTTCCCCTATTCTACTTATTCTAGGACGCCTATTCTCTTATCTTTAGAATAGAGAGTGATAGGAGGTTACTACTTAAGGGACACTCAAGTCAAAATTAAACTTTACAATTCAGATAGAGCAGCAATTTTAAACAACTTTCCAATTTACTTCCATTAACAAAATGAGCACAGTATTTTTAAATTTACACTTTTTGAGTCATCAGCTCCTACTGAGCATGTGCAAGAAATTCACAGCATATACGTATATGCATTTGTGATTGGCTGATGGCTGTCACATGATACAGGGGGAGTGGCAATAGACATAACTTTGCAATTTATTTAACAAAAATCTACTTCTCATTTGAAGTTCAGACTAAATGCTATTGCATTGTCTTGTTATAATGCATTTGTTTATGCAAATCTACTGTATTGACTGGTCCTTTAGCCTTATTCTCTACTATTGGACCCGCATTCGTAATAAAGTGTCTAGTGATAAATAACTCTATGGGCTAGTATGAAAATACATGCTGTTTGGTTATGTGTCATCCTAAACAAGATTATATGCTGGTTATTACTTTAAATTTAGTAGGTGTGAGAGATCTTCTCTGTTATTCAAACCCCTAGGGTGTAGGCTATCCATATCGAAAATCCATCTGGATTCGGCAGTTAGTAAACTCTTCTCATAATTTCCTCCTCTCCAATTGGATGTTACTGTTTGTACCCCTATATAGTGGAAATCTTTCTTGTTTCCCTGATGGTAGTTAGTGAAGTGTCTATAAAGTGCAGTCTCAGTGCTCTTTATATCACACATAACAATCAAACACTGAACAATTCATTGGATAAATATTTGGATAACAGAATTTATGCTTACCTGATAAATTACTTTCTCCAACGGTGTGTCCGGTCCACGGCGTCATCCTTACTTGTGGGAATATCTCTTCCCCAACAGGAAATGGCAAAGCTGGCCATATAGTCCCTCCTAGGCTCCGCCCACCCCAGTCATTCGACCGACGGACAGGAGGAAAATATAGGAGAAACCATATGGTACCGTGGTGACTGTAGTTAGAGAAAATAATTAATCAGACCTGATTAAAAAACCAGGGCGGGCCGTGGGCCGGACACACCGTTGGAGAAAGTAATTTATCAGGTAAGCATAAATTCTGTTTTCTCCAACATTGGTGTGTCCGGTCCACGGCGTCATCCTTACTTGTGGGAACCAATACCAAAGCTTTAGGACACGGATGAAGGGAGGGAGCAAATCAGGTTACCTAAACGGAAGGCACCACGGCTTGCAAAACCTTTCTCCCAAAAATAGCCTCCGAAGAAGCAAAAGTATCAAATTTGTAAAATTTGGCAAAAGTGTGCAGTGAAGACCAAGTCGCTGCCTTACATATCTGGTCAACAGAAGCCTCGTTCTTGAAGGCCCATGTGGAAGCCACAGCCCTAGTGGAGTGAGCTGTGATTCTTTCAGGAGGCTGCCGTCGGGCAGTCTCATAAGCCAATCGGATGATGCTTTTAAGCCAAAAGGAAAGAGAGGTAGAAGTCGCTTTTTGACCTCTCCTTTTACCAGAATAGACAACAAACAAAGAAGTTGTTTGTCTGAAATATTTTGTAGCCTCTAAATAGAATTTTAGAGCACGGACTACGTCCAAATTGTGTAACAAACGTTCCTTCTTTGAAACTGGATTCGGACATAAGGTACAACTATCTCCTGGTTAATATTCTTGTTAGAAACAACCTTTGGAAGAAAACCAGGCTTAGTACGCAAAACCACCTTATCTGCATGGAACACCAGATAGGGCGGAGAACACTGCAGAGCAGATAACTCTGAAACTCTTCTAGCAGAAGAAATAGCAACCAAAAACAAAACTTTCCAAGATAGTAACTTAATATCTATGGAATGTAAAGGTTCAAACGGAACCCCTTGAAGAACTGAAAGAACTAGATTTAGACTCCAGGGAGGAGTCAAAGGTCTGTAAACAGGCTTGATCCTAACCAGAGCCTGAACAAATGCTTGAACATCTGGCACAGCTGCCAGTCTTTTGTGTAGTAAGACAGATAAAGCAGAGATCTGTCCCTTTAGAGAACTTGCAGATAATCCTTTCTCCAAACCTTCTTGTAGAAAGGAGAGAATCTTAGGAATTTTTATCTTATTCCATGGGAATCCTTTGGATTCACACCAACAGATATATCTTTTCCATATTTTATGGTAAATCTTTCTAGTTACCGGTTTTCTTGCCTGAACCAGAGTATCTATCACAGAATCTGAAAACCCACGCTTTGATAGAATCAAGCGTTCAATCTCCAAGCCGTCAGCTGGAGGGAGACCAGATTTGGATGTTTGAATGGACCCTGAACAAGAAGGTCCTGTCTCAAAGGTAGCTTCCATGGTGGAACCGATGACATATTCACCAGGTCTGCATACCAAGTCCTGCGTGGCCACGCAGGAGCTATCAAGATCACCGAGGCCCTCTCCTGTTTGATCCTGGCTACCAGCCTGGGAATGAGAGGAAACGGTGGAAATACATAAGCTAGGTTGAAGGTCCAAGGTGCTACTAGTGAATCTACTAGAGTCGCCTTGGGATCCCTGGATCTGGACCCGTAGCAAGGAACCTTGAAGTTCTGACGAGACGCCATCAGATCCATGTCTGGAATGCCCCATAATTGAGTTAGTTGGGCAAAGATCTCCCACTCCCCCGGATGGAATGTCTGATGACTCAGATAATCCGCTTCCCAGTTTTCCACACCTGGGATGTGGATCGCAGATAGGTGGCAGGAGTGATCCTCCGCCCATTGAATTATTTTGGTCCCTTCTTTCATCGCCAGGGAACTCCTTGTTCCCCCCTGATGATTGATATACGCAACGGTCGTCATGTTGTCTGATTGGAATCTTATGAATCCTGCCTTTGCTAGCTGAGGCCAAGCCCTGAGAGCATTGAAGATCGCTCTTAGTTCCAGAATGTTTATCGGGAGAAGAGACTCTTCCCGAGACCATAGTCCCTGAGCTTTCAGGGATTCCCAGACCGCGCCCCAGCCCACTAGACTGGCGTTGGTCGTGACAATGACCCACTCTGGTCTGCGGAAGCTCATTCCCTGGGATAGATGGTCCAGGGTCAGCCACCAACGGAGTGAATCTCTGGTCTTCTGATCTACTTGAATCATTGGAGACAAGTCTGTATAGTCCCCATTCCACTGTTTGAGCATGCACAGTTGTAATGGTCTTAGATGAATTCGTGCAAAAGGAACTATTTCCATTGCTGCAACCATCAACCCTACTACTTCCATGCACTGCGCTATGGAAGGACGTGGAACAGAATGAAGAACTTGACAAGTGCTTAGAAGTTTTGACTTTCTGACCTCTGTCAGAAAAATCCTCATTTCTAAGGAATCTATTATTGTTCCCAAGAAGGGAACTTTTGTTGACGGAGACAGAGAACTTTTTTCTATGTTCACCTTCCATCCGTGTGATCTGAGAAAGGCCAGAACGATGTCTGTATGAGCCTTTGCTTTTGACAGGGACGACGCTTGTATTAGAATGTCGTCCAAGTAAGGTACTACTGCAATGCCCCTCGGTCGTAGAACCGCTAGAAGGGACCCTAGTACCTTTGTGAAAATCCTTGGAGCAGTGGCTAACCCGAATGGGAGGGCCACAAACTGGTAATGTTTGTCCAGAAAGGCGAACCTTAGGAACTGATGATGTTCTTTGTGGATAGGAATATGTAGGTACGCATCCTTTAGATCCACGGTAGTCATAAATTGACCTTCCTTTATAGTGGGTAGAATCGTTCGAATGGTTTCCATCTTGAACGATGGTACCCTGAGAAATTTGTTTAGGATCTTCAAATCCAAAATTGGTCTGAAAGTTCCCTCTTTTTTGGGAACTACGAACAGATTTGAATAAAATCCCATTCCTTGTTCCTTTATTGGAACTGGGTGTATCACTCCCATCTTTAACAGGTCTTCTACACAATGTAAGAACGCCTGTCTCTTTATTTGGTTTAAGGATAAGTGAGACATGTGGAACCTTCCCCTTGGGGGTAGTTCCCTGAATTCCAGGGATCCTGAACATCTCTTGCCCAAGCCTGAGCAAAGAGAGAGAGTCTGCCCCCTACTAGATCCGGTCCCGGATCGGGGGCTACTCCTTCATGCTGTTTTGTTAGCAGCAGCAGGCTTCTTGGCCTGCTTACCCTTGTTCCTGCCTTGCATCGGTTTCCAGGCTGGTTTGGGTTGTGAGGCATTACCCTCTTGCTTAGAGGATGCAGAATTAGAGGCCGGTCCGTTCCTGAAATTGCGAAAGGAACGAAAATTAGACTTATTCTTGGCCTTGAAAGGCCTATCTTGGGGAAGGGCGTGGCCCTTTCCCCCAGTGATGTCTGAGATAATCTCTTTCAATTCTGGTCCAAATAGAGTTTTACCTTTGAAAGGGATGTTAAGCAATTTTGTCTTGGATGACACATCCGCTGACCAAGACTTTAGCCAAAGCGCTCTGCGCGCCACGATTGCAAACCCTGAATTTTTCGCCGCTAATCTAGTTAATTGCAAAGCGGCATCTAAAATAAGAGTTAGCCAACTTAAGTGCGTGAACTCTGTCCATAACCTCCTCATATGGAGTCTCTCTACTGAGCGACTTTTCTAGTTCCTCGAACCAGAACCACGCTGCTGTAGTGACGGACAATGCACGAAATGGGTTGTAGAAGGTAACCTTGCTGTACAAAAATCTTCTTAAGCAAACCCTCCAATTTTTTATCCATAGGATCTTTGAAAGCACAACTATCCTCGATAGGAATAGTAGTGCGTTTGTTTAGAGTAGAAACTGCCCCCTCGACCTTAGGGACTGTCTGCCATAAGTCCTTTCTGGGATCGACCATAGGAAAAAATTTCTTAAATATAGGGGGTGGGGGGACAAAAGGTATGCCAGACTTTTCCCACTCCTTATTCACTATGTCCGCCACCCGCTTGGGTATAGGAAAAGCGTTGGGGTGCACCAGAACCTCTAGGAACTTGTCCATCTTGCATAATTTCTCTGGAATGACCAAGTTGTCACAATCATCCAGAGTAGATAACACCTCCTTAATCAGTGCGCGGAGATGTTCTAATTTAAATTTAAATGTCACAACATCAGGTTCTGCTTGTTGAGAAATTTTTCCTGAATCTGAAATTTCCCCATCTGACAAAACCTCCCTCATGGCCACTTCAGATTGGTGTGAGGGTATGACAGAACACTTATCATCAGCGCCCTCCTGCTCTTCAGTGTTTAAAACAGAACAATCGCGCTTTCTCTGATATGTAGGCATTTTGGATAAAATATTTGCTATGGAGTTATCCATTACAGCCGTCAATTGTTGCATGGTAATAAGCATTGGCGCGCTAGATGTACTAGGGGCCTCCTGCGTGGGCAAAACTGGTGTAGACACAGTAGGAGATGATGTAGTATCATGTTTACTCCCCTCATCTGAGGAATCATCTTGGGCAATTTCATTATCTGTGGCAGTACTGTCCTTACTTTGTTTGGACGCTATGGCACAATTATCACACAAATTTAAATGGGGAGACACATTGGCTTTCATACATATGGAACATAGCTTATCCGAAGGCACAGACATGTTAAACAGGCTTAAACTTGTCAATAAAGCACAAAAAACGTTTTAAAACAAAATCGTTACTGTCTCTTTAAATTTTAAACAGAAAACACTTTATTACTGAATATGTGAAAAAGTATGAAGGAATTGTTCAAAAATTAAAGCATTAAGAGTATTGCACACCAATTTTCAGAGCTTTAACCCTTAAAATAACGGAACCGGAGCCGTTTACAAATTTAACCCCTATACAGTCCCAGCTATAGCCTTTGCTGTGACCTAACCAAGCCCAGAGGGGAATACGATACCAAGTGACGCCTTCTAGAAACTTTTCCAGCTACTTTCAGATCCTCACACATGCATCTGCATGTCTTGCTCTCAAAAAACAACTGCGCAGTAATGGCGCGAAAATGAGGCTCAGCCTACAACTGGGAAGGCCCTCCCTGACTGGAAAAGGTGTCTAACATAGTGCCTGCCTTTAAAAAACGTTCCCCAAGTTTATAAATGTGAATTATCAGCATAAACATGTCTAAAATGCCCAAATAAAGCAATCGATTTAGCCCATAAAAGTGTCTACCAGTTTTATAGCCCATATTAAGACCTTTATTCTGTTTGCTTGACTAAGAAAATGGCTTACCGGTCCCCATGAGGGGAAATGACAGCCTTCCAGCATTACATGGTCTTGTTAGAAATATGGCTAGTCATACCTTAAGCAGAAAAGTCTGCTAACTGTTTCCCCCAACTGAAGTTACTTCATCTCAACAGTCCTATGTGAACTGGAAACAGCAATCGATTTTAGTTACTGTCTGCTAAAATCATCTTCCTCTCACAAACAGAAATCTTCATCCTTTTCTGTTTCAGAGTAAATAGTACATACCAGCACTATTTTAAAATAACAAACACTTGATAGAAGAATAAAAAACTACATTTAAACACCAAAAAACTCTTAACCATCTCCGTGGAGATGTTGCCTGTGCAACGGCAAAGAGAATGACTGGGGTGGGTGGAGCCTAGGAGGGACTATATGGCCAGCTTTGCTGGGACTCTTTGCCATTTCCTGTTGGGGAAGAGATATTCCCACAAGTAAGGATGACGTCGTGGACCGGACACACCAATGTTGGAGAAATAATATTTTTCACAATTTTTGGGTATTTCACAATCACTAAAAACACCTTTTTGGTTTTAAGACACAGAGAAATTTGATTTTTGATTTTCAATTTGGATTTTACACAATTTTTTAATATTTTTTATATATCTAGATATATTTTTTCATTCACTTTTTTATTTTTTCAACAATTATTTTTTCACTTTTTCACCGAAGAGGACACACCAAATAAGGGACTAGAGACTCTTTTAAACAACTCAATCACCTTAACCGGTTGGTGACATTACAAATTTATACCTGTGATTTTATTAGAAATTTATGTCAGCACATTGTGTTTTTATTCCGATTATTGAATGTTATTTACTGTAATTGTATGTATTTTATATGGATCCATGTTTTTTAATTATATTATTTGATTTTATATCACCAATAAATTTGTACAACTGACAAATTTATTTAACATTTTACTATTATAAAATTGTTCGCATTAGAAAGTCAGGCCCATTTCCCATAGCCTCCAGTCAGGCGCTTTTTGATATCCAACCACCATATACATCACTTTCAGGGGCAACTAGGCACCCCATTATCATAAAGTTTATTTGGGATATTATGAGCGCTGTGAGATACCATTAAAATACGTTTAATGAACAAAAACGTTTTCTTACTTGCATTTTTCTGCAGTCAGTTCTCTGCATTGTTAGCATGTTAGATAATATTGGGTCTGCACCTATTCTATGCATTTCAGTCTGCAGTGATTAATAAGCAGTTAGGCACCTTCACCTCAAGCAGCTGGACAGGAAGATAATAGGGAAGTGGCTGCTCGATAGCTAATGTCTGTTCTGTGTAGATAGATCAATTTCAGGCTGTTAAGTTGCATAACTATGCTGCAAAACAAGCGGACAGCTCTACCTACTGGCTATTTTAATTACTGCACATGACTGAAAAAAAAGGTTGTTATTCTGAAACGGCGCAAAATGAACCGGCGTAAACCGAGGGCCACCTGTATATAGGGCCATTAGGCATAGTGTATATATTAAACCAGCCCTGTGCCAATTACAGCCTATAATCTGAGTGTGCTCATTATATACAGCGGCTTTAGGCTAAGTAGTTAACCAGTGCTGTGCCCTGCCATACCAACACAGCCCCTAACCTTAGTGTGCCTATTTTATATAAGGGAAATAGACTATTGTATAACTAGCATGTGCCTTGCTATGCCAACCATAGCCCCTAACTTGAATGTGGTCATTACATACATGGAGCATTAGGCTAGTACACTATATAACCACCCATGTGCTATGATATGCCAACCTCAGCCTTATTTAGCAGACAAAAAATAGTTTGTGACAAAATACATTTATAATGTAACTTTCAATATATACTTCTAAATGTAGTTCTTGTTCTTAAATATGCATTTACGTTTCAACTAGCAACGTGTTTTGCTGACTGGTAAACTATAATGATATTTTTCCAGTCATGTTTTCCACTCAAAAATGTTTTATAGGTAATTTTTTTTGTTGGATCTCATTGTTATGTATCTTGTCCTTAGGCCTTTTCTGCTGTATGGACCCAGCACAGGGACTATGCATCGGTAAGTTTTACATATGCACTTGTATACCTCTAACTCCCAAGTTGCTGTAGCCTATTAGTACACGTCAGTGAAGCCATAAAACTCTGGGTGCATTTATCATACAAAGCCAGCATTTTAGCCGTTTATATGCTGGATGTCACTTGTCTGTTACGCAATCTGGTTTCAGCATTTGCGAGGAAAAAAATAAATAAATCAGAGATTATGATCAATTCTGACACTCTATAAAGATGCCTAAGGACGTGTTCATCGTGTTATAACAAAAAATATTCCAGAAACAGAAAGGGATTTTTTTTGTAGATATGTAGCTAGTATTTTGGCGTAGCCTCCATATCGTTTTGTCTATTAAAACATTTAGCACTATTCTGGTGCTTGTTGCTTTTATGCCTTAAAGGAATAGTCTAGTCAAAATGTAACTTTCATGATTCAGATAGAGAATGCAATTTTAATCAACGTTCTAATTTACTCCTATTATTTTTTTCGTTCTCTTGGTATCTTTATTTGAATGTAAGCTTAGGAGTCAGCCCATTTTTGATTTAGCACTTGGGTAGCGCTTGCTGATTGGTGGCTACATTTAGACCCCAATCAACAAGCGCTACCCAGGTGCTGAACCAAAAACGGTCCGGCTCCTAAGCTTACATTCTTGCTTTTTCAAATAAAGATACCAAGACAACAAAGAAAAATTGCTAATAGGAGTAAAATAGAGCATGCCATTTTAAGCAACTTTCTATCTGAATCATGAAAGTTTTTAATTTTGACTAGACTATCCCTTTAACCAAAAGTGACATTTTGTACATAAACTCCCAGATGTCCTAGTTCTGCTTCCAATAGGAGCAGAGGCGCGTTACAGCATCAGTTCTGGCAACTTGCATTGCGTTTCTTTTGTCTGTTTGTTAGGAGGTTGGCCAACTGTTCTGCATAAGTTATCGGTCTTGGTATACTTCTTGCAACCAGTCCTATTGTAATCAGCCTCTGACTTATCTTTTGTTGTTTTTGTTTTTTCTATCTGAACAGCATCAGTTTATCGTAAGTATCTATTTGTGTGTGTATGAGTGTAGCTTGCATACCTAATAGTACACTTACAGATGGATCAAAATAACGCTGTAGTGAAAGACTTAACTACCTCGTTCTTTTAAAAACGTCATCTTTAGAGTTATTTAGAGCATATTAACCATTTTCCTACAGTTCTCACATTTTTTAGATTTTCCTTGAGGGCAATGTATCAGTTTTGAACTGTGGTTTCCAACCTAAAGAGGTGGGTTTGTAAAATCAGTGGATGTTGGTTTATTAACACAATGGCCCCACAGGTTAAAGGGCCATGAAACCCAATATTTATCTTTCTTGATTCCAATAGAGCATGGGATTCCAAACAAGTTTCAAATTTACTTCTATTATCTAATTTGTTTTGTTGTATCCCTTGTTGAAAATGATACCTAGGTAGGCTCAGAAACTTCTGATTGGTGGTTGTATTTATATATGCCTCATGTTAAAGGACCATTAAATACATTAGATTTACATAATCAACAAATGCATGATAAGACAATGCAATAGCACTTAGGGGTAGATTTATTATGCTGCGGATGCAGCTGTTTCCGCACAAGCCTCTAGGCTCACCGGAAACAAAAGTTAAGAAGCAGCAGTCATGAGACCGCTACTCCTTAACTCATCCGCCATCTCTGAGCTGGCGGACAGCAATCATCCCGATCGGACACGATCGGGATGATTAACACCCCATGGTAGCGGCTGATTGGCCGCAAATATGCAGGGGCGGCATTGCACAAGCCACATTTAGCGATGTCGGGCGGACATGTTCGCCAAAGTGAATCTTGTCCGTCCGACATTTCAAAAATCTATCCCTTAGTCTGAACTTCAAATGAGTAGTAGATTTGTTTCTGACAAATTTCAAAGTTATGTCTTTTTCCACTCCTCCTGTATCATGTGTCAGCCATCAGCCAATCACAAATGCGTATACGTATATTCTGTGAAGTCTTGCACATGCTCAGTAGGAGCTGGTGACTCAAAAAGTGTAAATATAAAAAGACTGTGCTGATTTTGTTAACGGAAGTAAATTGCAAAGTTGTTTAAAATTGTATGCTCTATCTGAATGAAAGTTTAATTTTGACTTGAGTGTTCCTTTATCTAGCTCCCAGTAGTGCATTGCTGGGGTTTTTTCTTTTCAACAAAGGACACCAAGAGAATGAATCAAATTAGATAATAGAAAAAAATTGGAATGTTGCTTAAAATTGTATGCTGTATATCAGACATCATCAAACTTGGCCCTCCAGAGGTTTTAGAAGTCCATTTCCTATGATGCTCAGCCAGCATATCAGCTGGCTGAGCATCATGGGAAATGTAGTTCCAAAACCTGATGTCTGATCTATAGGAATCAAGAAAAACAATGCTTGGGTTTCATGTCCCTTTAAGCACATCTAGTAAACGTTGGAATTTTTCTTTACACCATAAAAATAATTCCAGCATGAGATAAGATCTCATATCTTGTGAGACCCACCAGCTTGTATCATGATGAGACGTAAACAAGTTATGATTCTGTTTCCCTTATAGACATTGCTCAGTATAACATTTACCTGCTAAAGTTAAGGCTCTCACTAAGTTGCTGTACCGATCCATCTCTCTAGGTACCTGATTTGTAGTTTTCCATACACAACTCCAGTTCATCTATAATAATGATATACAATTGTGTCATGGAATATAATTGACATCACTTCCCTGTAATCTGGACTAATGCTAATCTTGCCATAAAATCTGCATGTACGGCTGTGGTCCAATCAGAGTTCCATCAGTCCTGGCAAGTCACCTTGTCAGCCGCCTCTGCTAAAGTATTTGTTTGTTGCCCTCTGTGTCTGGTGCGGTGTGCCTGCTTTCCGTGTGTGCCAACCCCCTGACCTCATGTGACCCACTAGTATTGCACATAAAACCACACCCGATTTTGGTCTTGTATTATAGTTTATGATTCATGCAAATGTCCTTATTGTAATAATAAAGGATAGAGGGCCCTTCCCGTCTGTCACTGCTAGCTCTAAGCTCTCTTTATATCAGGGGTTAGCAACCTTGGCACCCCAGATGTTTTTAAACTACATTGCCCATAATGCTCACACTTTTTAGGCTGGCTGAGAATCATGGGAAATGTAGTTCCAAAATATCTGGGGTGCTAAAGTTGCTGACCCCTGCTTTACATGATATTGTCGACAGGATAGATGGACCTGTGAGCTTACAATCTAGTTGGTACACAGGAGAGTAGAGGAGGAAGACCTGGAAACCAGAGAGACACTTTACAGTAGATGTGTGCATATTTACATTGATGTTTTTAAAGTAGTGATGCCCCTAAATGGAAATTCTAGACCGAAACCAGAAATTCAGTATGCACTTGGCCGAAAATTGAAACCGAAAATTTTGGGGGGTTTTTTGTTTGTTTTTTCAAATTATTTAAAAAAATTTTTTTTGGCATTATTAGACTATTTAATGAATAAATCTAATCTTATTCTTTTAAGATATTTTTTGTCCAATTTTAATGTTACTTTCAATAAAAGTGTGGTTATTTTGTTTTATTGGCTTGCAGTTTGCCAATAAAATAAAATAACCACACTTTTATTGAAAATAACACATTAAAATTGGACCAAAAATATCTTAAAACAATAATATGCTACACAATAATTTTACCAAGAAAAAAAACAGGTAAAAAACCCCAAAAAACTAAAAAAATTGTGCCATTTTTGGCCAAAATGTTTCTGCGACCGAAATTTCAGTGAATCCCTACTTAAAACAATATTAAATATAAATATACTGTATTATTCTTTATTTAGTTTTTGTGTAACAGAATCAGATTTAACATTTTCTTTTTTACCAATTATCCAAATAAAGTATAGTCCTAGAAAACTATTATTATATACAAAACAGTAAGTCAAGTAATAAACTTAAATAAACTAGGCAAGCATCAAATTTGAAATATGCTACACAACAATTTTACCGAAAATAACGGGCAAAAAACCCAGAAATAACCAAAAATTGCATTTTTGGAGGCCAAAATTTTGGTGCATCCCTATTTTAAAGGGTCATTATAGCCAAAAAATGACCTGCTTTAATCCGTTAGAGCATGCAATTTAAGACTATCCACGAAAGACTGCAGTGTGTTTGACCCCACAAAGGGGTTTAAACGCACAGTAAAAATACGGCTCTGGATTCAAAGAGCACTGCTGATCTTTAGTGAAAAACTAGTCACATGACTCATTGGATTGGATCAGCAGCTTTTCCCGCTCAGGCGCAGCTGTGAGTCCCAAGTGATATTTCTACTGTGTGTTTAAAGGGACATTAAACTGCTGTGCACAAGTACAAAAGAATAGTAACAACTCACTATGTTATTGTATTTCACCCTGTTCCTGCAGCTCTTTTCAAATCGGTTTTCCTGTTTTAATAGCTTAAAGGGACAGTCTACTCAAAACTAAACTTTCATGATTCAGATAGGGCATGCAATTTTAAACAACTTTCCAATTTACTTTTATCATCAAATTTGCTTTGTTCCCTTGGTGGTATTTTTGAAAAGTTAAACCTAGCTAGTCTCAAACTGATTTCTAAACAGTTGAAAACCGCCTCCTAGCTCAGAGCATTTTGAAAGTTTTTCACAGTTGGACTGTGCTAGTTCACATGTGTCATATAGATAACATTGTGCTCACTCCCGTGAAGTTATTTGGGAGTCTTCACTGATTGACTACACTGCATGTCTGTCAAAGGCACTTAGATAAGGAGGCTGTCTGCAAAGGCTTAGATACAAGGTAATCAGAGGTAAAAAGTATATTAATATAACTGTGTTGGTTATGCAAAAACGGGGAATGGGTAATAAAAGAATTATCTATCTTTTCAAATAAGAACAATTTTGGTGTAGACTGTCCCTTTAAAGGTGCCAGATACTGAAGCTCCGCCTCTTTGTACTGGGCGCCGCCATCTTGGAGCTGAGGTATTCTCTCAGCCTGTGACAGCAGTGTGCGTTTACAAATCAATAAGGTTGTCAACTTTTTGACAACTATATAATGTGCTTCAGGTTAGTGAGCATGATACTAAGCTGGAACTGTATATTTTTGCAGTGGTTGTGTTGCTCTATATTAGTGCTCAGTGCTTTTTAAAATATATTTTGTGTAACTGTAAAAATGTAAAGCTTGCATGATGTATAATGTACACTAACTCCAAGCAAATGATAGCGGAAAAAAATATTACTAAATATTACTGATCTGTGAGTGGGCACTGCTTCTGTCACAGGCTGTGAGAATACCTGAGCTCCAAGATGGCGGTGCCCAGTATGAAGAGGCGGAGTTTCAGTATCTGGCATTTCTAAGCTCTTAAACTGGAAAACTGATTTGAAAAGAGCTGCAGGAACAGGATTTAAATGCAATAACATAATGGGTAGTTACTATTTTTTATAGTTAATGTCCCTTTAACCCCTTTGCGGGAGTTAAACACATAGTAGTATGGGGTTGATGGTCTAACCATTTAGATCATGTCATTTTGTGACTATAATGGTCCTTTAAGAAACGCTTGAAACTTTTGAAAGCTAGAGGAAAGTCTTACTGAGCGAGGTAAAGAGTTCCATATAGTAGGTGCAGTTCTGGAAAAGTCTTGCAGATGGGAGTGTGAGGAAGTACTGAGAGATGTGGTAAAGAAGTACATGTTGGGCCGAGCCCAGTGGGTGGGTAGGGGAGTATTTGCGACAAGAGCAGTGGTATAGTAGAGCGAAGTGTTAGTGAGGGCTGTGTATGTTAGGGCCAGGATTTTTCATCTTTTTCTTGAGGCTAAGGAAATCCAGCTTAGTTACTGACATAGAGGTGAAGAAGATGTGGAACGATGTGTATGGAAGATAAGTCTGGCGGAGGTGTTCATGATGGATTGCTGTGGGGATAGACGGTGGCTTGGAGGACAGGAGAGGATAGAGTCGCAGTATTCAAGGTGGGAAATAAGGGAATTAATTCAAATCTTAGATGTCCCGTGAAAGAAAGTGAGAAATTGTGTATTTATTTTTAAGGTGAGAACATCAGAAGTTAGAAAGTACCCTTAAAGGAACCGTATACCCTCAATTTTTCTCCCCTTTGATTTGTTTCCTATGGTCCATTTTACCTGCAGTAGTGTTTTAAATTGTTTACAAATAGCTTCTTTTACTTCTGCATTTTAAATAGCTGATTTTGCTTTATGGAGCGAAGTGTCCCTTTCCAGCAAACTCAATTATTTTCAGTAGGAGACATCTCGGCACTGGCAAGGCCTGCCCCCTTTTTTTTTTTTTTTGCGATAATTCTACCAGGGCAGCCCCTGTAAAGGTCGGTGAGAAAAACCACGTCTGATCTGGCGACGTTTAGATTATCAGGCCCTAAGTATTGGGCTTTGGTATACAAACAGAAATAATATAAAGAAGCATGTGTGTGTACAGAAAGTGCTAAAAAAAAAGGGGTTCTGATTTCCCTGCAAGTTCAACCCATTTTGATGGGTTGTGGCTTCAAAGAACGAAACCAGCTATTTCAAATACAAAAGTAAACAAAGGAGCAAGGTCTCATACATTGTATACTCTGCAACTGATATAACTAGTAATTGGAAACAAATCAAAGTAAAAACTATTTTACAGTACACTGTTATTTTAATAAGAGAAGCAAAAGACCGACCTGACTAAAATGGGGGAAATTGAAGCTCAGTTTTGGAGATGTTGTGCTGTAGGTAGTGAGAGGCCATCCAGGGTGAGATGCTAGAAAAGCAATTGTTGACATGAGTGAGCAAAGAAGAGGATATGATTGGGATGGAGATCTAGACTTTGGTGTCATCGGCATAGAGATGATCCTGAAGCCAACAGGAGCTTATTAAGGAACCTAGAGAAGATATGTTGAATGAAAAGAGGCCTAAAACTGAGCCTTGAGGCACTCAGTGAAGAGAAGTTAAAGGGAGGGGTGGATCTGTCAGAAACTTATGCACTGACGGTAAAGTTAGGGAAGTAGGTACCAAACCACAGTACTCCTGTGTCACAAATGCCCATGGATTAGTGGGTTTAGAGCATTAGATGATGGTCATCTGTATAAAAGGCTGCAGCTAAATCTAGAAGGGTTATCAGGGATCAGAGGGGGGGACTTTAGCCGTAACAAGTGAAGTTGACAAATATTTACTTGATACTGCAGATGTCACCCTCTAACTGATGCAGATGTTGCTGTTATTGGGCAGAAATACCCGAGGGGGTAAAACCATGACAATCTGTTTATTTCTTTTCCTGCAGTTTTTGTAGTGCATTTTGGGTTGTTTATTTACTACCCCCATTTGATATTTATCCAATAAAAGTTAAGGTCTAATTTTACGGGGGATGTGCACTAAAGATTATTTCCTCCTTTTTATCTTTTTTCTTTTTTGTTCGCATACTTTTGAAAGGTGGTAGCACCAGGCTAGTGACTGATTCACTTGCCTGACCTTAAATTATATTACCCAGTGCCATCTAGAATATTCCCTAATCTGATTTAGGTTGGCACGGCTATTCATTAGTTTATCTCAATGGTGCTCAGAAGACGGGCAGCAACCCCCAGCCTAGGACTGGTTAACCTTTTGTGAGATCATTTGTCAAAAAAATAATTCACAGACCTTGGGTGCTAGCAGAAAGCAGCACGACTGCATGTCTTGTACCTACATTTACCCACCCTTGCAGTAGGGCTGCTTTGTCTGTTTTAAGATGACTGCAAGTGGCGTGTTTTTTTGTGCTTTACAGAAGGAAATATCTATTTACAGCATACACTAACTGTATAGGTTATGACATCAGTCTATCTGGGCCAATACCGGGATACACACTGTTTTAATGTCCTTCCTTGTCATATTTATACATAGGATAAAGTAATCTATATTGTACAGAGCACAGAAACAGGCACACATTGCCAGCCTGTTCTTTGCTTGGATATTTATTTCTCAGATTGTTCTAGGCCACTGGTTTTCAAACCTGTTCTCAGGCCTCCTCGAGAGGCCAGATTTTCAGGATTACTTTGGGTGAAAGCAGGTAAACTATAACCATGTTTACAAATCGGCTGATTATTTCACCTGTGCTCTAGTTCAGATCCTCAAAATCTGGGCTGTTAGGGAGGTCTGAGGGCAGGTTTGAAAACCAGGGTTCTAGGCTAACCACATCGTACTTTATTTCTTTTATTTTATTTGACACACCGCGCCTGGTAATCTGTCCCTCTCTTTGCTACCCTGTATTGTAATCTCAGTTTTGAAATCATGCATGTGAGATGACCTATCTGGTGTAAGGATGGCTCTCTGGTCAGCTGGGGGACACTAGTGACTGAGGCAGGCTTGAGTGGCCTTGGACAAGCATTTGTACATGAGGTGACAATGTGTATTTGTTTTCAGCCTCCTCCTGCCAAGTATGGGGGAAGACACACAGTGGCCATGATCCCTGGAGATGGGATCGGTCCCGAGTTAATGCTTCACGTGAAGGAGATTTTCAGGTAGGTTGGGGGAGAACCAGTCTCGCCCCTCAGTAGCTGACCACAGACTGACATTGTGCTCTCACTTTTGCAGACATGCCTGTGTACCTGTGGACTTTGAGGTTGTACATGTGAACTCTAGCTCTGTGGGTGAAGATGATATTCAGAACGCCATTACCGCTATCCGTAGGAACAGGGTGGCGCTAAAAGGTTTACCAGTTCCCTCTCCCGTCGGATGCTTCTGCCTCCCCAGTGCAATCTGTGTATAACTCTCTTTTCTTCGTTGTGCTTTCTAGGTAACATTGAGACCAACCATAACATGCCCCCGTCGCACATTTCACGTAATAACATGCTCCGGTGAGTGCGTTTTCTGTTGCCCATTATAAATATGCAAAATAGCACGTTTGTGGCAATGATTGTGCCTACACATTGCTTAGTTGCAGACTCACATGTGTTTCGTAGAGGCGCAAACAAACCCGCCCTATTGCCCGTCCCTTTTCTTGTCATGGAGCAACATACAGATAAGTGTGAGCGCTCGTGCTTGATTTCCCAACAAGGCCAAAGCTCTAAATTTCCATTGTTCCATTTATTTTTACATTATAGTCTTTGTCTCATATCCCCATTGTCCTTTCCGCTCTCATTATCTCTCTTTATTTCTCAAACTGTATATTCCCCTTCCTGTCCCCCATTTCACAGCCCCATTCCTTCCTTTACTCTATGTTCTGCTACACTTTTTTTTACTATGTTTACTATTTGCCTATTCAGTGATCCTATTAAAGCGATATTGAGCCCAAATATTTTCTTTCATTATTCAGATTGAGCATGCAATTTTAAGCATCTTTCTAATATACTCCTACTATCAATTTTTCTTCGTTCTCTTGGTATCTTTTTTTTTTTTTTTTTTTTTTTTGTAAAAGCAGGAATGTAAGTTTACGAGCCGGACAATTATTGGTTGAGAACCTGGGTAGCACTTGCTGATTGGTGGCTAAATGTACCCATCAGCAAGCGCTATCCAGGGTGCTGAACCGAAAATGGGTTGGCTAGTAAGCTTACATGCCTGCTTTTTCAAATAAAGATACCAAGAGAACGAAGAAAAATTGATAATAGGAGAAAATTAGAAAGTTGCTTAAAGGGACAGTCTACACCAACATTTTTCTTATTTAAAAAGATAGATAATCCCTTTATTACCCATTCCCCATTTTTGCATAACCAACACAGTTATATTAATATACTTTTTACCTCTGTGATTACCTTGTATCTAAGCCTTAGCAGACAGCCTCCTTATCTAAGTGCCTTTGACAGACATGCAGTGAAGACTCCTAAATAACTTCATGGGAGTGAGCACAATGTATCTATATGACACATGTGGACTAGCACTGTCTAACTGTGAAAAACTTTCAAAATGCTCTGAGCTAAGAGACGGTTTTCAACGGTTTAGAAATCAGTTTGAGCCTAGCTAGGTTTAGCTTTTCAAAAATACCACCAAGGGAACAAAGCAAATTTGATGATAAAAGTAAATTAGAAAGTTGTTTAAAATTGCACGCCCTATCTGAATCATGAAAGTTTAGTTTCGACTTTACTGTCCCTTTAAAATCGCATGCTGTATCTGAATCATGAAAGACAAAATTTGACTTCAGTATCCCTTTAAAGCTCTGTGTATTTTCATTGACACTGCAACCTTTATTGTAAGCGTTCTATCCTTTTCCTGACAACCACTGTAGACATTGTTGTGCTTATTTGCGCTACTGGTCAAATGTAACCTGTCAATATTCCTCCCCAACACCAGTCTAGACATTAATGGGTGTAATGGCTCTGCCAGACTATTTTTCTTATCTGTCCACGTGCTGATATCCAGTCTATACATTTTTTTTTTTTATTGTATATTGACACTACAGACCTATTGTAACCTGTCTATCCTTGTCTTCAGCACCAGTCTAGACCTTTATGCCAACGTCATCCACTGTCAGAGCCTGCCTGGAGTGCAGACCCGTCACAAGGACATTGACATCTTGATAGTGCGAGAGAACACGGAGGGGGAATACAGTAGCCTTGAGCATGAGGTCAGGAAGTTGAAAAGCTTTGGGCTTCTAAAATAGATATTTATGGACCTTTTGTGAAGTGATTATTTACTCCACTCTCTTTGCCTTTCAGAGTGTGTCTGGGGTAGTGGAGAGCCTTAAAATAATCACTCGGATCAACTCCCTGCGCATTGCAGAGTATGCGTTTAAGCTGGCCCGGGAGAATGGCCGTAAGAAGATCACAGCCGTGCACAAGGCTAACATTATGTACGTCACATCAGGGTGGCTGGGGCACACAAGTAGCTGAGATCTCATTTATTTACCTGTCTGTGTAGGAAGCTGGGAGATGGACTCTTCCTCCAGTGCTGTAATGAGGTGGCTGCTGGGTACCCGGACATCACATTTGAGAGCATGATCGTTGATAACACGACAATGCAGGTATAGCCCACTCTGCTGTAGGGATGTATAGTATTGATTGTGTGACCCTTATCTTGTGTCTAACAAAGCTCCTGCTGTTTTCAGCTTGTGTCCTACCCTCAGCAGTTTGACGTCATGGTGATGCCTAATCTTTACGGAAACATTGTGAACAACGTCTGCGCCGGACTCGTTGGGGGACCAGGTCTTGTGCCGGGAGCAAACTACGGCAACGTCTACGCAGTTTTTGAAACAGTAAGATGTTATGACCCTGTGTGGTTAACTCTTTGGCTTGAGCAGGAAGGCGCAATGCGCCAAGGATGGTGCTCTATGTGGTTCTCGTATGCCTACATTATGCAACTTGTTTTAGATACTCAGCATCTTTTGAGGCTGCATTAATGACGAGACTGTGCAGTTTACAGACATTATTTTTACAATTGTAAAATACAAAAGGTTGTGAATACTTAACATTGAGAACAAAATCTCATGCTTCAAAGGGTTCATTTTGCTGCTAGAACTGTAAAACCAAAAGTGTCAGCAAATTTTCCTCCGTTTCAAAATGGCTGATTATATTCCCTTATCCATGTGGATGTGTTAAATAATAATTTCTCAGTGTTTAGGTTACTTTACCTAAAGGCAGTTTAAACAGACATTCTATGTTCCATTGCAAACTTATTACAGCATTTTATTGCTGCACCAATGTTCCTTTGTAAGTCGTTGTTGTTGTTTTTTTTTTTTTTTTTTTTTTCATTTTATTAAACGAAAAGATAAACAAAAATACATTACAAATCTGATATTATGCAATGTATGCCAAATACAAAATTATCATCTATAAATATTTTATTAATAACATTATACTATTAAAAGAAAGAGAGAGAGAAAAAGAAAACAAAAAATTAATTAAAAAAAAAAAACCCAGTAGATCAAAAAGTTGGTGTAAGTATCAAGTAGTTATCTATCTATTACTCCATAACTTGAAAATATTCTTTCTAGCTAGTATTATTGTTGTAATAATTAATTTATTTGTGTTTCTTCCATAATCTAATTTATCTAAAAAAACGTTATTCAAAATGTTTAGATCAAGCTTAAAGGGACATAATACTCATATGCTAAATCACTTGAAACTGATGCAGTATAACTATAAAAAGCTGACAGGATAATATCACCTGAGCATCTCTATGTAAAAAAGGAAGATATTTTACCTCACAATTTCCTCAGCTCAGCAGAGTAAGTTCTGTGTAAAAAGTTATACTCAACTGCTCCCAGCTGCAGGTAAAAAAATTAAAAAAAAATGAAGAAATGAACAGCAGCCAATCAGCATCAGCAGTGCTGAGGTCATGAACTTTTACTGTGATCTCATGAGATTTGACTTGACTCTCATGAGATTTCATTGTAAACTTCCTTTACCTGATTGGTGAAATAAGATGAGAGTGCACGATGCTCATCCCTTCAGATGTCCCAGGACAGACATACTAAAATGCTGCTTAGAAATCCTTTACAATGGGAGGTGGCTACTGAGGAACTTTTGAGGTAAAATATCTTTCTTTTTTACATAGAGATGTTCAGGTGATATTTTCTAGTCAGCTTTTTACAGCTATGCTGCATCACTTTCAAGTGTTTAAACATTTGGGTATTATGGCCCTTTAATGTCAAGAGTTTTTGATAAAAAGTATGAGACTTTAGACCAAAATTGATAAAATTTTTGGATAAGTCCAAATATAATGTATAAAATGGGGGTTAAATAACGAACAATGGGGCAGCAATTTAACATCCACTCTCCATTACAAACCTGTCTAGGTAATATATAATCATGATTTGTATTTCTAAATTGAGATTCTCTTCGGTCAGCGGATATAGTATTCCTCTCTTCTAACTTCAAGCTAGCACTGATTATTTGTTTAGATATTTCTATCTTTAAATTCCTCTTTCATTTATCAATAAATGTATCTAATTCCCTATCAATTAATTTGTGATATTACATTATATAAATCCGATATCTTAATTTTTCTTTTATTGGCAAGTTTACAAAACTCCTGAAAAGAAGTTATCCATAAATCAGGATGTATTCTAATAATAGATTTAATATAGTGAGTTGGTTAATAATAATGAAACTCTTGAGAGAGGGGAATATCATAAATTGAAGCAATCTCTTCAAATGATTTGATTTTTCTAGATCTACTCTCCAAAAATTGATAAATATATTTCCATCCTTTATTACTCCATATATTAAAAGTATATTGATATCCTACTAAAGTGGTAAATAGCCAGAATACGTGTAATTATTTCCTCTATACCAAGCATAAAGAATGTCATGAAAGATGAAGCTAGGTTTTAATATTTGTGGTAAATCTTTAGGTTTGCTATGTAGCATATAGCTCAAAGCAAAATTCCCGATCCTCTCCTGATCTAGTTCAAATGTGTTGTTTTTTTTCGTAGTAGCCCAATCTAGGCTATATTTCATAAGTGTGGCTATGTTGTAATATTCCAAATTTGGTAAAGCCATTCCCCCATTTATTTATGGCAAATATAAAAAAAAATTAAACTAATTCTGGCTTTCTTATTCTTCCATAAAAAAAGATCTTAAGGCTCTTACAATTTGGAATAAGTCCAGTCTGTTGATCTTTAATGGATTTTAAAGTAAGGTATATAATATGCCTGGGAATATAATCATTTTTATAAGGTGATCTTACCATGTAGAGATAGTGACAAGTTCACCCAAGTTTTTAATCTTTCCTTCATTTTTGTAATCGCTGATTTCACATTTAATTTATAAATATTTTTTAAATTTTTTGATCAATCTTACTGCCTAGATATTCCATAGGTATGGATAAATCCTGAAAGGGAAGAACAAGATCTTTAGAGGATTTTAATAGCCAAAGCATTTGTGATTTTGTCAAGTTAATCTTATAGTCAGATAACTAGCTGTAGCATTTATAGCATTTAAAATATTATCTAGGTGTAATTTTGGATTAGAAATAAATAATAATAATCTGCATATGCTACCAATTTCAGATAACATTTCCCAATGTCTATTCCAGGATTAACTTGATTTAAAGTGGCTAAAAAAGGTTCCAGAGCAAGATTGAATAACAAAGGGTATAGGGGATATCCCTGTCGAGTACCACGTTGTAACTGTATTGGCTCTGCAAATTGTCCATTAATTTGTACAAATGATGTAGAAAATGTATAGATTTTTTTTTTTTATAAATTTCAAAAAGACTCCCTTGAAACTAAAATTCTCTAGTGAGGTAAAGAGATGGGGCCACTCAACTCTGTTGAAGGCCTTCATTGCATCAAGAGCTAACAAGAAGGCCTCCGGCAGAATATCGTGCTCCTCTCCTCTATCATCATCATCTTTCTATGGTGTATAAGATTTTCCTTAAATTTGTAACTGAAGTTCTACCGTAAACAAAACCTCTTTGGTCCGGTGAAAGTAAATCCAGTATTATTGATTTTAATACATTTGATAGAATTATCATTAGAATTTTATAATACACATTTATTAGTGAAATAGGTCTTTAAGATTGTGGTAAAGCGGCGTCTTTATTTGGTTTTGGGATTACAATTATATTGACTAATTTAAAATGTTGGGGAGGTAAAACCCCATTTGTATAATAATCATGAAAAAGTTGGAACAGAATTGGTACTGTCATCGTTTAACCCCTACAGTGCATTACTGAGCAGAGCATGGTTGGTAAGCAGCATACACTAGTACTCGCCAGTCACTGGCCGTGTACTCTCAGAACGAACTCTGCTGTTTGCCAGATACATAAGCTTAATCACCTGTTAGCTTGAAAACATAGTTAATACTAGTGCAATAATAAAATTATTGAAAAAAACTAATCTTTTCTCCCCAATTATTAAGTCCCTTTAATGTGTGTCACTGTGGGAGGCCGTTGCACAAGACGGTTACAGGTGTGCATGGTCAGTACCTGATAACATTGGGTTGGGTTACGCTTTCCGTAATGTGCATGTTGACGTTGCGGCGTTTGTGTACCACAGTGGTAATCCTCCAGGTGCTAACTCTGCGTTCTTCTCTCTCTTCACAGGCTACCAGAAACACCGGGAAAAGCATTGCCAACAAGAACATTGCAAACCCCACTGCCATGGTACTGGCCAGCTGCATGATGTTAGATCATCTCAAGTACGAATCTTATTATATTATTGTGTATTGCATCATTTCCCTGTTACCCATCTGTGACTATCTTAAACATCTATGAATGTTAGAAACATAGTCTGTCACCCAAAGGGACGTTAAACATTAAGTACATTTCATGCATGTCCCTCTGATTGTGGGTGCTGCCATTTTATAGCCTAGGTTACACTGCAGTAATCTGAAGAAGAATTGCTGCACATGTGCAAACAGGTCGGCACTAGAATGTAGTGAAAGACTAGATAGAGGGGAGTAATTACTTCAAAATGTTTATAAAATGTATTTAGTGTTTAATGTCACTTTTTCTCTTGTTAGGTGTATCCAGTCCACATATCATCCATTACTTGTGGGATATTCTCCTTCCCAACAGGAAGTTGCAAGAGGATCACCCACAGCAGAGCTGCTATATAGCTCCTCCCCTAACTGCCATACCCAGTCTTTCTCTTGCAAGCTCTCAACATAGCTGGAGGTAGTAAGAGGAAAGTGGTAAAATATAGTTAGTTTTTTCTTCAATCAAAAGTTTATTGTTTTTAAATAGTACCGGAGTTGTGCTATTCTATCTCAGGCAGCATTTAGAAGAAGAATCTGCCTGCGTTTTTGTATGATCTTAGCAGAAGTAACTAAGATCCACTGCTATTCTCACATATGTCTGAGGAGTGAGGTAACTTCAGAGGGAGAATGGCGTGCAGGGTATCCTGCAATAAGGTATGTGCAGTTAAGTTTTTCAAGGGATGGAATTTGCTAGGAAATGCTGCTGATACCGGATTAATATAAGTTAAAGCCTAAATACAGTGATTTAATAGCGACTAGTATCAGGCTTGCTATCAGAGGTATATACTCTGATTAATGTGCAATATAAAACGTTTGCTGGCATGTTTAATTGTTTTTATATATGCTTTGGTGATAAAACTTATTGGGGCCTAGTTTTTTTTCCACATGGCTGGCTTTATTTTTGCCTAGAAACAGTTTCCTGAGGCTTTACACTGTTATAGTATAAAAGTTACAGTTGGTGCAGTTAAAATTACAAACTGTGACATTCAGCTTCCCTCAGCAGTCCCCTGCATGCTATAGGACATCTCTGAAGGGCTCAAAAGGCTTCAAAAGTAGGAGCTGTGGCAGTTGTTATGACTGTTTAAAAAACATATTTTTCGTTTTGTTAATCTGTTTTTTGTATTAAGGGGTTAATCATCCATTTGCAAGTGGGTGCAATGCTCTGCTAACTTGTTACATACACTGTAAAAATTTCGTTAGTTTAACTGCCTTTTTTCACTGTTATTTCAAATTTTGGCAAAATTTGTTTCTCTTAAAGGCACAGTAACGATTTTTTATATTGCTTGTTAACTTGATTTAAAGTGTTTTCCAAGCTTGCTAGTCTCATTGCTAGTCTGTATAAACATGTCTGACATAGAGGAAACTCCTTGTTCATTATGTTTAAAAGCCATGGTGGAACCCCATAGGAGAATGTGTACTAAATGTATTGATTTCACTTTAAACAATAAAGATCAGCTGTTATCTTTAAAAGAATTATCACCAGAGGATTCTGACGAGGGGGAAGTTATACCGACTAACTCTCCCCACGTGTCGGACCCTTTGACTCCCGCTCAAGGGACTCACGCTAAAATGGCGCCAAGTACATCAAAGACGCCCATAGCGATTACTTTGCAGGATATTGCGGCAATCATGGATAATACCCTGTCAGGGGTATTAGCCAGTCTGCCTGAATTCAGAGGAAAGCGCGATAGCTCTGGGGTTAGACGTAATACAGAGCGCGCAGATGTTTTAAGGCCCATGTCTGATATTGCGTCACAATACGCAGAAGCTGAGGAAGAGCTTCAGTCTGTGGGTGACGTCTCTGACTTGGGGAAACTACTTTTAAATTTAAGATTGAAAACCTCCGGGTGTTGCTTGGAGAGGTTTTAGCTGCTATGAATGACTGTGACACAATTGCAGTGCCAGAGAAATTGTGTAGACTGGATAAATACTACACGGTGCCGGTGTGTACGGACGTTTTTTCCAATACCTAAAAGGTTTACAGAAAGTATTACTAAGGAGTGGGACAGACCCGGTGTGCCGTTTTTCCCCCCCTCCTATTTTTAGAAAAATGTTTCCAATAGACGCCACCACACGGGACTTATGGCAGACGGTCCCTAAGGTGGAGGGAGCAGTTTCTACTTTAGCAAAGCGTACCACTATCCCTGTCGAGGACAGTTGTGCTTTTTCAGATCCAATGGATAAAAAATTAGAAGGTTACCTTAAGAAAATGTTTATTCAACAAGGTTTTATCCTGCAGCCCCTTGCATGCATTGCTCCTGTCACTGCTGCTGCGGCGTTCTGGTTTGAGTCTCTGGAAGAGGCCTTTCAGACAGCTACTCCATTGACTGAAATACTTCTTAAGCTTAGAACACTTAAGCTAGCTAATTCTTTTGTTTCTGATGCCATTGTTCATTTGACTAAACTAACGGCTAAGAATTCTGAATTCGCCATCCAGGCGGGTAGGGCGCTATGGCTTAAATCTTGGTCAGCTGACGTGACTTCAAAGTCTAAATTACTTAACATTCCCTTCAAGGGGCAGACCCTATTCGGGCCTGGTTTGAGGGAAATTATTGCTGACATTACTGGAGGTAAGGGTCATACCCTTCCTCAGGACAGGGCCAAATCAAGGGCCAAACAGTCTAATTTTCGTGCCTTTCGAAACTTCAAGGCAGGTGCAGCATCAACTTCCTCTGCTACAAAACAAGAGGGAACTTTTGCGCAATCCAAGCCGGCCTGGAAATCTAACCAGGCCTGGAGCAAAGGCAAGCAGGCCAGAAAGCCTGCTGCTGCCTCTAAGACAGCATGAAGGAACGGCCCCCTATCCGGCAACGGATCTAGTAGGGGGCAGACTTTCTCTCTTCGCCCAGGCGTGGGCAAGAGATGTTCAGGATCCCTGGGCGTTGGAGATCATATCTCAGGGATATCTTCTGGACTTCAAAGCTTCCCCCCCCCACAAGGGAGATTTCACCTTTCGAGATTATCTGTAAACCAGATAAAGAAAGAGGCATTCTTACGCTGTTTGCAAGACCTCCTAATAATGGGAGTGATCCATCCAGTTCCACAGATGGAACAAGGACAGGGATTTTATTCAAATCTGTTTGTGGTTCCCAAAAAAGAGGGAACCTTCAGACCAATTTTTGATCTAAAGATCTTAAACAAATTCCTCAGTTTCATCGTTCAAAATGGAAACTATTCGGACAATCCTACCTATGATCCAGGAGGGTCAGTACATGACCACAGTGGATTTGAAGGATGCTTACCTTCACATACCACAAAGATCATCATCGGTTCCTAAGGTTTGCCTTTCTAGACAGGCATTACCAGTTTGTGGCTCTTCCCTTCGGGTTAGCTACAGCCCCAAGAATTTTTACAAAGGTTCTGGGGTCTCTTCTGGCGGTCCTAAGACCACGGGGCATAGCAGTGGCCCCTTATCTAGACGACATCCTGATACAGGCGTCAAACTTCCAAATTGCCAAATCTCATACGGACATAGTGTTGGCATTTCTGAGGTCGCATGGGTAGAAAGTGAACGAGGGAAAGAGTTCTCTATCACCCCTCACAAGGGTTTCCTTCCTAGGAACTCTGATAGATTCTGTAGAAATGAAAATTTACCTGACTGAGTCCAGGTTATCAAAGCTTCTAAATTCCTGCTGTGTTCTTCACTACATTCCGGGCCCTTCGCTGGCTCAGTGCATGGAAGTGATCGGCTTAATGGTAGCGGCGATGGACAAAGTGCCATTTGCGCGCCTACATCTCAGACCGCTGCAATTATGCATGCTCAGTCAGTGGAATGGGGATTACACAGATTTGTCCCCTCTGCTAAATCTAGATCAAGAGACCAGAGATTCTCTTCTCTGGTGGCTATCTCGGGTCCATCTGTCCAAAGGTATGACCTTTCGCAGGCCAGATTGGACAATTGTAACAACAGATGCCAGCCTTCTAGGTTGGGGTGCAGTCTGGAATTCCCTGAAGGCTCAGGGATCGTGGACTCAGGAGGAGAAACTCCTCCCAATAAATATTCTGGAGTTAAGAGCAATATTCAATGCACTTCTAGCTTGGCCTCAGTTAGCAACCCTGAGGTTCATCAGATTTCAGTCGGACAACATCACGACTGTGGCTTACATCAACCATCAAGGGGGGACCAGGAGCTCCCTAGCGATGTTAGAAGTCTCCAAGATAATTCGCTGGGCAGAGACTCACTCTTGCCATCTATCAGCGATCCATATCCCAGGTGTAGAGAACTGGGAGGCGGATTTTCTAAGTCGTCAGGCTTTTCATCCGGGGGAGTTGGAACTCCATCCGTAGGTGTTTGCTCAATTGGTTCATTGTTGGGGCACACCAGAATTAGATCTCATGGCGTCTCGCCAGAACACCAAGCTTCCTTGTTACGGATCCAGGTCCAGGGACCCAGAAGCGACGCTGATAGATGCTCTAGCAGCACCGTGGTTCTTCAACCTGGATTATGTGTTTCCACCGTTTCCTCTGCTCCCTCGACTGATTGCCAAAATCAAACAGGAGAGAGCATCGGTGATCTTGATCGCGCCTGCGTGGCCACGCAGGACCTGGTATGCAGACCTGGTGGACATGTCATCCTTTCCACCTTGGCCTCTGCCTCTGAGACAAGACCTTCTACTACAAGGTCCTTTCAATCATCCAAATCTAAGTTCTCTGAGACTGACTGCCTGGAGATTGAACGCTTGATT
Organism: Bombina bombina; assembly: GCF_027579735.1. NCBI lineage: Eukaryota > Metazoa > Chordata > Amphibia > Anura > Bombinatoridae > Bombina > Bombina bombina. Next base: position 99,257,391 of record NC_069510.1, read on the forward strand.
TTATCAAGGCGTGGCTTCTCCGAGTCAGTCATTGATACCTTAATACAGGCACGAAAGCCTGTAACCAGGAAAATCTACCATAAGATATGGCGCAAATATCTTCATTGGTGTGAATCCAAGAATTACTCATGGATTCCTGTTTGTTGTTTACTCTGGACAGAGGAGAGGTCAAAAGGCTTCGGCAACCTCTTTCTTTTGGCTTCGGAGCGTAATACGCTTAGCCTATGAGACTGCTGGACAGCAGCCCCCTGAAAGGATTACAGCTCATTCTACTAGAGCTGTGGCTTCCACCTGGGCCTTTAAAAATGAGGCTTCTGTTGAACAGATTTGCAAAGCGGCGACTTGGTCTTCGCTTCATACCTTTTCAAAATTTTACAAATTTGATACTTTTGCTTCTTCGGAGGCTATTTTTGGGAGAAAGGTTCTACAGGCAGTGGTCCCTTCCATTTAAGTACCTGCCTTGTCCCTCCCTTCATCCGTGTACTTTAGCTTTGGTATTGGTATCCCACAAGTAATGGATGATCCGTGGACTGGATACACCTAACAAGAGAAAACATAATTTATGCTTACCTGATAAATGTATTTCTCTTGTGGTGTATCCAGTCCACGGCCCGCCCTGTCCTTTTAAGGCAGGTCTAAATTTTATACTACAGTCACCACTGCACCCTATGGTTTCTCCTTTCTCGGCTAGTTTCGGTCGAATGACTGGATATGGCAGTTAGGGGAGGAGCTATATAGCAGCTCTGCTGTGGGTGATCCTCTTGCAACTTCCTGTTGGGAAGGAGAATATTGCACAAGTAATGGATGATCCGTGCACTGGATACACCACAAGAGAAATAAATTTATCAGGTAAGCATAAATTATGTTTCTCCAACATAGGTGTGTCCGGTCCACGGCGTCATCCTTACTTGTGGGATATTCTCTTCCCCAACAGGAAATGGCAAAGAGCCCAGCAAAGCTGGTCACATGATCCCTCCTAGGCTCCGCCTACCCCAGTCATTCTCTTTGCCGTTGCACAGGCAACATCTCCACGGAGATGGTTAAGAGTTTTTTGGTGTTTAAATGTAGTTTTATTCTTCAATCAAGAGTTTGTTATTTTAAAATAGTGCTGGTATGTACTATTTACTCTGAAACAGAAAATAGATGAAGATTTCTGTTTGTAAGAGGAAGATGATTTTAGCAACCGTTACTAAAATCGATGGCTGTTTCCACACAGGACTGTTGAGATGAAGTAACTTCAGTTGGGGGAAACAGTGGGCAGACTTTGCTGCTTGAGGTATGACACATTTCTAACAAGACTTGGTAATGCTTGAAGCTGTCATTTTCCCTATGGGAACCGGTAAGCCATTTTCTTAGTTTAGTATAAGAATAAAGGGCTTCACAAGGGCTTTAAAGACTGGTAGACATTTTTCTGGGCTAAAACGATTACTCTATAAGTATATTTAGTGGATTATATCTATAAATAGTTCTTATAATCTTGGGGATGTATTAAAAAAACGGCAGGCACTGTATTGGACACCTTTTTCACTGGGGGCCTTTTCTAGTCATAGGCAGAGCCTCATTTTCGCGCCACTAATGCGCAGTTGTTTTTGGAAAGCAAGGCATGCAGATGCATGTGTGAGGAGCTCAGAACCACTGAAAGAGCTTATTGAAGGCGTCATTTGGTATCGTATTCCCCTCTGGGTTTGGTTGGGTCTCAGCAAAGCAGATACCAGGGACTGTATAGGGGTTAAATGTAAAAATGGCTCCGGTTCCGTTATTTTAAGAGTTAAAGCTTTCAAATTTGGTGTGCAATACTTTTAAGGCTTTAAGACACTGTGGTGAAGTTTTGGTGAATTTTGAACAATTCCTTCATACTTTTTCACATATTCAGTAATAAAGTGTGTTCAGTTTAAAATTTAAAGTGACAGTAACGGTTTTATTTTAAAACGTTTTTTGTGCTTTGTTATCAAGTTTATGCCTATTAACATGTCTGAACCATCAGATAGACGATGTTCTGTATGTTTGAAAGCCAAGGTTCCTCCCCATTTAAATATATGTGATGAATGTGACATAGTGTCCAAACAAAGTAGGGACAATGATGCCACTGATAATGATGTTGCCCAAGATGATTCCTCAAGTGAGGGGAGTAAGCATGGTACTGCATCATCCCCTTCTGTGTCTACACCAGTCTTGCCCACTCAGGAGGTCCCTAGTACATCTAGTGCGCCAATCCTTCTTACTATGCAACAATTAACGGCTGTAATGGATAATTCTATTAAAAACATTTTGTCCAAAATGCCCACTTATCAGCGAAAGCGTGATTGCTCTGTTTTAGATACTGAAGAGCATGAGGACGCTGATGATAATGGTTCTGACATGCCCTTACACCAATCTGAAGGGGCCAGGGAGGTTTTGTCTGAGGGAGAAATTTCAGATTCAGGAAAAATTTCTCAACAAGCTGAACCTGATGTTATTACATTTAAATTTAAATTAGAACATCTCCGCGCTCTGCTTAAGGAGGTGTTATCTACTCTGGATGATTGTGACAATTTGGTCATTCCAGAGAAATTATGTAAGATGGACAAGTTCCTAGAGGTCCCGGTGCCCCCCGATGCTTTTCCTATACCCAAGCGGGTGGCGGACATTGTAAATAAGGAATGGGAAAGGCCCGGCATACCTTTTTGTTCCTCCCCCTATATTTAAGAAATTATTTCCTATGGTCGACCCCAGAAAGGACTTATGGCAGACAGTCCCCAAGGTCGAGGGGGCGGTTTCTACTCTAAACAAACGCACTACTATCCCTATAGAAGATAGTTGTGCTTTCAAAGATCCTATGGATAAAAAATTAGAGGGTTTGCTTAAAAAGATGTTTGTTCAGCAAGGTTACCTTCTACAACCAATTTCATGCATTGTTCCTGTCACTACAGCAGCGTGTTTCTGGTTCGAAGAACTAGAAAAGTCGCTCAATAAAGAATCTTCGTATGAGGAGGTTATGGACAGAGTTCAAGCACTTAAATTGGCTAACTCTTTTATCTTAGACGCCACTTTGCAATTAGCTGGATTAGCGGCGAAAAATTCAGGTTTTGCTATTGTGGCGCGCAGAGCGCTTTGGCTAAAGTCTTGGTCAGCGGATGTGTCCTCCAAGAACAAATTGCTTAACATCCCTTTCAAGGGTAAAACGCTGTTTGGCCCTGACTTGAAAGAGATTATTTCAGACATCACTGGGGGAAAGGGCCACGCCCTTCCTCAGGATAGGTCTTTTAAGGCTAAAAATAAGCCAAATTTTCGTCCCTTTCGCAGAAACGGACCAGCCTCAAATTCTACATCCTCTAAGCAAGAGGGTAATACTTCTCAAACCAAACCAGCCTGGAGGCCGATGCAAGGCTGGAACAAGGGTAAGCAGGCCAAGAAACCTGCCACTGCTACTAAAACAGCATGAAGTGTTGGCCCCCGATCCGGGACCGGATCTGGTGGGGGGCAGACTCTCTCTCTTTGCTCAGGCTTGGGCAAGAGATGTTCAGGATCCTTGGGCGCTAGAAATAGTTTCTCAAGGTTATCTCCTGGAATTCAAGGAACTACCCCCAAGGGGAAGGTTCCACAGGTCTCAATTGTCTTCAAACCAAATAAAAAGACAGGCATTCTTACATTGTGTAGAAGACCTGTTAAGAATGGGAGTGATTCATCCTGTTCCATTAGGAGAACAAGGGATGGGGTTTTACTCCAATCTGTTCATAGTTCCCAAAAAAGAGGGAACATTCAGACCAATTTTAGATCTCAAGATTCTAAACAAATTTCTCAGGGTTCCATCGTTCAAAATGGAAACCATTCGAACAATTCTTCCTACCATCCAGGAAGGTCAATTCATGACCACGGTGGATTTAAAGGATGCATATCTACATATTCCTATCCACAAGGAACATCATCGGTTCCTAAGGTTCGCCTTTCTGGACAAGCATTACCAGTTTGTGGCACTTCCATTCGGATTAGCCACTGCTCCAAGGATTTTCACAAAGGTACTAGGGTCCCTTCTAGCGGTGCTAAGACCAAGGGGCATTGCAGTAGTACCTTACTTGGACGACATACTGATTCAAGCGTCGTCTCTGTCAAAAGCAAAGGCTCATACGGACATTGTCCTAGCCTTTCTCAGTTCTCACGGGTGGAAAGTGAACATAGAAAAAAGTTCGCTGTCCCCGTCAACAAGAGTTCCCTTCTTGGGAACAATAATAGACTCCTTAGAAATGAAGATTTTTCTGACAGAGGCCAGAAAATCAAAACTTCTAAGCTCTTGTCAAGTACTTCATTCTGTTCTTCTTCCTTCCATAGCGCAGTGCATGGAAGTAATAGGTTTGATGGTTGCGGCAATGGACATAGTTCCTTTTGCACGAATTCATCTAAGACCATTACAACTGTGCATGCTCAGACAGTGGAATGGGGATTATACAGACTTGTCCCCGACAATCCAAGTAGATCAAAGAACCAGAGATTCACTCCGTTGGTGGCTGACCCTGGACAACCTGTCACAGGGAATGAGCTTCCGCAGACCGGAGTGGGTCATTGTCACGACCGACGCCAGTCTGGTGGGCTGGGGCGCGGTCTGGGAACCCCTGAAAGCTCAGGGTCTATGGTCTCGGGAAGAATCTCTTCTCCCGATAAACATTCTGGAACTGAGAGCGATATTCAATGCTCTCAAAGCTTGGCCTCAACTAGCAAAGGCCAAATTCATAAGGTTTCAATCAGACAACATGACGACTGTTGCATATATCAACCATCAGGGGGGAACAAGGAGTTCCCTGGCGATGGAAGAAGTGACCAAAATAATTCAATGGGCGGAGAATCACTCCTGCCACTTGTCTGCAATCCACATCCCAGGAGTGGAAAATTGGGAAGCGGATTTTCTGAGTCGTCAGACATTCCATCCGGGGGAGTGGGAACTCCATCCGGAAATCTTTGCCCAAATAACTCAATTATGGGGCATTCCAGACATGGACCTGATGGCGTCTCGTCAGAACTTCAAGGTTCCTTGCTACGGGTCCAGATCCAGGGATCCCAAGGCGACTCTAGTAGATGCACTAGTAGCACCTTGGACCTTCAACCTAGCTTATGTATTCCCACCGTTTCCTCTCATTCCCAGGCTGGTAGCCAGGATCAATCAGGAGAGGGCTTCGGTGATCTTGATAGCTCCTGCGTGGCCACGCAGAACTTGGTATGCAGACCTGGTGAATATGTCATCGGCTCCACCATGGAAGCTACCTTTGAGACAGGACCTTCTTGTTCAAGGTCCATTCGAACATCCGAATCTGGCTTCACTCCAACTGACTGCTTGGAGATTGAACGCTTGATTTTATCAAAGCGTGGGTTTTCAGATTCTGTCATTGATGCTCTTATTCAGGCTAGAAAGCCTGTAACTAGGAAAATTTACCATAAAATATGGAAAAAATATATCTGTTGGTGTGAATCTAAAGGATTCCCATGGAACAAGATAAAAATTCCTAAGATTCTATCCTTTCTACAAGAGGGTTTGGAGAAAGGATTATCTGCAAGTTCTTTGAAGGGACAGATTTCTGCTTTATCTGTTTTACTTCACAAAAAGCTGGCGGCTGTGCCAGATGTTCAAGCTTTTGTTCAGGCTCTGGTTAGAATCAAGCCTGTTTACAAACCTTTGACTCCTCCTTGGAGTCTCAATTTAGTTCTTTCAGTTCTTCAAGGGGTTCCGTTTGAACCCTTACATTCCGTAGATATTAAGTTACTATCTTAGAAAGTTTTGTTTTTGGTTGCAATTTCTTCTGCTAGAAGAGTTTCAGAGTTATCTGCTCTGCAGTGTTCTCCTCCTTATCTGGTGTTCCATGCAGATAAGGTGGTTTTGCATACTAAACCTGGTTTTTTTCCGAAGGTTGTTTCTAACAAAAACATTAACCAGGAGATAGTTGTGCCTTCTTTGTGTCCAAATCCAGTTTCAAAGAAGGAACGTTTGTTACACAATTTGGATGTAGTTCGTGCTCTAAAATTCTATTTAGAGGCTACAAAGGATTTCAGACAAACATCTTCTTTGTTTGTTGTTTATTCTGGTAAAAGGAGAGGTCAAAAAGCAACTTCTACCTCTCTCTCCTTTTGGCTTAAAAGCATCATCCGATTGGCTTATGAGACTGCCGGACGGCAGCCTCCTGAAAGAATCACAGCTCACTCCACTAGGGCTGTGGCTTCCACATGGGCCTTCAAGAACGAGGCTTCTGTTGATCAGATATGTAAGGCAGCGACTTGGTCTTCACTGCACACTTTTACCAAATTTTTACAAATTTGATACTTTTGCTTCTTCTGAGGCTATTTTTGGGAGAAAGGTTTTGCAAGCCGTGGTGCCTTCCATCTAGGTGACCTGATTTTCTCCCTCCCATCATCCGTGTCCTAAAGCTTTGGTATTCGTTCCCACAAGTAAGGATGACGCCGTGGACCGGACACACCTATGTTGGAGAAAACAGAATTTATGCTTACCTGATAAATTACTTTCTCCAACGGTGTGTCCGGTCCACGGCCCGCCCTGGTTTTTTAATCAGGTCTGATGAATTATTTTCTCTAACTACAGTCACCACGGTATCATATGATTTCTCCTATGCATATTCCTCCTTTACGTCGGTCGAATGACTGGGGTAGGCGGAGCCTAGGAGGGATCATGTGACCAGCTTTGCTGGGCTCTTTGCCATTTCCTGTTGGGGAAGAGAATATCCCACAAGTAAGGATGACGCCGTGGACCGGACACACCGTTGGAGAAAGTAATTTATCAGGTAAGCATAAATTCTGTTTTTTTTTTTACTCCCCTGTGTTCAGTTAATGCATCAGTTATGCTAATTTACTTCTCCTCTTGCCAGGTTGCACAGTTACGCAGCTTCCATTCGTAAAGCTGTTCTGGGAAGCATGAACGAGCACAGGGTAAGCCATTAACCTTATTAACCCCCTATGAAAAAGCATTCTGCATGCTTATGAGGTCTCCATAAATATCTGTATTATGTCATAAAAAAGTAGCTTCTTCTGGATTAATATTCTAAGATACTTCAGGTTACTCCTGCCTTACACAGACCACCAGATACTCCAGGGCACTCATGTGACTGTCCTACACAGACCACCAGATGCTTCAGGGCGCTCCTGCCTTACACAGACCACCAGATACTTCAGGGCGCTCCTGCCTTACACAGACCACCAGATACTTCAGGGCACTCCTGTCCTACACAGACCACCAGATACTTCAGGGCACCCCTGCCTTACACAGACCACCAGATACTTCAGGGCGCCCCTGCCTTACACAGACCACCAGATACTTCAGGGCGCCCCTGCCTTACACAGACCACCAGATACTTCAGGGCGCCCCTGCCTTACACAGACCACCAGATACTTCAGGGCGCCCCTGCCTTACACAGACCACCAGATACTTCAGGGCGCCCCTGCCTTACACAGACCACCAGATACTTCAGGGCGCCCCTGCCTTACACAGACCACCAGATACTTCAGGGCACCCCTGCCTTACACAGACCACCAGATACTTCAGGGCACCCCTGCCTTACACAGACCACCAGATACTTCAGGGCACCCCTGCCTTACACAGACCACCAGATACTTCAGGGCACCCCTGCCTTACACAGACCACCAGATACTTCAGGGCGCTCCTGCCTTACACAGACAACCAGATACTTCAGGGCACTCCTGCCTTACACAGACAACCAGATACTTCAGGGCGTTCCTGCCTTACACAGACTACCAGATACTTCAGGGCGCCCCTGCCTTACACAGACCACCAGATACTTCAGGGCGCCCCTGCCTTACACAGACCACCAGATACTTCAGGGCGCCCCTGCCTTACACAGACCACCAGATACTTCAGGGCGCCCCTGCCTTACACAGACCACCAGATACTTCAGGGCGCCCCTGCCTTACACAGACCACCACATACTTCAGGGCGTTCCTGCCTTACACAGAATACCACATACTTCAGGGCGCTCCTGCCTTACACAGACTACCAGATACTTCAGGGCGCTCCTGCCTTACACAGACCACCAGATACTTTAGGGCGCTCCTGCCTTACACAGACCACCAGATACTTCAGGGTGCTCCTGTCTTACACAGACCACCAGATACTTTAGGGCGCTCCTGCCTTGCACAGACCACCAGATACTTCGAGTAATGCATAACCTGCACAGAGTCATTAACTGCCCATTAAAGTGATAAAATGCCTAGCTAACCTACTAACGCTGCTATTTTGATTCGTGGCAGTTTCTGCTCTGATCCAGCAGTGCTCTGTGGGTCCAGAGAGGCACTTTACAATGTGTTTAACACCTTTGCAGTGGATAAAGACAACCTTTCTGCATCACTAATGATAAAATGATATCCTTTTACAATTTAGAGCATTTTATTTTACCACTATAATGGCCCTTTAATCAGAAACAGATTTGCAGTTTATTACCTCATGCCAGTAAAATATTTTAGGTCAGACATAACCTGTATGTTACACAAACATTTCTGTGGTGCGGTGCGGTGTGTTATGTAGGTCTCGGTCATGTGCAATCGGCCTTGTGCAATCAATAGTACTCAATTTGTCATTCGATTCATTGGTTCAAAAATGTAACCAAAGACTTGTTTTGTGAGTGCGAAAATGAACGCATCCCATACTTGGTGATGGTAAATCCTAGCGTTTTGGAAATACTAGGATTTACCAGTGCAACAAATAAAGGGGACTTTAAGTCATCAAGTATAAAATACTTCATGTTGAAAGTTCCTTTATGTGTCTGCAGCGTTCCGAGCACCTCAAGACACCCACGGCAGAAAACTATTGTGCAGTGAGGTGATCTTAGCCAATAGTGTGCTAGCTATCTGGCATAATGCCAGCTGGCCTGCATTGCTATTGACTAAGAGGTGGAATCGTCAACTCATTGAAAAAATAGCGTTCTGCTGTGGGCAGCCTGAGGCACTTAGTGCGGTGAACGCTACAAGTAAATAAAGGAACTTCATGATTGAAAGTCCCCTTTATCTGTTGCACTGGTAAATCCTAGCATTTCACAAACGCTAGGATTTACCATCACTTAAATAATGGGAAGTGCTAATTAGCATGATGGACACATTTACCGTGATATTACAAGTTGAGTTGTGTGCCCAACTCCCAGTTGCTTTTGAAAAGCTGGTGTAACCCACCACCAACCCCACTTTAAAAATCGCTACACGAACACCCCCCTACACAAACTCATGTTAAAAATACCCTCCAGATTAGCAGTTACTCAGTTAATAGTGTGATAGGGTAGAAGTTAGGGAAAATTTTATGTAGTAATTATTTTATTTTTGTGTGCCTTCACTAGTCATTGTGCTAGCGTAACAACTTTGTTTGCCCTAGGAGAGTGAATAGCGCTCAAAATGTTACCACCATAAAAAAAACTACTTGTATACTTATGAGTGTAAAAAATGGAAACGGTAAGGATTATGCTTTAGCGACATAAACGCATTTTTACCCTGCACTTGTGACCTAACCCTGAATGTTTCAGCTAGTCAACAGATTGGTGTACGTTTTAAAAAAATGGAAGCAGAGTATGTACAGTTAAAATATCTTTTATTTACAACTCCGTTTTAAAATGATTGTATCATAAATGGATATTGATCCAGAATTTTAATTAATATGTTAACCCATAAGTAAGTCCGCTGTTCCATACGAACACTTAAGTTGTCAACAATGTGCACATGTGAGGGTATTTGTATTGTGAAGCTATAGAAAAACATATCAGCCAAGTCTTCCTTTTTCTTGCATTTATTTTTCAATAGCCAAACTCCATCCACCCAGGAAACGATCAGGGCTTTAGTTCTGAGTATTAGAGCTAAATTACACAAAGGGGGGGCAAAATAAACAATGAGAATATATTGCAAAGTTGTTTGATTACACATAACCAAGTATTTTATGTAAACATGTCAAGGTGTTTACTGTCCCTTTTTAAATGAATAGTTCGTGAAGCACCATATTGTGACGGAGCTTGTACCACCTCTGGACAGTTTACACCATGTTGTTTCTCACACAGATGCACACACCGGACATCGGAGGTCAGGGGACCACCTCTGAAGTAGTCCAGTCGATCTGCAGGCAGATCATTGTCAAGGACGGGCGCACGATCTCTGCTTGAGGCGTGAGACACTTCCTGGGTTTACACCATTTGTATAGCGGGAGCTGCCGTGACGGCAGACACATAACTGCTGACCATAACATTTTCTTATCTCCTGCAGGCTGCAAATAACACAACTGTATCATACATATCCAGCCTTGTTCTATCAAGAATCCAGCAACTCACATGCTCTTAGGATGGATTGTTCACAGAAGGCACAATTACAAGATTTAATTTAAAGGGATATGAAACCTAAAAAAAAAAATCTTCATGATTCAGACAGAGCTTACAATTTTAAACAACTTTCCAATTTACTTTTATCTAATTTGCTGCATTCTCTTGGTATCCTTTTGTTGAAAAGTATACATAGGTAGGCTCAGGAACTTGCTTTTAGTGGTCGCACATATGTGCCTCTTTTGATTGGCTTACCAGGTGTGGTGTTCTAGCTCCCAGTAGTGCATTGTTGCGCCTTCAACAAAGGATACCAAGGGAGCAAAGCACATTCAATAATAGCATATGATTTTAAACAGCTTTCAAATGTGACTTGCCCTACCGTATCACTCCGCAGACCGCAAGCTTTGTATTTATTGTATTGTATAGTATTGTCCTCGGCCTTCATTCTGAGTTTTGGATGTATATATTTTTTTTTGTATCAGCCCAGCTGCATCTATATACTGAATCCTTTTGTGGTTTTGTTCTGCAGCCATATACAGAGATAATGATTTACTTTCTCAGTGTGGCGTTATGTCTTGTACACAGTATAATAAACTGACAACGATTTCAGAAAATGATTTCTGAATTGCTATGGTATCTGAGCCTCATTATTTAATTATAATTTGTTATCTGAGTTTTTTTTTTTTGGATTATCTGACAACACAAATTAACCGTAAGAACTGTATCCGTGTTTAATGCCATCTTTATATGGACACTTGCTTTGCATGGATTTTGCTCATTTATAAACTGTCAACCTGTTTGGCAGTATAGTGCTAGGCTGCAGTAAATGCATCGAGATAATAGACTTACCTTGATATACTGGTATGTGGTTACAAGCCCTGTCTCTGAGGTTTATTAGGGTGGTGGTGTGAAGAGGTTGCCTGGCTGATGGTGAACTGAGACGAGGAAGGAGGGAATGAAGAATATGATGGGGTTGAGCGTATTTATATTTATGGGTTTAAGTAATCGACTTCTCTGAATAAGTCATAAACGGAAGTGTAAGTAGATTGGGGCATTGAAAAATAAATGTGTATTATCGGCACATAGGTGATATTGAAATGCAGAGGAGCTGGTTGGCTTTCTGAGGATCCTGGTCTTGGGCACTCTACAGACAGCAGCATGTACCAGAGGGTATTGTAAGGAACCAGTTATAGATGCAAGTCTGAACCAAGGATAGCGTCACAAAGGCCGGGTTAGCTAATGTAATAGGAGGGGGCAGGTGACAGCTTTAGAGTGGCTTTTGGCAGAGAGTTTGTAATTTGTTCCACTGAAAAGAGCGCCTGAGGACTGATTGTACAGGGTTAAGCTGGATGATATCAAAAGGGTTAAGGTCGTTGGGTACCTGTGTGGGAAATGGGAAGACAATACTTGGAGAACAGGGGTCAACAAATCTGTTTAAAATGAAACGGAGAGATTATGAGTATTTAGGAGCCAGACATACTTTTAGGAACCAGACAAGGGTGTTTGTATACAGATATATGGATAATAACCCAAATAGTTGGGAGCTACGGGTAAAATTCTAGGAGCCAGTGGCACCCTGGCTCCTTGGTTTGTTGAGTCCTGCTTTGAGGGACCTTGAGTTTGGGGTCTTTTATTAGTTTAGGATTAATGTTAAATTATTTGAGAGGTGATGGGAAGATAAACACAAAACCAGAGCTTATCACAGACGGCAGTTGAGGTTCCCCAGTAGCTATGTACACAGATTTATCAACACTGGTGTTTTAGCCCAGGGGCAATGTGTTGTGTTATAGCCAGGGGTAAATATATATTGTGTTGTAGCTCAGGGAGAGCAAATGTGTATAACACGGAGTGGGGGGGGGGGGATAACATTGTAACCTAAAGGGAAATATGTATTGTATTATTGCATGGTTAAAATATGTATGGTGCTGTAGCCAAGTGGGAAATATGTTTCACAATGTACCATGGGGTATGTGTATTCTGTTATAGTCAGTGGGAGTGGTTGAATAGTATATGTATGTGTATTGCGTTGTAGCTTAACTAATATGTTTCATAATCTAGGGGGTAGTGGAATAGAAACTGTATTGTACTTCAGGGGATGTCTATTCTGTTGTAGCCTGGGGGAGGGTTGAAGATGCTATGTATCATATTATACCTAGGAGATGTTCAACTCTAGTGCTGGGTCTGTCTATTCCTTTATAGCACATTTGAGTGAGGGAATATGTATCTTATACCCAAAACTAGCCTGCAGCCAATGGGGTACAGTAAGATACACATTCCCTCCCTGCATGACCTATGTATGAATGCATATACCTAAAACTATAAATCTACTGCTTCGCAGCCCATGTGTGGAGGGGAATATGTATCTTATTGTACCCCGGTGGGTGCATGCTAGTTTTGGGTGTATGTATTCCTGGCCTTGGGGGGTTATGTATCATATTGTACCCTAAAGGATGTACAACTGTAGTTTTAGTCATATCTATTTCTTTGGGGAAGGATATGTGTTATATTTTACCCTGGGGAATGCACAGTGCTAGTTTTTAAAAATTGCAAACATGGAAGGATTCCAGATTCTCTGGGTATGAGCACCAGCGTGGCCGTCAATTTTGTAAAATGGAAAGACCATAAATCCTGGGCTTCTTATAGCTCTTGAGATGACAACTGTGTTGTTTATAGTGTCTGAGACAAATGATTCATTAGATTCACAGAACTAGGTCACAACAGTACTACACTAGGATTTTTTTTATCAATTTAATCATCATATTATGAGCAATTTATAAATAAAACAAACCAAGAGCCCCGTGCACGAGCAGATCTGGCAGCACACACAAAACAGCCGTCCAGGAATAAGTGAAGCCTCACGGCCGCTCCTGTCCGGACTCATCACAGCTAAGCAAAGACACCTGTCTGTTTCCAGGCGCGGAGTGACAAACGTGTGAAGGTGTTGAGGATGGTGTGAGAGGAAAACGCTTTGTAAAGGATTTGCTTTAAAGGGACAGTGCACTCCCAAATGTTTGTTTTTAAACATTACAAGAATGTTCTATTTGTCTGGGACCTTGCCAGGACGGCTAATACCCATGAGTCCCATACTAGTAAAGTATTGCAGATGACTAAGACATTTTTGCTATCTTTAATTTTGAGTGGATTATTAACGCTTTCCTTCCTGACTGGTAAACAATAGTGGGATTTTAAAATTCTTTGTCTAAGAATTAGACCCAGAGCTAAAGTCCTGAGCCTGAATTGCAACACATCCTAGCTTTTAAGCAGGACAGGGAACCAACCAATGAGAAGCAGCCTATGCATGTAGCCACCAATCAACAGTTCTGACTTGCTCAGGTACTGCAATGTGGTTCAGAAGCAGGATTTTATCTTTGTTTTATATATATATATATATATATATATATATATATATATATATATATATATATATATATATATATATAAAATTATGTTTTCTTTCATGTAATTAGCAAGAGTCCATGAGCTAGTGACGTATGGGATAAACATTCCTACCAGGAGGGGCAAAGTTTCCCAAACCTCAAAATGCCTATAAATACACCCCTCACCACACCCAAAATTCAGTTTTACAAACTTTGCCTCCCATGGAGGTGGTGAAGTAAGTTTGTGCTAGATTCTACGTTGATATGCACTTTGCAGCAGGCTGAAGCCCGGTTTTCCTCTCAGAGTGCAGTGAATGTCAGAGGGATGTGAGAGAGTATTGCCTATTTAAATACAATGGTCTTCCTCTAGGGGATCTATTTCATAGGTTCTCTGTTATCGGTCGTAGAGATTTCTTCTCCTACCTCCCTTTTCAGATCGACGATATACTCTTATATACCATTACCTCTACTGATTCTCGTTTCAGTACTGGTTTGGCTATCTACTTTATGTAGATGAGTGTCTTAGGGTAAGTAAGTCTTATTTCTATTTATGACACTCAAAGCTATGGTTGGGCACTTTATATGTAAAGTTATAAATATATGTGTTTAACCCCTTAACGACCGAGGACGTGCAGGGTACGTCCTCAAAAAAAAGGCAGTTAACGCCTGAGGACGTACCCTGCACGTCCTCGGTGTGGAAAGCAGCTGGAAGCTGGGGGGGGGGGGGGGGACAGCTACACTACAGAAAAGGGGATTTTAAAAAAAAAAAGATTTCTTTTTTTACTAAACTGGGTACTGGCAGACAGCTGCCAGTACCCAAGATGGCGCCAGCTAAGGCAGAGGGGGAGGGTTAGAGAGCTGTTTGGTGTGGGATCAGTGAGGTTGGGGGCTAAGGGGGATACTACAAAGCAGCATATGTAAATATGCTAAAAAAAAAACTAAAAAAACCCACAAATATAGCTTTTAATTTAGTACTGGCAGAGTTTCTGCCAGTACTTAAGATGGCGGGGACAATTGTGAGGTGGGGGAGGGAAGAGAGCTGTTTGGGAGGGATCAGGGGGTCTGATGTTTCAGGTGGGAGGCTGAGCTCTACACTAAAGCTAAAATTAACCCTGCAAGCTCCCTACAAGCTACATAATTAACCCCTTCACTGCTAGCCATAATACACGTGTGATGCGCATCGGCATTTAGTGGCCTTCTAATTAACAAAAAGCAACGCCAAAGCCATATATGTCTGCTATTTCTGAACAAAGGGGATCCCAGAGAAGCATTTACAACCATTTGTGCCATAATTGCACAAGCTGTTTGTAAATGATTTCAGTGAGAAACCTAAAATTGTGAAAAATTTCACGTTTTTTTTAATTTGATCGCATCTGGCGGTGAAATGGTGGCATGAAATATACCAAAATGGGCCTAGATCAATACTTTGGGTTGTCTACTAGACTACACTAAAGCAAAAATTAACCCTAGAAGCTCCCTACATGCTCCCTAATTAACCCCTTCACTGCGGGGCATAATACACGTGTGGTGCGCAGTGGCATTTAGCGCCCTTCTAATTACCAAAAAGCAACAACAAAAGCCATACATGTCTGCTATTTCTGAACAAAGGGGATCCCAGAGAAGAATTTACAACCATTTATGCCATAATTGCACAAGTTGTTTGTAAATAATTTCAGTGAGAAACCTAAAGTTTGTGAACAAAATTGTGAAAAAGTGAACAATTTTTTTTATTTGATTGCATTTGGCAGTGAAATGGTGGCATGAAATATACCAAAATGGGCCTAGATCAATACTTTGGGGTGTCTTATAAAAAAAAATATATACATGTCAAGGGATATTCAGGGATTCCTGAAAGATATTAGTGTTCCAATGTAACTAGCGCTAATTTTGAAAAAAAGGGGTTTGGAAATAGCAAAGTGCTACTTGTATTTATGGCCCTATAACTTGCAAAAAAAGCAAAGAACATGTAAACATTGGGTATTTCTTAACTCAGGACAAAATTTAGAAACTATTTAGCATGGGTGTTTTTTGGTGGTTGTAGATGTGTAACAGATTTTGGGGGTCAAAGTTAGAAAAAGTGGGTTTTTTCCATTTTTTTCCTCATATTATATAATTTTTTTTATAGTTAATTATAAGATATGATGAAAATAATGGTATCTTTAGAAAGTCCACTTAATGGCGAGAAAAACGGTATATAATATGTGTGGGTACAGTAAATGAGTAAGAGGAGAATTACAGCTAAACACAAACACTGCAGAAATGTAAAAATAGCCTTGGTCCCAAACGGACAGAAAATGGAAAAATGCTGCGGTCATTAAGGGGTTAAACTTATATTTGCCATGATTCAGGATAATCAGTATTCCTTCATTCAGACTGTCAGTTTCATTTTTTGGGAAAATGCATATAAATTTCTTTTTTCTTACCTTAAATTTTCAATTGACTTTTTTTCAAAAATTGCGGGCTGTTAGGCTCGCGGGAGATTACCAATCAATATTTTGGAACTCCGTGCGATTTTTAGAGCTCTTCAGTTCTGGCCTCTTCTGAAGAGAGAATCGTTTATTTGTTTTCAGACAGACAATGTCACAACTGTGGCATATGTCAATCATCAAGGGGGGACTCACAGTCCTCAGGCTATGAAAGGAGTATCTTGGATACTTGTATGGGTGAAATCCAGCTTCTGTCTAATTTCTGCGGTTCACATCCCAGGTATAGACAATTGGGAAGCGGATTATCTCAGTCGCCAGACGTTACATCCGGGCGAATGGTCTCTTCACCCAGAGGTATTTCTTCAGATTGTACAAATCTGGGGGCTTCCAGAAATATATCTGATGGCCTCTCATCTAAACAAGAAACTTCCCAGGTATCTGTCCAGATCCAGGGATCCTCAGGCGGAAGCGGTGGACGCGTTGTCACTTCCTTGGAATTATCAACCTGCTTATATCTTTCCGCCTCTAGTCCTTCTTCCAAGAGGGATTTCCAAAATCCTAATGGAGCGTTTGTTTGTACTGCTGGTGGCTCCAGCATGGCCGCACAGGTTTTGGTATGCGGCACTCGTTCGGATTGGCAAGTTGCCAACCTTGGACACTTCCGTTAAGGCCAGACCTTCTATCTCAAGGCCCATTTTTCCATCAGGATCTCAAATCATTAAATTTGAAGGTATGGAGATTGAACGCTTAATACTTTAGTCATAGAGGTTTCTCTGATTCAGTGATTAATACTATGTTACAGGCTCGTAAATCTGTGTCTAGGAAGATCTATTACCGAGTCTGGAAGACTTGCATTTCTTGGTGTTTTTCACATAAATTCTCTTGGCATTCTTTTAGAATTCCTAGAATTTTACAATTTCTTCAAGATGGTTTGTATAAGGGTTTGTCTGCAAGTTCCTTGAAAGGACAAATCTCTGCTCTTTCGGTTCTTTTTCACAGAAAGATTGCTAATCATCCTGATATTCATTATTTTGTACAGGCTTTGGTTCGAATCAAGCCTGTCATTAAGTCAATTTCTCCTCCTTGGAGTCTCAATTTGGTTCTGAGGGCTTTACAGGCTCCTCCGTTTGAACCTATGTATTCTCTGGATATTAAATTACTTTCCTGGAAAGTTTTGTTCCTTTTGGCCATCTCTTCTGCTAGAAGAGTTTCTGAATTATCTGCTCTTTCTTGTGAATCTCCTTTTCTGATTTTTCATCAGGATAAAGCGGTGTTGCGGACTTCATTTACAGTTTTACCTAAAGTTGTGAATTCTAACAACATTAGTAGAGAAATTGTTGTCCCTTCATTGTGTCCTAATCCTAAGAATTCTCTGGAGAAATCTTTACATTCTTTGGATGTGGTAAGAGCTTTGAAATATTATGTTGAAGCAACTAAAGATTTCAGGAAGACTTCTAGTCTATTTGTTATCTTTTCTGGTTCTAGGAAAGGTCAGAAGGCTTCTGCCATTTCTTTGGCGTCTTGGTTAAAATCTTTGATTCATCATGTTTATGTGGAGTCGGGTAAATCCCCGCCTAAAAGGATTACGGCTCATTCTACTAGGTCAGTTTCTACTTCCTGTGCTTTTAGGAATGAAGCTTCTGTTGATCAGATTTGCAAAGCAGCAACTTGGTCTTCTTTGCATACTTTTACTAAATTCTACCATTTTGATGTTTTCTCTTCTTCTGAAGCAGTTTTTGGTAGAAAAGTACTTCAGGAAGCCGTTTCAGTATGATTCTTCGGCTTATAATTTCAGTTTTTTTCGTTATAAGATTAAAACTTTTTGATTTGAGTTGTGGATTATTTTGTCAGTGGAATTGGCTGTCTTTATTTTATCCCTCCCTCTCTAGTGACTCTTGCGTGGAAGTTCCACATCTTCTTATCCCATACGTCACTAGCTCATGGACTCTTGCTAATTACATGAAAGTAAACATAATTTATGTAAGAACTTACCTGATAAATTCATTTCTTTCATATTAGCAAGAGTCCATGAGGCCCACCCTTTTTTGTGGTGGTTATGATTTTTTTGTATAAAGTACAATTATTATTCCTTATTTTTTTGATGCTTTCGCTCCTTTTTTTATCACCCCACTTCATGGCTATTTGTTAAACTGAATTGTGGGTGTGGTGAGGGGTGTATTTATAGGCATTTTGAGGTTTTGGAAACTTTGCCCCTCCTGGTAGGAATGTATATCCCATACATCACTAGCACATGGACTCTTGCTAATATGAAAGAAATGAATTTATCAGGTAAGTTCTTACATAAATTATGGTTTTTTTTTTTACGAATGTCACCTTTTGTTTGATGGATCTTTCAGATTAAGCATTAGCATTTACACTGCAATAATCAAAAAAATAACCTGCTCTGAGTCATTTACTTATGTCCTAGTAATGCAAATACTATTTTGAAATGTCTTACGTGTTGAGATTAAATGCAGCACTGAGCATTTGGATACTCCTTCCCTTTAGATCTGTATGGAGAGGAGAGTGAGTCATGTATGGCGCCTGGGTTTTATACGGTACTCTTGCTGCGTTGTATTTTATGGGGAGGTGTAGATGAAGATCTGTGGAGCTGTCAAGATCATGAGTGCCTAAGTGTCAGTGAATTCTGTAAAATCTTCTGCTTGAAAACCGAAGCAAGAAAATGTATGGCCTGCTTACCAAAGTAGCACAAACCCCACAGGGTGGTTTACTTCCTTTACAAATACCATCTTTCTTTACAAATGGCCGCCGGTTTCCATCAGGTGCAGCACCTAAATGTGTCAGTATCAGAATCACCTTCCGGTTTCAGTAAAACCTGTTTATTATCTTATAGTATCTGACACTTTGCGAGCATTTGGTAACTTATTCTATGTATAAAGCATACTGTGTCCTTGTGATGCTGTTTTCCTGTCTATAGTGTCCGCTCTCTGTGTATATCAGTGTAATGTAGATTATTTAGGCTGCTGCTCAGTGGAGATAGCTGGAAAATGACTAATAATACCCAGTTTTGTCAACTGATCTCTTACATCAGCTGCTAAAAATAGCTCCTGGATTTGATTACTCATAAAACCTTGAAATGCAGTCAGCCTATACCCTAAATAGGAAAATAAATGGCTCAGCAGCCTCTCTCTGTGTTCGCCTGTACAAAACAGGGTCTCACCATAACATACAATTTATAACGCAAATGTCAATTTTCTCTCAGATACTGGAGTATTTAACCAACATTGGGATTCAGTTTATAGCAAATATGTGGCTGTTGTCCATCCAGTGTTGGAACAGGAAGACCATTCTCGTGCATCTATGTGCACTTTGCCATCTCTAATACCCATACGATGCTTCTCCCTGATACACATACAATATCATCTCTCTGGCATCTCAGTGATACCCATACAATGCCATCGGACTTGCCTTCACTTGATACCCATACAATGCCATCCCTTTTGCTTCTCCCTGATACCCATAAAATACCAATGGTCTTGCCTTGTCCTGTTACCCATCCAGTTCCATCCCTCTTGCTTCTTCCTGAAATCCATTCAATGCCATTGCTTTTGCCTTTACTTGATAGACATACGATGCCATCTCTCTTGCCACTTCTTGATAGCCATTTGCCACATTAAATTGAACAGAGGATTCTGCTACAGATTACTGAAGAGACATTGCTGATATTACTCCAGTGATACAACTTAATTAAAAAAAAGTGTAGATAACGTTTACTCTGTGTCTCATTACAGATATGACAGATGGTGCCATGTGCAGCATGGCATTAGAAGAATGATGTGTCTGTTTTGTGCCACCTGTGCCAGGGGATGCCCCAGAGCAGAGAGGCACAGTTGAGGTTAAGAGTTAAGCCAGGGATGCTGCAGGCACTGTGCGGCTGTAGCTCGTTTCTCAGGAAGGAATTCCAACATTGGAAGGAGGAAATCTGAGAACTGGGTAGCTTCTTCTAGAGACCACTCATACTTCTCCACTAGAACTTCAAAGAGGCCCCAATGTTTTAGATTCTGTATGTGCCGGAGGTCTCCTGGTGGAATAGACATTAGTAGACAGTTATGTGGCGCCAGCAAAGATTGGAAACAAAGCAAACATGCTATAGCTAAGGATGGATTAATCCCATCCACTGACTATGGAATATGGCCTTAATCCCTTACACTGATTTAGGAATACAGCTAAAATAGTAATGGGCACACAGCCAGCTAGAGTACACCTAAGGGTTGACCTATGATTTTCACTGTTCGCTTTTGGCTGCAGTTAGTCTCTGCCATGAAATCATACACTACTTAACTAAGTGACAGAACATTATATGTAAAATCACAGCACATAAAAGGCAAGGGACATTGTACATGTGAGCAACAGAGGTACGTTCACTCACCTCGTCTTGTGAAATACTCTCTGGAGTAACGTCCTGACAGTGCAAAGTGAGGGGGGATGTCTCCTAAAAGCTCAATGACGTGTGCAATGTGATCTGGAACAAAAAACATGACTCGGGAACAACAGGGAAATAAAATACCACACTTTTTATAAATGCTGAGTACTATGGGGCACTGGTTACTATTGGGCAGGTACCAGCATTGTGCCAAACATATCTTAGCCTGCTAGTGACCTCTGCTACTAACAAAGAGCAGCGGGCATATAAACACCATGTTGTGTACAGACACAGATATCTATGTACAGATGCATCATGCTACTTATAGAAATAACCAGTGGTATCTACAGACCTATGTGCCACAGTTAATTGACACGTGGGCACTGTTACATACAGAAATACAGGGCTATATACAGACGCAGACCACTACATTCAGTACTATGCAGCATTAATAATCTGATGGGGTGTTTTCAGGTCCCACTCAATCTTACCTTCATCACGAGTGTAATCTTCCCCTGAGTGAGGCTCAAATAGGTAATCACCAGTCGCTAGCTCAAAGGCCTGTAATAAGAGTATTGGAGTCTGTATGACATCAATGTGCAACCAATCCCCTTCACAGCATAACTTCTTACCCTTCCCTTGCAGAGCATAACTGTGTATTCCCTCCCCTGCAGAGCATACCTGTGCAATATCCTGCCAGAACCTCTACCAGGGCATAACTTTGCAACCCCTCCATTACTAGAGCATTACTGTGTAACCCCTTATCTGTTGGAGCATAACTCTATTTTCCCTTATCTCAGAGCTCAGCACAGAATGGGACTCTAACCTATTCAGTACAAAACTCCATCAAAGCCTCCCTATCCCAACCCTTTCCATGCCATAGCCCTAAAACAATGCTATATAATTCCCATCATACCATACACGCTGTGCTCCAGATATCAGCTGGAGTTCCGTATCCAGCTCCTATCAGAACTTCCAGTGCTCGGTACTGCCGTGTTTGGATATCTTCAGTGAAGTGTTTGTGCTGCAAATGGAGAATTAGTTGGTTTCAGTAAGCTCATGTAACCTCACACCTGCTGCTGCTCTTAATATTGTGATGCCCGTCACATGTACCATCAACCCCTGACCACTTCGCCCCAGATGTACTTACCACCCAGCATGCATTACCAAGGTCTGCTATCTTGACCTGGATTTTGTCTGCATTTTGTGGATCCAATGGGTTAACCAGGAAATCTGCCATTCTAAAAGTTACTACGGGGAGAGACAGAGAAAGATAGGTGAGATCTTGTAAATGGAAATGATTCCCATAGAAATCTAAGTATGCCAAGCACATCAAGTAGCACAAGAGACACCAGCAAGGAAGGAACTATATGCCCCGGTATATGTGCGTCCGAACATGCACATGCAGCAATGGTTTCTGCACCACACATTTTTGTGTATCATCCGAAACGAGTCAGTTGTGTGGAGTTGGCATCCTCCTTTGAGAACAATTTTTTCTTTCCTAAGATATTGTGATTCCACGGCTTGAGTAATTACTGTTGGGAATATCTTTCCTGGCCAGCAGGAGGAGGCAAAGAGCACCACAGCCAACCTGCCAAGTATCACTCCCCTACCCACAACCCCCAGTCATTCTCTTTGCCTTCGGTGCATAGAGGAGCTGAAGTTTAGGTGTCTGAAAAAAAATTTGATTTAATCTACAAGCAAGTTTTGGAGTATAGCCGTATTCCACAACATTCCTTGCAGTCGGGTAGTGGTGGCTTTAAAGCAGTTAGGAACTTGTAAAGAGGTACTTACTGTGTTTTCCTAACAATTGCCCTAGTTTAGAAAGCCAGAGTTGGCTACTTCGTTTTTCTTTTTCAAAGGTCTCTGTGAAGAACTGTGTCTTCTCATACCTTGTAACTGTCTACATGCTGGACAGAGGAGCAGGTAAGTGCTTTTAATTCCAGTTGGGGAGACCATGCACTTAACAAATTAAGACACTGCTTTTTTATTGGGACATAGATAATCTTGTTGTATGGGTTACACTGGGGCATAAAGCAGGTACTGTAGCATGTGTGAGACTAACATTTAAACTCTTTTAAAAAGAAAGTGATAAAACAATACAAGTCTAAACTGAAAGTAAGGCTGCATTTTCTATTTCAGCAGCTTATTCATTTCCCCTTTGCTTTAAAATAAAACGATGCAACATTTTAAACTGTCAGATTTAAAAAAACGGTTATTTCTGGTACTCCATGTACCAGGAAGTGGTGCCTCTCTGTGTCGCCACAGTTTCTGAGGAAAAAGTAGTTTTTCTCCATTTCTGGGTGATCTGGTCTTAAATGGTAGCAGTAAGGCACCTCAGTAACACCTAGATTACAAGTTTTGCGTCTTGTCGTTATAGCTGTACCACAAGCCTTTTAGCCTGTAACGCAACATCAGTCCCGCACTCATAAAAATTACGTTTTTTCATTGGACTTCCATAGCGCAGCCATTACAAGTTTTGCAGTGAGGCTATACTGACACGATCTGTTTCTCAATGTAAAAGCAGTAGTTGTGAGTTTTACGCTACAAAACTGTTACATAAAACTCATAACTAAACTATCACAAAGTGCACTAAACACCCATAAACTACCTATTAACCCCTAAACGGAGGCCCTCCCTCATCGCAAACACTATATTAGTTATTAACCCCAATCTGCCGATCCCGACATCGCCACCATTAATAAAAATTAACCCCTATTCCGCCGCTCCCTGACATCGCCGCCACTATACTAAAGTTATTAACCCCTAAACCGCCGCCCTCCCGCATCGCACACACTATTTAAATATTAACCCCTAATCTACTGTCCGCCCACATCGCCCCCACTATACTAAAGTTATTAACTCCTAATTCCGCTGCAACTATAATAAACCTATTAACCCCTAAACCGAAAGCCCCCACATTGCAATAAACTAATTTAAACTAGTAAGTAACCCCTAAACCTAACGCCCCCCCCCCTAACTTTTATATTCAATTTACAATTTCCTTATCTTAAATTAAAACTTACCTGTCAAATTAAAAAAACGAAGTTTAAACTAACAATTAAACTAAAATAACTATTAACCCCTTGAGCGCTAATGACTGCTCTGAGCCGTTGCAGGGTTTTCCACTCTGGTGCTAACGACGGCTCAGAGCCGTTACTAGCACTCTCCCACCTTGAGGGAGATCTGGGGGCTCCCACTCGCTCCTACCCCGGTGATCGTGCCTGTATAGTGACAGGCATCGCCGGGGCTTCCCGTTTTGCGTGGTGAATCTGGAAAAAAGCTCCCTTTCCCCTGCTACAAGAGTAGTGTTCTTAGGGACCATAATAGATTCTCTATTGATGAAGATTTTTCTGACAGAGGTCAGGAAAAACAAAATCATTTCCACTTGCCTCTCTCTTCAGGCTACTGCTCATCCTTCAGTGGCTCAATGTATGGAGGTAATCGGTCTGATGGTGGCTTCCATGGACATCATTCCTTTTGCTCGATTCCATTTGAGAGCTCTCCAGTTGTGCATGCTCAGACAATGGAATGGTGACCATGTGGATCTATCTCAGAGAATAGAGTTAGATCAGTCGTCAAGGGACTCTCTTCCGTGGTGGATTTCTCAGGAACAGATGTCTCAGGGCAGATGCTTTCGGAGACCTTACTGGGTTATCGTGACCATGGAGTTGAGGGCGATTTGCAATGCTCTGTTGGCTTGGTCTCAGTTCTCCTCAGACCAGTTTATCAGGTTCCAGTCAGACAACATAACCTCTGTGGCTTACATCAGTCACCAGGGAGGAACTCTAAGTTCCTTAGCCATGAAGGAGGTTACTTGGATTCTTCAGTGGGCAGAGACCCACAATTGCTGTCTGCCATCCACATTCCAGGAGTAGACAACTGGGAAGCGGATTTTCTGAGCAGGCAGACTTTTCATCCCAGGGAGTGGGAACTCCATCCGGAGGGGTTTTCCAGTTTAGTACTCAAATAGGGGGTACCGGAGTTAGTTCTTATGGCATCCCGTCAGAACGCCAAGCTTCCAAGGTATGGTTGTAGGTCAAGAGATCCGCAGGCTGTTCTAATAGATGCTCTGTCAGTTCCTTGGGTTTACAGGTTGGCATACCTGTTTCCTCCGTTTGATACGAGCAATGACTTGTGGAAGGAGAGCAAACAGGAGAGGGCGTCTGTGATTCTAATAGCCCCTGCTTCTCAGGATCTGGTTTGCAGACCTAGTGGAGATGTCATCTCTCCCGCCTTGGAGACTAACTCTGAGGAAGGACCTCCTGATTCAGGGTCTCTTCCTTCATCATCCAAATTTCCTTTCTCTGAAGCTGACTGCTTGGAGATTGAACGCTTAATTCTGTCTAAGCGTGTTTTTTCTGAGTCGGTAATTGAGACCATGACTCAGGCTTGCAAGCCTGTTACTAGAAAGATTTACCATAAGATATGGCATAAATATATTTATTGGTGTGATTTCAAGGGCTACTCTTGGAGTAGAATTATAATTCCTAGAATTTTATCTTTTCTTCAGAAAGGCCTGGAGAAGGGATTGTCAGTCAGTACCCTGAAGGGTCAGATTTCTGCTTGATCTGTTTTACTACATAAACATTTGACGGATGTGACAGATGTGCAATCTTTTTGGCAGGCCTTGGTTAAAATCAGGCCTGTGTTCAAATCTATTGCTCCTCCTTGGAGCCTTAACCTTGTTCTTAAAGTTTTACAGCTGGCTCTGTTTGAGCCGTAGCATTCCATAGACATTAAGTTGTTATCTTCGAAGGTTTTGTTTCTTGTTGCTATCTCTTCTGCTCGAAGAGTCTCTGAACTCTCAGCTCTGCAGTGTGATTCCCCTTATCTTATTTTCCATGCCAATAAGGCGGTTCTTCGTACTAAGTTAGGTTTACTTCCTAAGGTTGTTTCTAATAGAAATATCAATCAGGAAATTGTTGTTCCCTCTCTGTATCCTAATCCTCCTTCTTCCAAAGAATGTTTGTTACACAATTAGGATGTTGTACATGTTCTTAAATTCTACTTACAGGCCACTAAGGATTTTTGTCAGTCCTCTGCCCTCTTTGTCTGTTTCTCTGGGAAATGTTAAGGTCAGAAAGCTACTGCTACTACTCTTTCTTTTTGGTTACAAAGTATAATTCGTTTGGCTTATGAGACTGCTGGACAGCAGCCTCCTGAGAGAATTACAGCTCATTCCACAAGAGCTGTTTCCTCTTCTTGGGCTTTAAAAAATGAAGCTTCTGTGCAACAAATTTGCAAGGCTGCAATTTGGTCTTCTCTACATACTTTTTCCAAATTTTACTAATTTGATACTTTTGCCTTGGCTAAGGCTTCTTTTGGGAGAAAGGTTCTTCAAGTGGTGGTGCCTTCTGTTTAGGACTGCCTGTGTTGTCCCTCTCTATTTATCCTTTTTCTCTAGCTTGGGTATTGTTCTCAACAGTAATTACTCAAGCTGTGGACACCATATCTTAGGAAAGAAAAGCAAAATTTATGCTTACCTGATAAATTATTCCGGATATGGTGTGTCCACGGCCCCACCCTCTATTTTAAGACAGTTCTATTGACTATAACCTCAGGCATCTCTACTCCTTTTTCTCCATTTGCCTTCGGTCGAATGACTGGGGGTTGTGGGTAGGGGTGTGATACTTGGCAGTTTGGCTGTGGTGCTCTTTGCCTCCTCCTGCTGGCCAGGAGAGATATTCCCAATAGTAATTACTCAAGCCCTGGACTCGCCATATCCGTAAAGAAATAATTTTATCAGGTAAACATAAATTTTGTTTTTAATTAGGTGCTCTCATGAATATAATGTTTAATAATTGTAATATATAATTTAATAATATTTTTTATATGTTTCGATAAAATATTGTTTTTAATATAATTGATAGAGCTGTTCTGGGTTCATATTCTAATAGTCAGGATAACGTACTTACATTCTAATGCTCATACGTCTACAAACCAGATATCGTAAATACTCTTACAATCTCTCCCAACTGTTTAAATAAAATAACTGGAAAAATGAGCTATCAACTGAACATAAAACAGATTGATAAATATTTAGATGCTTACCTAGGGTGGGATGTAAAAATCATGATAAGTTAAACACACTATGTGATAGATATTGAGTAGGTTAGTGTACACATTTACTACATGTCACTTACATCCTGGGGATAGGAGTCCTCCTCGCTCTTGGCCTGTGGAGTATCCAGATACGGCAGATCCTGATGTCACAGAAAAAGCCGAGCTGGAGAAGCCTGATGTGTGAGTGTCAGGACTGACACATCGTGGGTTGGCGCCAAACCCATTACAGTTCTCGTATAGACCTGAAGATAGTGGGCTCTGAGCTAGGCATGTGGTTTCCCCACTTCCAAACGAGGAGTCTGCGCCCTCACGGTCTCCAGGTGCTGGTGGGATCGGATGAGTCTGTATCCTAGAGTTACCTGAAACCAAATAAAACAACTCAGGAATTTCTCCCACTTTGTAAAGGTTGTCGCAAGAGGGATGATTTAACAGATAAGTTTTAATGTAGGTTTAAGGTGCCTATTCAAAATCAAGCAACCTGACGATTCACATCAAAATAAGCTTCAAAATCAGTGCAAATTTTTGCCACTTACTTGCTGGCGAGAACCATTGTAAGCAATGCAGGAGAGCCAGACAAAAGTGCAGAAACAAAGTACTTGTACATTTTGTAATCAAAATTATTCAACCCCCATTGCAAATCAGGTTTATTGTCAAAATTTACTGACTTTCTGCTGTTTGCAATGAACAAATCAAACAAAAGCATTTGAAATAGCTCAATACAACCAAAGCTTCAAGTGGTTTCCCTTAATTTTACTTTTAATGAATTCTGCAGTATCAAAATTATTCAACCCCTTCATGGCAACCATCTTTAGTACTTAGTAGAACATCCTTTTGCTGTTATAACCTGCTGCAAATGAGATGCATAGCCAGACACCAGCTTCTGGCAGTGTTCCTGAGGAATCTTAGCCTATTCCTCATGAACAATGGCCTCCAGTAGCCTATTCCTCATGAGCAATGGCCTCCAGTTCGGTAATATTCTTGGGTTTGCGTGCTGCAACGGTCTTCTTTAAACCCCACCAGAGATTTTCTATGGGTTCAAGTCAGGTGACTGTGATGGCCACTTTAGAATCTTCCAGGACTACTTCTGTAACTAAGTCTCGGTGGAATTTGAGATATGCTTGAGATCATTGTCCTGTTGGAAGGTCCAATGACGCCCAAGCTTCAGCTTCCTTACAGAAAGCATAAAGTTTTCTTAAATTTCGTGATACTTCAATAAATCCATCTTTACTTCCACATGCTGCAGGTTTTAAGTGCCAGAGGATGCAAAGCAGCTCTAGAGTATCACCGAACGACCACCATGCTTAATGTAGGCAGAGTGTTCTTTTAAGCTTATGCTTCAATTTCCTTCCTCCAGACATACCCCTGATCCATTGGGCCAAAAAGTAGCTTATTTATATTATTTTTAGCATATTGGTGCTGACTTTTCTTATGCTTTTGGGTCAGTAGTGTTGAACGTCTTGTTTTGATATGGAAACCTTCTGCGTTTAGTACGTGCCTTACTGTGCAAACTGAAACCTCAGTGCCTGTTGCCACCAAGTCTTGCTGCAGGTCTTTTGCAGTCACTCAAGGGTTTTTCTCAACCTGCCTTCTCAGAAATCTGGTTGATATCTTCCTTTTCTGCCCCGTCCAGGTAGTGTAACAACTGTTCCTTTAACTTTGAACTTGCGAACTATGCTTCCAACGGTGTCTCTAGGAACATTCAGTGCCTTCGCTCTTTTTGTATCCTGTTCCTTGTTTGTGAAGGGCGACAATCTCTTCACTTAACCTTTTGGACCATTCTTTTGACTTAGCCATGTTTCTATAGCAACTTTCAAGTATATTAAAGGGCTTAGTAAAACTGAGTCAGTGAGTATTTTACATAAAAAGGAAAATTCAAGAACAAGGGGTCTCTGATCTCAAGCTGAAGGGTAGTATATTCAGAAGTAATTTGAGGAAGCACTTCTTTATAGAAAGGGTGATTGATTCAGGGAATAAACTTCCACAAAAGGTAGTAATACCAAACACTTTAGGGGACTTTAACCTTTTAACACCGTTATGCCGTTCTATTCCATCATAATTACACTGGGCTTTAGAGCTGTTATGACGGAATAGAACGTCATAGCCAACGACTGTCCTGAAGCCTACTGTGCTTCCTGGATTTGATTGCGGTCTTGAGGGCGTTCCTAGGGTTCTAGGGACGCCCCGCAGACCCGATCCAATAATTGAAATCTTGCGATCGTGTGCACGAACGCGTGATTTAAATTTGTCTACATCGGAACAGTTGTCTATCCTATGGCTATCCTACGAACTAGATAAGTTTATACTTTTAGGAAATATCGGTCAACATGACACTCAACAAACCCCCAGCCAGTTCAGGTATTTCATGTGTTCTAGCTCAAGCACACCTGGTGCAACTAATGAAGCCCTTGATTAGTTGCATCAGGTGTGCTTGACACAACACCTGTTTTGCATATTTGTGCTGTTGTGAGGGATTCTGGGGGTTGAATAATTTTATGAAGGCAGAATTCATTAAAAGTTGCATTTTCAGTTGAATTTGGGGAAACCACTCGAAGTTTTTGTTGTGTTGAGCTATTTCAGTTGCTTTTGTTTGACTTTGTTCATTGCGAACAACTGAAAGTCTGTAAATGTTGGCAATAAACCTGATTTGTAATGGGACCCAGGTGGAAAAAAATGTTTTGCACAGTTCCTTGCCCTTTCCCCATTTGACTAAATGCTGTCACTAACTCTTCATTTAAAGATTTTAATCTAGCTGTGTGCATCTTCTGTTTGTTGTGTTTGATTATTTATATGGGATTTTTCCAATCGGGCTTTAGTCATTGAATGCAAATACAGCTGTCTGTGAGTGTCTGATATGCACACACACACCTTTTGGAGGAGGCACTCTCACGCCAGGGTGCCCAGCTCAAAAAATATAAGTAAAAAGGCCCTTATGTGAAAACAGGGGAGTGGCTCTTACTGGTCTTGTACATCAAAACGGTTATTGTGACGTTTCAGGGTAGTTGTGCCCTTCTTCAGAAAATATGAGAAAGGGAACAATCCAAATGTATAGCATGTGATAAGTGTACTCAGAAGGGGGAGTGTCTTATTTCCCACTTGCAGTGAGTGTTCCAGCTACCTTTTCAACAGAGCTAAACTGAGAGCTTCTAAGTAAGTTTTATTTCAGATCAGTATCTGTGCATATTATTCTTTATAGTAGTGTCTATTGCATGCAGTTATATGAAAATTAGTGTATAGTGTCCCTTTGAAGGGACATGAACGTCAAATTCAATTTTCATGAATCAGATAGATCATTGTTTCTCAACCTTGGTCCTCAAGAATCCCCAACAGGCCAGGTTTTCATTATAGCTGAACCAGTGCACATGTGAAATAATCAGTTGATGGGTGACAGCAGGTTAGTAACCATGGTGTTATTAACCAGCTGATTACTACACCTGTGCACTGGTTCAGCTGTAATGAAAACCTAGTCTGTTGAGGGTACTTGAAGACCGTGGTTGAGAAACACTGAGATAGATCATGCAATTATTATCAAATTTACTTTGTTCACTTGGTATCTTTTGTTGAAAAGCGTACCTACCTATGTAGGTGATTGGTGGCTACATGCATATGCCTTTTGTCATTGGCTTACTGAATGTGTTTGTCTAACTTCCCACAGTGCATCGCTGCTCTAAAGTTGACTTGACTATGTGTTTAATCACTTTGCAAGGGTTAAACACATAGTTATATGCAAGCAACAGTACAATAATAAAGGCTCTAACATATTAGATTATTTATGTCCCTTTAAGAGGTATGTGACCTGACCTACTGACTCACTGGTACTTACCTTCATCCTGGTTGTCCTGGCCACCCCAGGGCTGGTTGTGGTTTTCAAGGTGGTTGTGTTCAGTAGTGAGGATATTCTCGCCATGGTCTCCCACTCCCAACTCCTCCATGTTGTGAATGTCTTTCAGACGCTCTTCCAGAAGCTTCTGCTGGCGTTTCTGCTGGCGCTTCAGCTTTTTCTTTTTGTTCTTAGAGATTTTCCCGTTCTGTGGGAGAGTAAATGGTAGAGAACATATTATCACCGCTTGCAGTGCACGTACAGAGGATACGCCAGTACGCACTGTAGTGTTTCCAGACAAGGAAGGAAACACATTACAACCACTCAGAACAGATGTGTGTGTGTGTGTGTGAGTATATATATATATATATATATATATATATCAAAATACTGTTAGTCCTTAATGAAGGGAATGACAAATTTAGGAGGAAGCAGAAGCCAGACGCACGTTTGTTTTAGTACCCAGATATTTTTTAAATATTTATTTATAATTGTAGAATAATGTAAAAATATATAAACCAATGGTCAAATTGTGGAAGCCGGGGCCTCTGACTTCTGGATTTGTCAAGCCCTACATTATAGGGTCACATAACATTATCTTACTAACGAGCTTGTTAATACTAGCGCAAGTATCTGTTAGTTTTAATAACGCATGCATGACTAGAAGCTATCGCTAGCTGTGAGCTGAGCTAATGCTTTGTCTGTGGTGGGGCAATCTGCATAATGCAGTTTTTGTCTTCAGAGACCACCTCTTTTTCCCCACAGTCATTTCATAGGCAGCTTCTTGTGTAATAAATACATCTACATATTCCTAAAAAGATATTTCTTAAAGGGGCATTCTAATGGAAGAATGAAACGCTCTTATTCATTGGAGCATGTTGGATTAGGACTAGGGTCCTTTGCTGACCATGTGTTTTAACCACCACACATAGCCAAAGTCCTGCTCAGAGCTGCAGCAGATTGCAGCTCTTGCACAGGACAAGGTCAGTGAGCCTAACTACAGCAGCATATGCATGTAGCCGCAAATCACTGGTGATTTTGTTTTTCTATAAGAGTGTCCCTTTAACATTTCAAATCATTAAACAAACATCACACGGAACGTGTGTTCACGTTACAGATTTTCACACATGACAAGTGCTGATACCTTTTGCTGAGAATTATTTACAGATATAATAAAATAAACATAAACTCCCAGATTCTGGTATGTATTTGTGTTCACCAAAAGGTACCAAGACCTGCAGATAACTCAGAATGTTCCCATTTATAAGCAACACTTACCAGATTGTGGTGAGAGGGGGGTGCAGAGCTGACTGATAAGACCCAGCGCACAGGACAGGAGAGAAGAACAGGGTGTAAGTAAAGACACAGGAAGAGAAAATGTAGTGGCACCCACATCCCTGAGCATGAGACACCACAACACATCAATACTGAGGGACTAGATGGCGAGGGAGCAAAGGTTTTATATGATGGGGCGTGCGAGGGCTAAAGAGTAAAGGTGCAGGCGGTTTACATGATGGGACATGAAAGGGGCTAATGAGTAAAGGTGCAGATGGTGATGGGGCATAGAAGGAGCTAATGGTTGAGGGAGTAGATGGTTTACATAATGGGGCGTATGAGGGCTAATGGCGATTTGTGCAGAGGTTTTACGTGATAATGGCAAATGCAAAGGCTAATGGGTGAGTGAGCAGAGGGTTTATGTGGTGGGGCGTATGAGGGCTAATGGGGGAGTGAGGAGACGGTTTAAGGGATGGGGCGTACAAGGGCTCATGGGCGAGTGAGTAGAGGGTTTATGTGATAGGACGTGCAAGGGCTAATGGGCGAGTTAGCAGTGGGTTTACATGATGGGGCGTGTGAGGGCTTAAAGGAACTGTAAAGTAAAAAAAAATCTTTCATGATTTAAATAGGGTATGTAATTTTAAACAACTTTCCATTTAACTTTTATTACCAATTTTGCTTTGTTCTCTTGGTATTCTTAATTGAAAGCTAAATCTAGGAGGTTCATGTGCTAATTTCTTAGACCTTGAAGACTGCCTCTAATCTGAAAGTATTTTGACAGTTTTTCACCACTAGAGGCGTTAGTTCATGTGTTTCATATAGATAACATTGAGCTCAGGCACGTGAAGCTCCTAGGAGTCAGCACTGATTGGCTAAAAATGCAAGTCTGTCAAAAGAACTGAAATAAGGGGGCAGTTTGCAGAGGCATAGATACAAGGTAATCGCAGAGGTAAAAAGTATATTATTATAACTGTGTTTGTTATGCAAAATCGGGGACTGGGTAATAAAGGGATGATCTACCTTTTTAAACAACAAAAAATTCTGGTGTTTACTGTCCCTTTAAGGGCGAGTGAGCAGAGGGTTTATGTGATCGGGCGTGTGAGGGCTAATGGGCGAGTGAGCAGAGGGTTTATGTGATGGGTGTGCAAGGGCTAATGGGCGAGTGAGGAGAGGGTTTAAGGGATGGGGGCGTACAAGGGCTCATGGGCGAGTGAGGAGAGGGTTTATGTGATAGGACGTGCAAGGGCTAATGGGCGAGTTAGCAGAGGGTTTACGTGATGGGGCATGTAAGGGATAATGGGTGAGTTAGCAGAGGGTTTATGTGATGGGGCGTACAAGGGCTAATGGGTGAGTGAGAAGAGGGTTTACATGATGGGACGTGCAAGAGCTAATGAGCAATTTAGCATGATGGGGCGTGTGAGGGGTTATGGGGGATTGAGCACAGGGTTTACGTGACTGGGTGTGCAAGGGCTAATGGGGGAGTGAGGAGAGGGTTTATGGGATGGGGCGTACAAGGGCTCATGGGGGAGTGAGGAGAGGGTATACGGGATGGGGCGTACAATGGCTAATGGGCGAGTGAGGAGAGGGTTTACAGGATGGGGTGTACAAGGGCTCATGGGCGAGTGAGTAGAGGGTTTACATGATGGGCCGTGCGAGTGCTAATGGGCGAGTTAGCAGAGGGTTTACGTGTTGTGGCGTGTGAGGGCTAATGGGCGAGTGAGCAGAGGGTTTACGTGATGGGGCATACATGGGCGAGTGAGTAGAGGGTTTATGTGATGGGATGTGCAAGGGCTAATGGACTAGTTAGCAGTGGGTTTACATGATGTGACGTGTGAGGGCTAATGGGCGAGTGAGCAGAGGGTTTACATGATGTGGCGTGTGAGAGCTAATGGGCGAGTGAGCAGAGGGTTTACATGATGGGGTGTGCAAGGGCTAATGGGCGAGTGAGCAGAGGGTTTATGTGATGGGTTGTGCAAGGGCTAATGGTTGAGTGAGCAGGGGGTTTACATGATGGGTCGTGCAAGGGCTAATGGTTGAGTGAGCAGAGGGTTTACATGATGGGTCGTGCAAGGGCTAATGGTTGAGTGAGCAGGGGGTTTACATGATGGGTCGGGCAAGGGCTAATGGTTGA
Source organism: Bombina bombina (assembly GCF_027579735.1). Lineage (NCBI taxonomy): Eukaryota > Metazoa > Chordata > Amphibia > Anura > Bombinatoridae > Bombina > Bombina bombina. Next base: position 99,291,144 of record NC_069510.1, read on the forward strand.
GTGAGCAGAGGGTTTACGTGATGGGTCGTGCAAGGGCTAATGGTTGAGTGAGCAGAGGGTTTATGTGATGGGTCGTGCAAGGGCTAATGGTTGAGTGAGCAGAGGGTTTATGTGATGGGTCGTGCAAGGGCTAATGGTTGAGTGAGCAGAGGGTTTATGTGATGGGTCGTGCAAGGGCTAATGGTTGAGTGAGCAGAGGGTTTATGTGATGGGTCGTGCAAGGGCTAATGGTTGAGTGAGCAGAGGGTTTATGTGATGGGTTGTGCAAGGGCTAATGGTTGAGTGAGCAGAGGGTTTATGTGATGGGTCGTGCAAGGGCTAATGGTTGAGTGAGCAGAGGGTTTATGTGATGGGTCGTGCAAGGGCTAATGGTTGAGTGAGCAGAGGGTTTATGTGATGGGTCTTGCAAGGGCTAATGGTTGAGTGAGCAGAGGGTTTACATGATGGGGTGTGCGAGGGCTAATGAGCGAATGAGCAGAGGGGAAATGAGATGGAAAATGAAAGGGGCTAGTGGGCGAGACAGCAGGGGGTTTACATGGTGCGATGTGCAGCAATATATAGGGGCAATACTAGAGTAGCCAAAAGGGATTTACTATTAGGAAAACGCCTATATGTTGCAATAAAAATGCGGCATATATAAAAGTCATGCAATTTGTTTTAGAATGCATTACATAGCTGTATGAGCAATGGATCCCTAAATATCAATTATACTTCGTTAGTTTCACCTTGATTATGAAAAAAATGTAATATGTAAAGAGACACTAAAATCAAAATTAAAATAGAGCATTTCCAGTTTACATCCATTATCAAGTTGTGCAGCCTTTTTATATGCACACTTTCTGAGACACCACCTCCTACCAAGCATGTGCAGTAGTACACAGCATATACATATACTGTATATGAGTCTGTAATTGGCTGATGGCTGTCTCATGATACAGTAGGCCAGGAAATGTTTAAATTTTAAAAGCTAACCTTTTAATACATTTGTATTGACACCATTTGTGTACCAGTGTTTAATGCTGCAGTATTGATTCCCACAACATACCAGCAACATTTAAATGGGAATAATTAATAGTATGAACTTCTCCATAAGACAAAAAACACAACTGTTGTGTTTTTTGTCTTATGGAGATGTTCAAATAAATGTTGGTATTGGGACCATTTTGGTGTGCTGCCATCATCACTCTTTGGAATTTACTTTGAGGACATAGGTGTTTGCACCCCCTATATACACAGGTGCTGGGTAAGAAAGACTTTTAATAATTAGTAGTATTCCAGAGACAATGGTGCAGCAGAAGTTGAGAAAGTGAGAAGGGACTGTGCAATAATGGGGAGAGCTTCAGGATGAGGGAGGTCTGTGTGGGGTCTGTGATCGCTCAGATGGGTCTAAGAAAACTCCAAGGGGTTTGTGAGAACTGCAGAGAGTCTATGAGATTTGCAGGGATCTGTAATAACTGCAGGGGTATGGGAATTTTTCAGGGATCTGTGAGAACTGCAGGGAGTGTGCGAGTACTTCAGGGATCTGTAAGAACTGCAGGGGGTGTGTGAGTACTTCAGGGATCTGTAAGAACTGCAGGGGGTCTGTGAGTACTTCAGGGATCTGTAAGAACTGCAGGGTGTGTGCGAGTACTTCAGGGATCTGTAAGAACTGCAGGGGGTCTGTGAGTACTTCAGGGATCACGTGAAGCTCCTAAGAGCAAGCACTGATTGGCTAGACTGCAAGTCTGTCAAAAGAACTGAAATAAGGGGGCAGTTTGCAGAGGCTTAGATACAAGGTAATCACAGAGGTAAAAGGTATATTATTATAACTGTGTTGGTTATGCAAAATTGGGGAATGGGTAATAAAGGGATTATTTACCTTTTTAAACAGCAACAATTCTGGTGTTTACTGTCCCTTTAAGGGGGTTTGTGAAAGCTACAGGGGGAGTCTGTGAGAGCAGCAGGGAAGTGTAAAGTGATGGTAAACTCTCCCCTTTATAAAAAAAACAAAAAAAACCCATCCAGAATGTTAGAGATATTTTAGATGATTTTAATTCATCAATTGTAATGAAGTTGCGCTATAAGTAACTTTTTAATGTAGCGCTGAAATTATAATACCCTGTGCGCGCTCTGCCGCCCACTTCAAAATTAATTTTTTTTATGAGCTAAAGGTTTTTTGTCCAATCAGCGCTCTAGCTACAAGTTATAGAGCATCTTCATTACAACTGATGAATTTAAACCCCATCTAAAATATCACTAACATTCCCGATCTGTTTTTAGAAAGGGGAGAGTCTACCATCACTTTAAGAGAACACAGGAGGAGGGGGAGTCTGTGAGAGCTGCAGGGGAGTTTAAGAGAACACTGGGGGACTCTGAGGGAGCTGTACGGGAAGATAATGATATAGTAGAGGGAGCTGTATTGTTACAGTACTGCAGTACAGTAGGCTAATGATATAGCGCAGAGAGCTGTATGGTTACAGTACATGAGGATAATAGTATAGCAGAGGGAGCAGTATAGTTACAGTACAGGAGGATATTTGTATAGCAGAGGCAGCGGTATGGTTACAGTACAGGAGGCTAATGGTATAGCAGCGGGAGCTGTATGGTTACAGTACAGGAGGCTAATGGTATAGCAGAGGGAGCTGTATGGTTACAGTACTGGAGGATAATGGTATAGCAGAGGGAGCGGTACAGTTACAGTACAGGAGGATATTGGTATAGCAGAGGGAGCTGTATGGTTACAGTACTGGAGCATAATGGTATAGCAGAGGGAGCGGTACAGTTACAGTACAGGAGGATAATGGTATAGCAGCGGGAGCTGTATGGTTACAGTACTGGAGGATAATGGTATAGCAGCGGGAGCTGTATGGTTACAGTACAGGAGGATATTGGTATAGCAGAGGGAGCTGTACGGTTACAGTACAGGAGGATAATGGTATAGCAGAGGGAGCTGTATGGTTACAGTACAGGAGGATAATGGTATAGCAGAGGGAGCGGTACAGTTACAGTACAGGAGGATAATGGTATAGCAGCGGGAGCTGTATGGTTACAGTACTGGAGGATAATGGTATAGCAGCAGGAGCTGTATGGTTACAGTACAGGAGGATATTGGTATAGCAGAGGGAGCTGTACGGTTACAGTACAGGAGGATAATGGTATAGCAGAGGGAGCTGTATGGTTACAGTACAGGAGGATAATGGTATAGCAGAGGGAGCTGTATGGTTACAGTACAGGAGGATAATGGTATAGCAGAGGGAGCTGTATGGTTACAGTACAGGAGGATATTGGTATAGCAGAGGGAGCTGTATGGTTACAGTACAGGAGGATAATGGTACAGCAGAGGGAGCTGTATGGTTACAGTACAGGAGGATAATGGTACAGCAGAGGGAGCTGTACGGTTACAGTACAGGAGGATAATGGTATAGCAGAGGGAGCGGTATGGTTACAGTACAGGAGGAAAATTGTATAACAGGGTAATGAGTGCACAGTGCTTGTGACAGGCAGATACTGACCTGCTGACCCAGAGGGCGGCGGCTCCCCCGATTGCTGCCATAGTGTGGCCTCTGCAGCTATGCGCCGGATGTAGCCCTCCCCCACACACATCAGGATGTTTTCTGGCTTGATGTCCGTGTGGATAATTTTACACTTGCTGTGAAGATAATCCAGGCCCTGCAACACCTGCAGAATCACAGCAGCTGCTTATAAACTGCAACTCAAGCACACTTCCTAATTATAGTTATAACATGCTCAGTCGTGTATTACACCGGGAGTTAAGTTCTGTTTGTGTCATCCTGTTAAAAGGGGAATTTCATTTACAAATCAGAAAAGCAAGAGTCAATAAAACTATACTGGAACCAATTTATATACACATAAACTCACACACATATATATATATATATATATATATATATATATATATATATATATATATTATTATACATGTACCAAGGGCCCTACCTGGCGGAGGATGCTTTTGACGCACGGCAGCGGGAGCCCCTCGTAATTGGACTTTATAATCCATTTGAGCAGTTGATGACCCAAAACTTCCAGCACCATGCAGACATCTGAGAGAATTAAGGAGGCAAACAGGCAAAGCAACACCACACTATGACGTTTCTCCCATAACGCTAAACAACATTAAAGTGATGGTAAGCTCTCCCTTTTATAAAACCAGATTTGCAATGTTAGAGATATTTTAGATGGAGTTTAATTCATCAGATGTAATGAAGATGCGCTATAACTTAAGTATAGATATAAAATACAAATTCCCCACGCTCCGCCGCTCACTTTAAAAGTCCATTTTTCTGTCAGCTAACGGTTTGAATTGTTGTACAATCAACACTCTCCCCATATGGCACTTATGTTGTAGCTAAGAGCTGATTCAATTGTTTAGGTCTATGGAGAATAACCCAAATCGTTAGGAGCCAGGGGTAAAATTATAGGAGCCAGTAGCTCCCTGGCTCCTGGGTTTGTCGAGCCCTGATGTATTTTATTTTGCACTTTTATTTCCTTTTTATTTCACTAATAATAAACTAAAGCATCAGTGCCCCTTTATGAATACCATGTAATAATCATGTTTATATTTAACAATAAATCAGTGACTGGCAAATAAATCTTTTCATACTCAAACTAATATATTTAGTACTGGCGGCTATAAGTGCTGGTTCTCACTTGGTGTTAGATAGAAACTTTCCAGATGTCTTTGTGCTTCTCCATCTCAACATTAAAACCTGCTCATCCAGTCAGCTTCATGTTCCTGCCAGCCAAGATAGTCTTTTATATAGAGTGAAATGTTAGAAATAGAACTGGTCACTGATATGTCTCTCAAGCAGCAGAACATGCATTAGAGATACAGATGAATATATAGGTGTATGCGATGGACTTTCATTTGTCACAGAATTTGCTGAAAAGGATTTACCATCTGTAGAAGTCAGTTTCTCATATTCTTGTGATATCATATCTAGTAATAGTCGAATTGTACGAACCAACTCTCATGAATACGGAGTGAGAAGCTCACCCGTGTGGAAGTCATTCTTAGGAAAAAGATAGAATGGTGGAAAAAATACTTTCAGAAGAAACAGGGGCAATCTATTAAATCTAAAAAGGAAAAGCATCCTCTGACATTTATCTCTCTGTAAATACAGCAAGTCATGAAAGTGCAGAACTTCAGGAAGAGAAGATGATACAAAGTCTTCAAAGAAAACAACAGGAAACCTACGAGAGCCAGTAAAAGCAATGAACAGCACTAAAGATAAGCTAAAAGAGACTTCAACAGTGAAGGGACTCTGGCTAAACTCACTTCTACACAGAAAAATTCACTGAAGAAAGTCCCTTCACATTACAGGCAAAAAATGGCTTTTTACATCAGCAAAGTTAAAAAGATATAAAACAATCTGTTTCATTGTGGTGATAAAAAAGCACTAAGCAGTGGCCTATACTTAATAGAATACATTGCAATATGTTTTCTCTTGTAAGGTGTATCCAGTCCACGGGTTCATCCATTACTTGTGGGATATTCTCCTTCCCAACAGGAAGCTGCAAGAGGACACCCACAGCAGAGCTGTCTATGTAGCTCCTCCCCTAACTACCACCCCCAATCATTCTCTTGCAGCTCTCGACAAGATAGGAAGTATCAAGAGATATGTGGTGACTTAGTGTAGTTTTACCTTCAATCAAAAGTTTGTTGTTTTTAAACGGTACCGGCGTTGTACTGTTTTACTCTCAGGCAGAAATTAGAAGAAGAGTTCTGCCTGGAGGTTGATGATCTTAGCGGTTTGTAACTAAGGTCCATTGCTGTTCTCACACATAACTGAAGAGTATGGGACAACTTCAGTTGTGGGAACGGTCTGCAGATTACCTGCTTTGAGGTATGTTCAGTATATTTATTTCTAGAGAGATGAATGAGTTCTAGAAAATGCTGACTGAGCCTTGTGTATTTGAGGTAAGCCTAATGCAGTGATTTAACAGCGACTGGGATCATGCTTACAAAACAGGGTAATACTCTTATTACTTAGTGACAGTTAAACGTTTACATGAATTCAAAAATAGGAAGTTTTTTCTCTGAGGGAGATAACTCTTTATTTGGGGCCTAGTTTCCAAATGGCTAATCAGATACTCCTAGGAGTATTTTCTTAAGGCCCCTCTGGCATCCAGTACATGGTGGGAGGGGCCTATTTTAGCGTTCTAAATGCGCAGTTTTAATTCAGACTGAGACATCCAGCTTCCCTAGAAGAGTCATCTGGCACCTGAGGACCATTATAAGGGGTTTATTTCTGCACAAAATCGTACTTGAGGGCAGGTAGCAGCCTAAGCAGAGCTGTGGCAGGGTGATTAACTGTCTTGTAACGTTTTTTAACGTTTTTAAATCCGGTTTGGGGCCTAAGGGGTTAATCATCCATTTGCAAGTGGGTGCAATGCTGCTTTACTCCCTTACACACACTGTAAAAAATTTCAAAGACTTTACTATATTTTTACACTGTTTTGCAGTTTAAGTGTTAGTTTTTTTCTCTTAAAGGCACAGTAACGTTTTTGTTTAATTGCTGTTTCACCTTTATTAAAGTGTTTTCCAAGCTTGCTTGTCTCATTACTAGTCTGTTAAACATGTCTGACATAGAGGAAACTCCTTGTTCAATATGTTTAGAAGCCATGGTGGAACCCCCTCTTAAAATGTGTACCAAATGTACTGAAATTTCTATAAACTATAAAGACCATATTATGGCGCTTAAAGATTTATCTCCAGGGGATTCTCTGACTGAAAAAAGGGAGATTATGCCATCTAGCTCTCCCCATGTGTCAGAACCTATAACTCCCGCTCAAGTGACGCCAAGTACATGTAGCGCGTCTAATTCTTTAACCTTACAGGACATGGCGGCAGTTATGAATGCTACCCTCACAGAGGTATTTTCCAAACTGCCAGGGTTACAAGGAAAGCGAGACAGCTCTAGGGCTAGAACTAATACAGAGCTTTCTGACGCTTTATTGCCTGTGTCCGATATAACCTCACAATACTCAGAAGCCGAGGCAGGTGAACTTCTATCTTTGGGTGACATTTCAGACTCAGGGAAGGCGTTGCTTCAGTCTGATTCTGAAATGACAGCATTTAAATTTAAGCTTGAACACCTCCGCTTATTGCTTAGGGAGGTTTTAGCGACTCTGGATGATTGTGACCCCATTGTGGTTCCAGAGAAATTGTGTAAAATGGACAAATACTTTGCAGTGCCTGTTTACACTGATGTTTTTCCAGTCCCTAAGAGGTTTTCGGAAATTATTACTAAGGATTGGGATAGACCAGGTGTGCCGTTCTCTCCCCCTCCTGCTTTCAAAAAGATGTTTCCCATAGATGCCGCCGTACGGGACTCGTGGCAGACGGTCCCTAAGGTGGAGGGAGCAGTCTCTACCCTAGCTAAGCGTACAACTATCCCCGTCGAGGACAGTTGTGCTTTCCTAGATCCTATGGATAAAAAATTGGAGGGTCTCCTTAAGAAAATTTTTATTCATCAAGGTTTTATTCTCCAGCCTCTTGCATGCATAGCCCCAGTTACTGCTGCAGCGGCTTTTTTGTTCAAGTCTCTTGAGGAGGCTCTGCAGGTGGAGACTCCGCTAGACGACATTCTATACAGAATTAAAGCTCTTAAGTTAGCTAATTCCTTTATTTCTGACGCTGTTTTTCAGTTAACCAAACTAACGGCTAAGAATTCAGGTTTTGCCATTTTGGCGTGCAGGGCGCTATGGCTTAAGTCCTGGTCAGCAGACGTTACTTCAAAGTCTAAGCTTCTTAACATCCCCTTCAAGGGACAGACCCTATTCGGGCCCAGTCTGAAGGAGATCATTTCTGATATTACTGGAGGAAAAGGTCACGCCCTTCCTCAGGATAGGTCCAATAAGAGGACCAAACAGAATAATTTTCGTTCCTTTCGAAACTTCAAGAGTGGAGCAGCCTCAGTTTCCTCTAATGCAAAACAAGAGGGAAGTTTCGCCCAGTCCAAACCAGTCTGGAGACCTAACCAGGCTTGGAACAAGGGGAAGCAGGCCAAGAAACCTGCGGCTGCCTCTAAGACAGCATGAAGGAGTAGCCCCCGATCCGGGACTGGATCTAGTAGGGGGCAGACTTTCTCTCTTCGCCCAGGCTTGGGCAAGAGACGTCCACGATCCCTGGGTGCTAGAGATTGTTTCCCAGGGATATCTTCTGGAATTCAAAGGTTCATCTCCAAAGGGGAGATTTCATCTCTCACAACTATCTGTAAACCAGATAAAAAGAGAGGCATTCAAGACCTACTGGTTATGGGAGTGATCCACCCAGTTCCATGAGAGGAACAGGGGCTGGGTTTTTATTCAAACCTGTTTATAGTTCCCAAAAAAGAGGGAACTTTCAGATCTATCTTGGATCTCAAGATCCTAAACAAATTTCTCAGGGTCCCATCCTTCAAGATGGAGACAATCCGAACAATCCTCCCTATGATCCAGGAGGGTCAATATATGACTACCGTGAACTTAAAGGATGCTTATCTTCACATTCCGATTCACAGAGATCATCATCAGTTCCTCAGGTTCGCCTTCCTAGACAGGCATTACCAGTTTGTGGCTCTTCCCTTCGGGTTAGCCACGGCACCAAGAATCTTTACGAAGGTTCTAGGGTCCCTTCTGGTGGCTCTAAGGCCGCGGGGCATAGCGGTAGCCCCTTACCTAGACGACATTCTGATTCAGGCGTCGACTTTTCAAATCGCCAAGTCCCATACGGACATCGTTCTGGCCTTTCTGAGGTCTCACAGGTGGAAAGTGAACATAGAAAAGAGTTCTCTCTCTCCTCTCACAAGAGTTTCCTTCCTGAAGAGATTCAGTAGAAATGAAATTTTTTCTGACAGAAGTCAGGATATCAAAACTTCTATCTTCTTGCCATGCTCTTCATTCCACTTCTTGGCCATCAGTGGCTCAGTGTATGGAAATGATCGGCTTAATGGTAGCGGCAATGGACATAGTTCTGTTTGCCCGCCTACATCTCAGACCACTGCAACTTTGCATGCTCAACCAGTGGAATGGGGACTACACAGATTTGTCTCCTCTGTTAAATCTGGATCAAGAGACCAGGGATTCTCTTCTCTGGTGGTTATCTCGGGTCCGTCTGTCCAGGGGAATGAGTTTCCGCAGGCCAGAGTGGACTATAGTGACGACAGATTCCAGCCTTCTGGGCTGGGGCGTAGTCTGGAACTCCCTGAAGGCTCAGGGTTCGTGGACTCAGGAGGAAGCCCTCCTTCCGATAAACATTCTGGAACTAAGAGCGATATTCAATGCTCTTCAGGCTTGGCCTCAACTAGCTGCGACCAAGTTCATCAGATTTCAGTCGGACAATATCACGACTGTAGCCTATATCAACCATCAGGGAGGAACAAGGAGTCCCCTGGCAATGATGGAGGTCTCCAAGATAATTCTATGGGCAGAGGTTCACTCTTGCCATCTCTCAGCTATCCATATCCCAGGAGTAGAGAACTGGGAGGCAGATTTCCTAAGTCGGCATACTTTTCATCCGGGGGAGTGGGAGCTCCATCTGGAGGTATTTGCCCAGCTGATTCAACTTTGGGGCAAACCAGAACTGGATCTGATGGCGTCTCGTCAGAACGCCAAGCTTCCTTGTTACGGGTCCAGGTCAAGGGATCCCCAGGCAGCGCTGATAGATGCTCTAGCAGTGCCCTGGTCCTTCAACCTGGCTTATGTGTTTCCACCGTTTCCTCTCCTCCCTCGTCTGATTGCCAAGATCAAGCAGGAGAGAGCTTTGGTGATTTTGATAGCGCCTGCGTGGCCACGCAGGACTTGGTATGCGGATCTGGTGGACATGTCATCCTCTCCACCATGGACTCTGCCGCTGAGGCAGGACCTTCTACTCCAAGGTCCATTCAAACATCCAAATCTAATTTCTCTGCGTCTGACTGCTTGGAGATTGAACGCTTGATTTTATCAAAACGGTTTCTCCAAGTCGGTCATTGATACCTTGATTCAGGCTCGAAAGCCTGTCACCAGGAAAATCTATCATAAGATATGGTGTAAATATCTTCATTGGTGTGAATCCAAGGGTTACTCGTGGAGTAAGGTCAGGATTCCTAGGATACTATCTTTTCTCCAAGAAGGATTGGAAAAGGGATTATCGACTAGTTCCTTAAAGGGACAGATTTCTGCTCTGTCTATTCTTTTGCACAAGCGCCTGGCTGATGTTCCAGACGTTCAGGCATTTTGTCAGGCTTTGGTTAGAATCAGGCCTGTGTTTAAACCTGTTGCTCCGCCATGGAGTTTAAATTTAGTTCTTAAAGTTCTTCAAGGGGTTCCGTTTGAACCTTTGCATTCCATAGATATCAAGCTTTTATCTTGGAAAGTTCTGTTTTTAGTAGCTATCTCTTCGGCTCAAAGAGTTTCCGAGTTATCTGCCTTGAAGTGTGATTCCCCTTATCTGATCTTCCATGCAGATAAGGTAGTTTTGCATACCAAACCTGGGTTTCTTCCTAAGGTAGTATCTAATAGGAATATCAATCAGGAAATTGTTGTTTCGTCACTGTGTCCTAATTCTTCTTCAAAGAAGGAACGTCTGTTACACAATCTTGACGTGGTTCGTGCTTTACAGTTTTATTTGCAAGCTACTAAGGATTTTCATCAAACATCTGCATGGTTTGTCGTCTACTCTGGAAAGAGGAGAGGCCAAAATGCTTCGGCAACTTCTCCTTCTTTTTGGCTGAGAAGCATAATCCATTTAGTTTATGAGACTGCTGGCCAGCAGAATCCTCAAAGAATTACAGCTCATTCTACTAGAGTGGTAGCTTCCACATGTGCTTTTAAACATGAGGCCTCTGTTGAATAGATTTGTAAGGCGGCGACTTGGTCTTCGCTTCATACTTTTTCTAAATTCTATAAATTTGATACTTTTGCTTCCTCGGAGGCTATTTTTGGGAGAAAGGTCTTGCAGGCAGTGGTGCCTTCCGTTTTAAGTGCCTGCCTTGTCCCTCCCTTCATCCGTGTCCTAAAGCTTTGGTATTGGTATCCCACAAGTAATGGATGAACCCGTGGACTGGATACACCTTACAAGAGAAAACAAAATTTATGCTTACCTGATAAATTTCTTTCTCTTGTGGTGTATCCAGTCCACGGCCCGCCCTGTCACTTTATGGCAGGTGTTTTTTCTTTTTAAACTACAGTCACCACTGCACCCTATAGTTTCTCCTTTTTCTTGCTTGTCTTCGGTCGAATGATTGAGGGTGGCAGTTAGGGGAGGAGCTATATAGACAGCTGTGCTGTGGGTGTCCTCTTGCAGCTTCCTGTTGGGAAGGAGAATATCCCACAAGTAATGGATGAACCCGTGGACTGGATACACCACAAGAGAAAGACATTTATCAGGTAAGCATACATTTTGTTTTATCATTTTAAAAATACTATACCTTGTATTTCTTTTTATAACTTCATTTGTGCAAGGTCCCTTACTTCCTTTCACAGTCCTACAAGGGGGCTGGGGTCTCTACAGGAAGGCTTATCTAGCTTGATAAAATTCAAATTCCCCCTGAGAGAGGAGACCTCAAGTGCACTTGCTGCTACTAGCACTAACAGTCCCGTACTATGTACGTGTATGTATTCCCTAAAATATATAGCTGTTCTCAGTGTCCTTTAAGTTGCGTCTTTCGACCATGCTAATAAGGCACAACACTCCACTTACCCCCACTTCACGGCCCAAACTTCTATGCACTGTATAATTCAGCCTTTAGGGAGACCCTTCTCCTAGGCTCTGTTTGGCAATGTGGTGCGTGTGGAGCTCTTTAGCTTGGAGCTATAATGCTCTTACAAGCCTTCCACCCTCACGGTTCCATCGCGGCTCGACCGCCGCCGTGTGTATCCACACGCCTCCGCTCCAGATGATGTCACAGGTTGTGGCCGACTTACTGGGGGTAAAGTGATTTACTCAGTACCTTTTTGGCTCCGATAAGGACAGTGTCCTGTTGGGTACTCAGATATGGGTGCAATGAGCTTCCTGGGATCAGTGCTGCTCTCTTGCCATCCGGCCAATAGGTACAACAAATCCGGAGAGGCAGCAACTTTGTAAAAACACAGTTCTTTATTATTATTCTTAAAAACATGAACAGATGAAAAGCAATAACAATTCCCTTTAGCTTTTGGCAAAGCTTACACGTTTCGGCAAAGGCGCCGTACTCATAGCTCTCTGAGTTTACCTTCTGCTAATGGGCTTAAAAAGAGGGTAGAAACATTTCATTCGCCAATGGGCAGTTAGTAGTTAACTCCTAATTAGAGGCTTACCTTAAAAGTATACTGCCTCAAATAAGCACTCTGATAGTTTTTTGTGTAGCTTAAACTTAACACTGTTCACACAATAATTATTATGCAACTTTTAGGAACTGTTTCAACTGTCACAATACAAACAATAAAATGAATAATATTATCATTTGACTTATTGTATGCATATTCAAGTATTCCCTTAAAAATAAATATTTTGTGTTGGAACAGTTATAACCTTTCTAGACCGTACCGTACAATACGGTCAAAGGTTAAAATAAACTGCACCCTATTTTGACACATGCAATTACATATACAAATAATTACAATATTATCCATTATTATAGATCGATTTAAAAAAAAAATGAATTCAATATGGTACTATTCCATTTAGTCAGTACAAGGGGAGTCTTGATAATGGAAAATATTGTAATTATTTGTATATGCAATTGCATGTGTCAAAATAGGGTGCAGTTTATTTTAACATTTGACCGTATTGTTCGAGGCAGTATACCTTTAAGGTAAGGCTCTAATAAGGAGTTTACTACTACCTGCCCATTAGCGAATGAAATGTTTCTACCCTCTTTTTAAGCCCATTAGCAGAAGGTAAACTCAGAGAGCTATGAGTATGGCGCCTTTGCCGAAATGCGTAAGCTTTGCCAAAAGCTAAAGGGCATTGTTATTCTAGAGTAACATGAGCTGGTTTACTATTCAGTGAAAGCCAGAGAAACCGTAATTTGGGATGCCTGCTCCTTTATTCAGTTGAAGGCAGGGGCTACACTGAGATTTTCTAAGTGCTCAGTTTTCTGAAAACCAAGTAAGTTGTTTGCTAGTTTTTAACACAATCTATTTATTTTTATGTTTACTTTGTGTTTATCATTTTATTTTTACTAAAGGAGCACTGTTTCATACCACTTTAAGCTGCTACCTGCTTATAGTTCTGCAACAGGATAAAATCACCCTATTGGAAAACATACCTTTGTTTCTCACAAGGACAAACCTTCAATGCTATCACTTATAGATCTTGGTACTGAAATGGGCTGTGCAACAGAACACTGGGAAAGCTATCAGAGAGCTGGAAGAACAAGGCCTGCGTATCAGATCCTTCTTGGCACTGGCAGGTGGAGATACTATGTATGTTAGGCTAAATCTCCAAGGGATCATTATAATCACAAAAACACTGAACAGTTTTTTTCTGTGCAAGCTGCAAATGTTTACTAATGTATGTCAAATATTTGTATAGAGTCTTGTCATGATTCCATAACGGACAGGAGTTTTCCATCATCAGGTCAACAACTAGCTTTCCATCAATTGCCAAAAGAGGGACAACCTTCTATGCCATAATTTGATGGGCTACCTGAGATTAATCACTGGGGTTGCAGACCCACTGAGTCTGAAAGCTTAAATGCAACATTGCCATGATAAACTGTACTAAAGGCAAAACATCCATATCTATCACCATCAAACCTATGGTCTTTACACAGATTTGAGTTGTGTGACCATTTCTATGTGCTTAAAACTCACCTCAGAGAAATATAATCTGGGATAACACCAGAATCCAAAACAAAACAAATAAACTGTGGAGAGATAGATCTGCCTACAGTAGCAATGAATAACTAAAGTCACCATGAAAGTGTGACACCAACTCCTGTGATAATCTGGATATTGCCCAGATAAGGTTGACCCTAAGTCCCCCTAAAAGCCAATCTATTTACGAGTCACAAGAACCTTGGAACAAATATCTGAAGCTGTGTGTAGACCAGAAGGATTAGCCATCAATAGGAAGTGAAGATATTCCACAGTGAACCTAAAATGAACCTGAAAAGGAGTAGCCAGCAGGTGGCTGTGAAAATGGCCCAGTCTAACTAACTGGCAGTGGGATGAATATCAAGACTCCTTAGACGTAATTCTGCACAGACGATCTGAACATACTTAGATTTCCTAGAGCATTTGCCAGTAAAAGTTGTTATAAAAGAAATGCCTTCTTGTTATGAGAGGAAATAGGCTTGTTCTCTTGTCCAATGTAAGAAAGGAGCATTTGCCATCTGTTAAATCTCTTCTGAAAGATTCCAGATAAAGCACACAACAACTAAATACGTGAAATGAAAAATACACTACAAGCAAGGTACTTATGTGAATATGGCTAACTACCTGTAGTCTCTAGAACCTGCTTAGAAATTAGCTGCTGCACCACGTACACTGGAAGTAAAAATAACATGTATAAAAAAGACCTATTGGGAAGAATAAGCTAATGCATAATACACAGGTATGTGTTTGCTGTATTCTGAGATCCTTTTCCCACAAATTATATGGTACAGTCTGCTAAAGGTGCACAAAGTAGGTATCTGGTGCAGAACTGAACTTTGGTGACACACAGCACAGTGACAGAACACCCTTGACAAATGCTGTCCCATAGGGTAACTGACACATAAGTCATTTTAAAAAGAGCAAAGCCACAGTACAATAAAGCCCAAAAGATTTGCATATTTTAAGGGGACAGCATGCCATGGCCCAAAATGGCTGTTTACAGCCAACACTGATAAATGAGGACACAGCATCTGTAAAAAAAATAAACTGTGGGAAGCCCATTCTAATGAAGCAATATACTTCCAAGCAGACTGATGCAGGCTGAGACGTGACTGTAACACAGGGTAGACTATTTGTTTTGCTGTTTTACTCCGTAAAGGTAGACACCAAGCCGTAACCTGCATGAAGGTGATGGTAAATATAGAGGAGAAGGAGTCCAACGACTACTGGGAATGATCTCTGTACCTAGCAATACTGTATATAATACCAGGAGAGTATGAAAGTGACCACATACTAATGCCATACACAATCATGTGACCATGAAGTATTTCCCATATTTGTATGTGACCATAATGATCCCTTACTAATGCCATTTGACCTTTAGTTTTGCAACATCACAACCTTATTACCCTCGCTGATACCAATTAACCATAATGTTTCTACACCAACATAATTTTATCCTTTCAATACCATGCCCTCTTGCTGGACACCATGTGAAATGACCCCAGGGTCATGTGGCCATGGTACCACATATTGTCTCATACATACACATACATTCTCTGCCACCATTTTCATGACTCCCCTGCTGTTACCCCTTGATTATCGCCATTTTTGTGTAGGATACGGACACCATTTACACCAGAAATCTTGAAGTCATCTATAAGCTGCACCATCATCTCCCGTTTGGGGTCACCTGGGTCACTGTCCCTCACCTGTTGATAAAGAGAGAATGGGTGCAATAGTTGGATGTTACTGTGTGTGCCACTGAGAATTGTGTGTGATGATCAGTACTGGTGTAGCACAGAGTGCTGTGAACAGGGGTCAAGTCGAGTGGGAACGCATGGGAACGGAGTTCCTACACTATTTTTGCAGGTGGAGCTAAGTTCCCCCCGGAAAGAGAACAGAAACACTTCAGTAAACACAGTTGCTGCTGGTGGGTGGAGCAGGAGCACAGTCTGGTTAGAGGGATAGTGAGATCCTCTAGTAATGGGCAGTATTACTTCCTATAATACACTAAATTCAAGCCTGTCAGCTGTCCTGCTGTGTGATCACATGGTGTGGAACACATGGTGCTTACAGTTCTGTGTGGCTTGCTCTGGGGTTATTTAGCTCCCCTTAGCAGAAATAGGACAATTGCACCTAAAGTGGGTGAGACTGTGTGACAGAGCAGGAGTCTCAGACCCAATTCATTGGTTTTAATTTGTTTTCATTAACCAAAGTGTATAGATTATATACATATAAATACAGTGTGTGTGTGTGTATAAAATATTAATTGTGAGGGAGGTGGAAGACTTGGTGAGCTCCCACACTTTTTTTTGAAGGACTTGACCCCTGGCTGTGAATGAGTATAGCTATAGCAGAGATCCCCTTATGTCATTCCACTGCGTAACATTTGACCACTTACACATTTCAGGAGTTTAATTTCATCCACGGCGGTTTCAGTGTAGTGTGCAGCACTCTTCACAACCTTTAGAGCCACAAAACGCTTCCTCCTGCCCACAATAAAATGAGGATTTGGTGAGATTGCAAATGAAAAAGAGAATTTGAGACAACAATCAATACGTAGTGAGGGCTAAGGAAACGAGATATTCAGAGAGAAAGAGAGAGAACAAAGGATAACACAGATAATAAATATGAGAGTCATTAAAGCATCACATGAGACAGTCTGTTTAGAGTCAAGTGTCAATAAAGTTGATTAAAAAACAAGTGCGTACCACTGGACATATAGGGCTAGATTGCAAAATGCACGCTAAATAACTTTTTCACTCGCGCTAACTGCTTTTAAAGTAAAAATGTAACGCAGCCGGGTTAGTGAGCATATTACAAGTTGAAAGTAAAAAGTTAGCGCAAGCTAAAGTCAGATGTGAGGTAACTTCAGGACTTTGGATACTGCACGCATGCTAACTTCTTCTTCCCATAGACTTCTATGTGGTGCGCTTTAAAAAAAACCAAAAAAACTATCAGTTATCACTTGCTCGCTAATCTACGCTTTACCATTGACCTGTAATATCAAAGTTGCACACTAATGGTAGGGTGGTCAAGCGAAACTGGTTATCGTGCATGCTTCTTGTAATCTGGCCCATAATTCTAGAAGTTCCTTGTGGGTGTCATAAAATGAATTTGTATTACATTTATGGGTACAGCACAATATACTACTAAATGAACAGAGGATTATTTATTTTAGTTTTGTATGTTAATTTGCAAGTTTCAAAACCTGACATTGAGTAATTTGCTCTATTCTTTAGACTGCAGTGTTTGTGTATGAAGTGGCATTTTATACTCTTATTGTTTCCTTGGTTAAATAGCTGTTGCAGTGTCAGTTGCAGCAAACTACAAACAAGTAGCAAAAGGCTAAAGAAAAAGGCCAATTTGTTTCTATTGGTTTGAGCTCACAAATCACCTCATGTTTAATGAGATCCAAGAGGGTAGATTAAGCAGCACACACATAGCAGCAGTTACTGGGTAATGCAGATAGAGGGTAGATTAAGCAACACACACATAGCAGCAGTTGCTGGGTAATGCAGATAGAGGGTAGATTAAGCAGCACACACATAGCAGCAGTTACTGGGTAATGCAGATAAAGGGTAGATTAAGCAGCACACACATAGCAGCAGTTACTGGGTAATGCAGATAGAGGGTAGATTAAGCAGCACACACACATAGCAGCAGTTGCTGGGTAATGCAGATAGAAGGTAGATTAAGCAGCACACACACATAGCAGCAGTTGCTGGGTAATGCAGATAGAGGGTAGATTAAGCAGCACACACATAGCAGCAGTTACTGGGTAATGCAGATAGTGGGTAGATTAAGCAGCACACACATAGCGGCAGTTACTGGGTAATGCAGATAGTGGGTAGATTAAGCAGCACCCACATAGCAGCAGTTACTGGGTAATGCAGATAGTGGGTAGATTAAGCAACACACACATAGCAGCAGCTGCTGGGTAATGCAGATAAAGGGTAGATTAAGCAGCACACACATAGCAGCAGTTGCTGGGTAATGCAGATAGAGGGTAGATTAAGCAGCACATACACATAGCAGCAGTTACTGGGTAATGCAGATAGAGGGTAGATTACGCAGAACACACACATAGCGGCAGTTGCTGGGTAATGTAGATAGAGGGTAGATTAAGCAGCACACACATAGGGGCAGTTACTGGGTGATGCAGATAGAGGGTAGATTAAGCAGCACACACATAGCAGCAGTTACTGGGTAATGCAGATAGAGGGTAGATTAAGCAGCACACACACATAGCAGCAGTTACTGGGTAATGCAGATAGAAGGTAGATTAAGCAGCACACACACATAGCCGAAGTTGCTGGGTAATGTAGATAGAAGGTAGATTAAGCAGAACACACATAGCGGCAGTTGCTGGGTAATGCAGATAGAGGGTAGATTAAGCAGCACACACATAGCAGCAGTTGCTGGGTAATGTAGATAGAGGGTAGATTAAGCAGCACACACATAGCGGCAGTTGCTGGGTAATGCAGATAGAGGGTAGATTAAGCAGCACACACATAGCAGCAGTTACTGGGTAATGCAGATAGAGGGTAGATTAAGCAGCACACACATAGCGGCAGTTGCTGGGTAATGCAGATAGAAGGTAAATTAAGCAGAACACACACATAGCGGCAGTTGCTGGGTAATGCAGATAGAAGGTAAATTAAGCAGAACACACACATAGCGGCAGTTGCTGGGTAATGCAGATAGAGGGTAGATTAAGTAGCACACACATAGTGGCAGTTGCTGGGTAATGCAGATAGAGGGTAGATTAAGTAGCACACATAGTGGTAGTTGCTGGGTAATGCAGATAGAGGGTAGATTAAGCAGCACACACATAGCAGCAGTTGCTGGGTAATGCAGATAGGGAGTAGATTAATCAGTACACACACACATAGCAGCAGTTACTGGGTAATGCAGATAGAGGGTAGATTAAGCAGCACACACATAGCAGCAGTTGCTGGGTAATGCAGATAGAGGGTAGATTAAGTAGCACCCACATAGCAGCAGTTGCTGGGTAATGCAGATAGAGGGTAGATTAAGTAGCACCCACACAGCGGCAGTTGCTAGGTAATGCAGATAGAGGGTAGATTAAGTAGCACCCACATAGCGGCAGTTGCTGGGTAATGCAGATAGGGAGTAGATTAATCAGTACACACACATAGGGGCAGTTACTGGGTAATGCAGATAGAGGGTAGATTAAGTAGCACCCACATAGCGGCAGTTGCTGGGTAATGCAGATAGAGGGTAGATTAAGTAGCACACACATAGGGGCAGTTGCTGGGTAATGCAGATAGAAGGTAAATTAAGCAGAACACACACATAGTGGTAGTTGCTGGGTAATGCAGATAGAAGGTAGATTAAGCAGCACACATATAGCAGCAGTTACTGGGTAATGCAGATAGAGGGTAGATTAAGTAGCACACACATAGCAGCAGTTACTGGGTAATGCAGATAGTGGGTAGATTAAGCAGCACACACATAGCAGCAGTTGCTGGGTAATGCAGATAGAGGGTAGATTAGGCAGAACACACACATAGCAGCAGTTGCTGGGTAATGTAGATAGAGGGTAGATTAAGCAGCACACACATAGGGGCAGTTACTGGGTGATGCAGATAGAGGGTAGATTAAGCAGCACACACATAGCAGCAGTTACTGGGTAATGCAGATAGAGGGTAGATTAAGCAGCACACACACATAGCAGCAGTTACTGGGTAATGCAGATAGAAGGTAGATTAAGCAGCACACACACATAGCCGAAGTTGCTGGGTAATGTAGATAGAAGGTAGATTAAGCAGAACACACATAGCGGCAGTTGCTGGGTAATGCAGATAGAAGGTAGATTAAGCAGCACACACACATAGCCGAAGTTGCTGGGTAATGCAGATAGAGGGTGGATTAAGGAGAACACACATAGCGGCAGTTACTAGGTAATGCAGATAGAAGGTAGATTAAGCAGAACACACATAGCAGCAGTTACTGAGTAATGCAGATAGAGGGTAGATTAAGCAGCACACACACATAGCAGCAGTTAATGGGTAATGCAGATAGAAGGTAGATTAAGCAGCACACATATAGCAGCAGTTACTGGGTAATGCAGATAGAAGGTAGATTAAGCAGCACACATATAGCAGCAGTTACTGGGTAATGCAGATAGAGGGTAGATTAAGCAGCACACACATAGCAGCAGTTGCTGGGTAATGTAGATAGAGGGTAGATTAAGTAGCACACACATAGCAGCAGTTTGCAGGAGGTGCAAAGTGAGGGCAGATAAAGCCGCATACACAAAGCAGCAGTTGCTGGGTTATGCAGATAGAGGGTAGATTAAGCAACTCACACATAGCAGCAGTTGGCAGGAGGTGCAAAGTGAGGGCAGATAGAGCGGCACACGCAAAGCAGCAGCTGGCAGGAGGTGCAGAAAGAAGGTAGATAGTGGCACACAAACAACACAGCTGTTGGCAGGTGGTACAAAGAGTTATATGTGAGTTGCTTAAAAGCAGGGGGCACAACAAGATAGAGACAGCATCAGGACCTGACAGAACAGTCAGGAAGTCAGAACAGAAGACAAACTTTGAGAAGATAGCCACACTCGTCACACAAAACCATCCAGCAAACTCACTGCAGATCCCAGCAGAGCCACACCGTAGAAAAATGGCCCCATCCCAGCTTGCGAACCACATGGTATCTACCGTTGAAGAGGTCCCCAATCTTTACTGGGTAATAACCCCCTACATAAAGAAAAACAGAATAGAAAATGTCTGTTACAGTTACCCTGATTGTTTTATAGGTGCATTCTAAAGGGAAGATGTATGGACCTATTTGGTCCCAGAATCCTGTTTTTAAAACTAATAAGGTATACTTTAAGATTATCCTTATGAACACACTACATGCGGAGTGTATGGAGCGGCTGACTGGTGTGTGTGTGTGGATGTACTTGATTGACTGTCTAGCATTTGTGCTGTGCATTTTCTCCATGTGTTCAGAGATTGATGCCAAGGGCTTGCAAAAGGTGCTTACCTTGGAATAAAATTGTGTTCTAATCTTCTGCTAAGTCCCATCAATTAACCAAATAACTCACCAACAATTATAAAGATTCATGTCTTTATTGATCTGCACCATATAAACACTTGCAGTGCAAGGTTGAAAAAGTATGTGAAAACCCTTGAATTTAATAACTGGTTGACCCTCTGTGGCAGCAGTAACCTCATCCAAACGTTTCCTGAAGTTGTGGATCAGAACAGCTTGAGATTGTGCCGCAACATCTCAATTGTGTTGAGGTCAGACACTCCAGAAGATGTATTTTCTTCTGTTGATTTACTCCTGAGCATTCAGTCATTTTCACGAGTAGCGTCCTCTGATGAACACCATTCTTGTGTAATGTTTTATGTATCATAGACTCATTAACAGAGATATTAGCATGTTACAGAGATATCTATCTTTAGCTGACACTCTAGGATTCTTTTTAATCTCATTGAGCATTCTATGCTTTGCTCTTGCGGTCATCTTTGCAGGACAGCCACTCTTAAGTAGAGCAGTAACAGTGCTGAACTTTCTTCATTGATAGAGAACCTGTCTTCATGAGGACTGATGGACACTTTTAGAATCCTTTCCAGGATTCAAAATCATAAATGTTTAATTTTAACTCTACTGTCATTTTAAGCTTAGATTTCCTAAGATCACGTTTGTTCAAGACATGGTTCAGGTCATTCATTGCTTCTTGTAAACAGCAAAGTCTGACCAACAATCTCCAATCTTGTCTCATTAACTGGACTTGTTAACTGAGTCCTGACTCCAATTAGCCTTTGGCGAAATCATTAGCCTAGAGGTTCACATACATTTTCACCAGCACTGAGAATGTTTACATGGTGTGTTCAAGAAAGGCATGACAATGTACAATCGATTGTGAATTATTTGTGTAAGCAGGTTGTTGTGACTTAATTGTTATCAGAACAAACTTGATGACCAATTTATGCAAAAATCCAGGTAATCCCAAAGGTTTCACAATCCAGGTAATCCCAAAGGCTTCACAATCCAGGTAATCCCAAAGGCTTCACAATCTAGGTAATCCCAAAGGGTTCACAATCCAGGTAATCCAAAAAGGTTCACAATCCAGGTAATCCCAAAGGGTTCATATTCTGCCCCTGGTTGATCCCTATAATTGTATCTAGTCAAGCCCCTCCCATTTCACTCTCTGTCAAGCAATAGAAGCTGTACATTGTATACAACTCACCTCGGCAATAATCACTAGGGTCCTCCTGCTCCTCGTTGTCTGAGCCCAGAGGCCCCGGGGGAGGCAGAACTGGAGTAGGTGGTGTAGCAGGTGGTCCTGGGGACAAAGGCACATCTTGTAGAGCCGGGTCTGGAAAACTACAAATAGCGCATGTTACGCAACAATGTCACATGAAATACAACACTGACCAATAAATGTTAAACTAATAAAAACTATTCTAGATTTTAGAAGTATTTTTAGATTATTCTAAGTAGCCAGCTTTACACACTCTTGGCATTATTCCATCAATTTTGGGTCATTGTCCTTTTTAAAAGTACCTGATGGGCTTGTGTGTTGCTGCAACATTATGTGGTAGCCATGATGGTTAATTATGACTTCAATTCTAACTATCTTTCCAACAATGTCACCAGCAAATCACCCCCATGCCATCACACATCCTCCCCCATTCTACATGGTGGAAACCACATCATCTGGTCACATTTTCTGCTTCTCACAATGGGCCTGATGTTCAAAAACTTGCCGGCATTGAGAGAAATCATGCAATACCTTTGGGGGCTTTCTTGAACATTATATTGTAATTTAGATGTGTCTTCTTCACATCCAGATCATGTGTTCTTATTTTATAATTATTATTATTATTCTTTATTTATAAAGCGCCAACAGATTCTGCAGCGCTGCCCATGGGTACAAGGATAACAGTACAATGGAGAAACAATATGATAAAAGACAACATTTTACAGACAAAATACAGGGGGAATTGAGGGCCCTATTCCTGTGGGAACTTACAATCTAGATGGGTAGGAGGAGGGGAAACAGGAGGTGGGGACTGCAAAGGTGAGAATGATATTGGTGAGGAGATAGAGGGCAACTGTTAGTTAAGTGAAGTTAGTTTGTTAATAAGTCGGGTGATAAGCTTCCCTGAACAGAAAGGTCTTAAGGGAACGTTTAAAGGAGGAGAGGTTAGGGGCAAGTCTGACAGCACGAGGAAGTGCGTTCCAGAGGGTTGGTGCCGCACGAGAGAAGTCCTGTAGTCTAGCATGAGAGGAGGTGATGGTAGAGGACGCAAGAAGCAGGTCATTGTTGGATCTTAGGGGGCTGGCAGGAGTATATTTGTTGATAAGTGAGGACAGGTAGGGTCGGGCAGCATTGGTGAGGGCTTTGTAGGTCAGGGTGAGAATTTTGAATTTAACTCTGTTGTGATCAAGGGGAGCCAGTGAAGGGACTCACAGAGAGGTGCAGCAGAAACAGAGCATCGAGAGAGGTGGATTAGCCTGGCAGATGCATTTAGGATGGATTTAAGGGGAGAGAGGGATGCCAGTTAGTAAGTTGTTACAGTAGTCAAGTCGGGAAATTACCAGGGAGTGGATTAGCTGTTTAGTAGTTTCAGAACTTAGAAACGGACGAATTTTGGAGATATTGCGTAGGTGGTTGCGGCAGGATGAAGAGAGCAATTTGATGTAGGGAATGAAGGACAGATTTGAGTCAAGCGTGACTCCGAGGCAGCGGACTTGGGGTGATGGGGAGATAGTGGTACCGCCAACAGTGATAGAAAAATTAGAAACTGGAGTAGAGTTAGAGGGGGGAATTAGAAGTAGTTCGGTCTTGGACTGCCAGATAAGCAGTCGCTGATGTGAGAATTGACAGAAGGAGAGAGTGCAGGGGTGGAAAGGTAGATCTGTGTATCATCAGCATAGAGATGATAGCTGAAGCCATAGCTGTTGATAAGTTTACCCAGTGAAGAAGTGCAAATAGAGAAGAGTAGAGGACCCAGGACAGAGCCTTGAGGTGCTCCAACAGACAGAGGCAAAAGAGAGGAGGAGTCACCAGCAAAAGAGAAGGAGAAGGATCTGTTAGAGAGATAAGAGTGGATCCAGGAGAGGGTAGTGTCACAGACCCCAAGAGAGCTGAGAGTCCGTAGGAGAAGGGGATGGTCAACAGTGTCAAAGGCAGCAGAGAGGTCAAATAAGATGAGTATAGAGTAGTAGCCTTTGTTTTTAGCAGAAAGGAAATCATTAGTAATCTTGGTGAGGGTAGTCTCAGTTCAGTGTTGGGAACGGAAGCCAGATTGCAGGGGGTCGAGCAATGAGTGGGAGGACAGGAATTTGATTAGGCGATCGAAAACTAGTTTTTCAAGGAATTTTGAAGCTAGCCGGAGCAGTGATATGGGGCGGTAGTTTGCAGGGGAGTTATGGTCAAGGGAGGGTTTTTTGAGGATGGGGGTGACCTTTGCATGTTTGAAGGAGGCAGGGAATGAGCAGGTAGAAAGGGATAGGTTGAATATGTGAGTAAGAGCCAGAATAAGGGTGGTAGACAGAGGGAGAATTAGATGTGAAGGAATAGGGTCAAGTGGGCAGGTAGTGAGGTGTGAGGAAGACAAAGGGAAGCCACTTCACTCTCAGTGGTTGGGAGGAGGGTGCAGAGAGTGGCAGAGGGGGTGACTGGGAGCGAAGTTGGGAGATTGCAGGTTTGTGTTGGGTTGTTTCTTCGGATGGCAAGTGTTTTATTGAAAAAGTAGTCAGCAAGGTCTTGAGCACTGAATGCAGATGAGGGGGTGGTGCAGGTGGGTAGAGGAGAGAGTTGAAAATGGAGAAGAGTCTTTTAGGGTTCGAAGAGTGAGTGGATATAAGAGAAGAGAAGTATGTTTGCTTAGCTAAGCGAAGGGCAGAGGTGTAAGAGTAAAGAGTGAACTTATAGTACAGGAAATCGGGTTCAGAGCGGGATTTCCTCCAGGCACGTTCAGCAGTGCATGATCATTTTTGTCGGTGGCGTGTTTGTTGGGAGTGCCAGGGCTGGAGCCGACAACGCTTTGCGAAGTTGGGGCGGAGCGAGAGTGTCAAGTGCAGCAGAAAGAGTATTGTTATAGTGGGTTATAGCAAGGTCAGGGCAGGATATCATGGAAGTGTGGGAGAGGTGTATATGAATAAGATTGCAGACTTGGGGAGGGTCCACAGTGTGCAGATTTCTACTGGTACGGGGGCTAAAGGGGAAAGTAGGTTTAGCATCTATATTGGGATTAAAGGTGAGCAGATGGTGGTCTGAGATGGGAAATGGTCGACAGGCAACATCAGAGAGAGAGCAGAGATAGGAGAATACCAGATCAATCGAGTGTCCATCACGGTGGATAGGTAATAGGGTGGATTGTGAGAGGCCGAAGGAGTTGGTGAGTGAGAGAAGTTTAGAGGCAGCAGGGGCAGATGGGTTGTCAATAGGGATGTTGAAGTCCCCCAGGATTAGGGTAGGTGTATTTGTAGAGAGAAAGTGAGGAAGCCAGGCAGCAACTCTCTAACTAATAATTTTTCCTTTCTAAAATTCTTTGAGGGACCTCACAGTACTGACAAGACTACTTTCTCCAACATAGGTGTGTCCGGTCCACGGCGTCATCCTTACTTGTGGGATATTCTCTTCCCCAACAGGAAATGGCAAAGAGCCCAGCAAAGCTGGTCACATGATCCCTCCTAGGCTCCGCCTACCCCAGTCATTCTCTTTGCCGTTGTACAGGCAACATCTCCACGGAGATGGCTTAGAGTTTTTTAGTGTTTAACTGTAGTTTTTATTATTCAATCAAGAGTTTGTTATTTTGAAATAGTGCTGGTATGTACTATTTACTCAGAAACAGAAAAGAGATGAAGATTTCTGTTTGTATGAGGAAAATGATTTTAGCAACCGTCACTAAAATCCATGGCTGTTCCACACAGGACTGTTGAGAGCAATTAACTTCAGTTGGGGGAACAGTGAGCAGTCTCTTGCTGCTTGAGGTATGACACATTCTAACAAGACGATGTAATGCTGGAAGCTGTCATTTTCCCTCTGGGTTCCGGTAAGCCATGTTTATTACGATTGTAAATAAGGGCTTCAAAAGGGCTTATTAAGACTGTAGACTTTTTTTGGGCTAAATCGATTGATTATTAACACATATTTAGCCTTGAGGAATCATTTTATCTGGGTATTTTGATATAATAATATCGGCAGGCACTGTTTTAGACACCTTATTCTTTAGGGGCTTTCCCAAAGCATAGGCAGAGCCTCATTTTCGCGCCGGTGTTGCGCACTTGTTTTTGAGAGGCATGGCATGCAGTCGCATGTGAGAGGAGCTCTGATACTTAGAAAAGACTTTCTGAAGGCGTCATTTGGTATCGTATTCCCCTTGGGGCTTGGTTGGGTCTCAGCGAAGCAGATACCAGGGACTGTAAAGGGGTTAAAGTTCAAAACGGCTCCGGTTCCGTTATTTTAAGGGTTAAAGCTTCCAAATTTGGTGTGCAATACTTTTAAGGCTTTAAGACACTGTGGTGAAAATTTGGTGAATTTTGAACAATTCCTTCATGTTTTTTCGCATTTGCAGTAATAAAGTGTGTTCAGTTTAAAATTTAAAGTGACAGTAACGGTTTTATTTTAAAACGTTTTTTGTACTTGTTATCAAGTTTATGCCTGTTTAACATGTCTGAACTACCAGATAGACTATGTTCTGAATGTGGGGAAGCCAGAATTCCTATTCATTTAAATAAATGTGATTTATGTGACAATGACAATGATGCCCAAGATGATTCCTCAAGTGAGGGGAGTAAGCATGGTACTGCATCATTCCCTCCTTCGTCTACACGAGTCTTGCCCACTCAGGAGGCCCCTAGTACATCTAGCGCGCCAATACTCCTTACTATGCAACAATTAACGGCTGTAATGGATAATTCTGTCAAAAACATTTTAGCCAAAATGAACACTTATCAGCGTAAGCGCGACTGCTCTGTTTTAGATACTGAAGAGCATGACGACGCTGATATTAATATTTCTGAAGGGCCCCTAACTCAGTCTGATGGGGCCAGGGAGGTTTTGTCTGAGGGAGAAATTACTGATTCAGGGAACATTTCTCAACAAGCTGAACCTGATGTGATTGCATTTAAATTTAAGTTGGAACATCTCCGCATTCTGCTTAAGGAGGTATTATCCACTCTGGATGATTGTGACAAGTTGGTCATCCCAGAGAAACTATGTAAAATGGACAAGTTCCTAGAGGTGCCGGGGCTCCCAGAAGCTTTTCCTATACCCAAGCGGGTGGCGGACATTGTTAATAAAGAATGGGAAAGGCCCGGTATTCCTTTCGTCCCTCCCCCCATATTTAAAAAATTGTTTCCTATGGTCGACCCCAGAAAGGACTTATGGCAGACAGTCCCCAAGGTCGAGGGAGCGGTTTCCACTTTAAACAAACGCACCACTATACCCATAGAGGATAGTTGTGCTTTCAAAGATCCTATGGATAAAAAATTAGAAGGTTTGCTTAAAAAGATGTTTGTTCAGCAGGGTTACCTTCTACAACCAATTTCATGCATTGTCCCTGTCGCTACAGCCGCATGTTTCTGGTTCGATGAGCTGATAAAGGCGGTCGACAGTGATTCTCCTCCTTATGAGGAGATTATGGACAGAATCAATGCTCTCAAATTGGCTAATTCTTTCACCCTAGACGCCACCTTGCAATTGGCTAGGTTAGCGGCTAAGAATTCTGGGTTTGCTATTGTGGCGCGCAGAGCGCTTTGGTTGAAATCTTGGTCGGCTGATGCGTCTTCCAAGAACAAGCTACTTAACATTCCTTTCAAGGGGAAAACGCTGTTTGGCCCTGACTTGAAAGAGATTATCTCGGATATCACTGGGGGTAAGGGCCACGCCCTTCCTCAGGATCGGCCTTTCAAGGCAAAAAATAAACCTAATTTTCGTCCCTTTCGTAGAAACGGACCAGCCCAAAGTGCTACGTCCTCTAAGCAAGAGGGTAATACTTCTCAAGCCAAGCCAGCTTGGAGACCAATGCAAGGCTGGAACAAGGGAAAGCAGGCCAAGAAACCTGCCACTGCTACCAAGACAGCATGAAATGTTAGCCCCCGATCCGGGACCGGATCTGGTGGGGGGCAGACTCTCTCTCTTCGCTCAGGCTTGGGCAAGAGATGTTCTGGATCCTTGGGCGCTAGAAATAGTCTCCCAAGGTTATCTTCTGGAATTCAAGGGACTTCCCCCAAGGGGGAGGTTCCACAGGTCTCAGTTGTCTTCAGACCACATAAAAAGACAGGCATTCTTACATTGTGTAGAAGACCTGTTAAAAATGGGAGTGATTCATCCCGTTCCATTAAGAGAACAAGGGATGGGGTTCTACTCCAATCTGTTTATAGTTCCCAAAAAAGAGGGAACGTTCAGACCAATCTTAGATCTCAAGATCTTAAACAAGTTTCTCAAGGTTCCATCGTTCAAGATGGAAACCATTCGAACTATTCTTCCTTCCATCCAGGAAGGTCAATTCATGACCACGGTGGATTTAAAGGATGCGTATCTACATATTCCTATCCACAAGGAACATCATCGGTTCCTGAGGTTCGCATTCCTGGACAAACATTACCAGTTCGTGGCGCTTCCTTTCGGATTAGCCACTGCTCCAAGGATTTTCACAAAGGTACTAGGGTCCCTTCTAGCTGTGCTAAGACCAAGGGGCATTGCTGTAGTACCTTACTTGGACGACATTCTGATTCAAGCGTCGTCCCTTCCTCAAGCAAAGGCTCACACGGACATTGTCCTGGCCTTTCTCAGATCTCACGGATGGAAAGTGAACGTGGAAAAGAGTTCTCTATCTCCGTCAACAAGGGTTCCCTTCTTGGGAACAATAATAGACTCCTTAGAAATGAGGATTTTTCTGACAGAGGCCAGAAAAACAAAACTTCTAGACTCTTGTCGGATACTCCATTCCGTTCCTCTTCCTTCCATAGCTCAGTGCATGGAAGTGATCGGGTTGATGGTAGCGGCAATGGACATAGTTCCTTTTGCACGCATTCATCTAAGACCATTACAACTGTGCATGCTCAGTCAGTGGAATGGGGACTATACAGACTTGTCTCCGAAGATACAAGTAAATCAGAGGACCAGAGACTCACTCCGTTGGTGGCTGTCCCTGGACAACCTGTCACGAGGGATGACATTCCGCAGACCAGAGTGGGTCATTGTCACGACCGACGCCAGTCTGATGGGCTGGGGCGCGGTCTGGGGATCCCTGAAAGCTCAGGGTCTTTGGTCTCGGGAAGAATCTCTTCTACCGATAAATATTCTGGAACTGAGAGCGATATTCAATGCTCTCAAGGCTTGGCCTCAGCTAGCGAGGGCCAAGTTCATACGGTTTCAATCAGACAACATGACAACTGTTGCGTACATCAACCATCAGGGGGGAACAAGGAGTTCCCTGGCGATGGAAGAAGTGACCAAAATCATTCTATGGGCGGAGTCTCACTCCTGCCACCTGTCTGCTATCCACATCCCAGGAGTGGAAAATTGGGAAGCGGATTTTCTGAGTCGTCAGACATTGCATCCGGGGGAGTGGGAACTCCATCCGGAAATCTTTGCCCAAGTCACTCAGCTGTGGGGCATTCCAGACATGGATCTGATGGCCTCTCGTCAGAACTTCAAAGTTCCTTGCTACGGGTCCAGATCCAGGGATCCCAAGGCGGCTCTAGTGGATGCACTAGTAGCACCTTGGACCTTCAAACTAGCTTATGTGTTCCCGCCGTTTCCTCTCATCCCCAGGCTGGTAGCCAGGATCAATCAGGAGAGGGCGTCGGTGATCTTGATAGCTCCTGCGTGGCCACGCAGGACTTGGTACGCAGATCTGGTGAATATGTCATCGGCTCCTCCTTGGAAGCTACCTTTGAGACGAGACCTTCTTGTTCAGGGTCCGTTCGAACATCCGAATCTGGTTTCACTCCAGCTGACTGCTTGGAGATTGAACGCTTGATCTTATCGAAGCGAGGATTCTCAGATTCTGTTATCGATACTCTTGTTCAGGCCAGAAAGCCTGTAACTAGAAAGATTTACCACAAAATTTGGAAAAAATATATCTGTTGGTGTGAATCTAAAGGATTCCCTTGGGACAAGGTTAGGATTCCTAGGATTCTATCCTTCCTTCAAGAAGGATTGGAAAAAGGATTATCTGCAAGTTCCCTGAAGGGACAGATTTCTGCCTTGTCTGTGTTACTTCACAAAAAGCTGGCCGCTGTGCCAGATGTTCAAGCCTTTGTTCAGGCTCTGGTTAGAATTAAGCCTATTTACAAACCTTTGACTCCTCCTTGGAGTCTCAATTTAGTTCTTTCAGTTCTTCAGGGGGTTCCGTTTGAACCCTTGCATTCCGTTGATATTAAGTTATTATCTTGGAAAGTTTTGTTTTTAGTTGCAATTTCTTCTGCTAGAAGAGTTTCAGAATTATCTGCTCTGCAGTGTTCTCCTCCTTATCTGGTGTTCCATGCAGATAAGGTGGTTTTACGTACTAAACCTGGTTTTCTTCCAAAAGTTGTTTCTAACAAAAACATTAACCAGGAGATTATCGTACCTTCTCTGTGTCCGAAACCAGTTTCAAAGAAGGAACGTTTGTTGCACAATTTGGATGTTGTCCGCGCTCTAAAATTCTATTTAGATGCTACAAAGGATTTTAGACAAACATCTTCCTTGTTTGTTGTTTATTCAGGTAAAAGGAGAGGTCAAAAAGCAACTTCTACCTCTCTCTCTTTTTGGATTAAAAGCATCATCAGATTGGCTTACGAGACTGCCGGACGGCAGCCTCCCGAAAGAATCACAGCTCATTCCACTAGGGCTGTGGCTTCCACATGGGCCTTCAAGAACGAGGCTTCTGTTGATCAGATATGTAGGGCAGCGACTTGGTCTTCACTGCACACTTTTACCAAATTTTACAAGTTTGATACTTTTGCTTCTTCTGAGGCTATTTTTGGGAGAAAGGTTTTGCAAGCCGTGGTGCCTTCCATTTAGGTGACCTGATTTGCTCCCTCCCTTCATCCGTGTCCTAAAGCTTTGGTATTGGTTCCCACAAGTAAGGATGACGCCGTGGACCGGACACACCTATGTTGGAGAAAACAGAATTTATGTTTACCTGATAAATTACTTTCTCCAACGGTGTGTCCGGTCCACGGCCCGCCCTGGTTTTTTTAATCAGGTCTGATAATTTATTTTCTTTAACTACAGTCACCACGGTACCATATGGTTTCTCCTATGCAAATATTCCTCCTTAACGTCGGTCGAATGACTGGGGTAGGCGGAGCCTAGGAGGGATCATGTGACCAGCTTTGCTGGGCTCTTTGCCATTTCCTGTTGGGGAAGAGAATATCCCACAAGTAAGGATGACGCCGTGGACCGGACACACCGTTGGAGAAAGTAATTTATCAGGTAAACATAAATTCTGTTTTTATACGCTTGCCTTAGCAGAGATTATTGGGCCCAAGGAACCCACAATCTAAAATTTGGACCAAAGGACAGATTTCCACTGGTCTGATGTCCACTTCCTGTTTCTTGGCCCAAGGAAGCCACCCACCATCAGCAGTGGTTTATTTGCAGCAATTCTACCATGAAGCCTGATTCACACAGTCTCCTCTGAACAGCTGATGCTAAGATCTGTCTACTAAGAATTTATTTGGTCTCTAATTTGAGATGCTGTTAATTAGTAATTTTTGAGGCTGGAGTGGTGACACTAATACATGTATCCTGTGCAGAAGGTGATCGTAATGTACTGATGTTTTTTACACTACACTTGAAGAAACTTCTAAAGTTCTTAAAATTTTCCTGATTGACCGTTTCTGAAAGCAACGATGGAACTTTGTTTCTCTCTGCTAAGTTCAGGTCTTCTTGCTATGTAATGGACAGCTACAACCAGAAATTAAGTCTTTCTACCTAATAGTGCTATTTAAGCCCTACAGCTGATGCTATTTATTAACTTCTAAAGATAAACATTTACCATGTGTCACCTTAAAATGATGATTTAGTCATTGCTGTTCAACAGTATTTAAGATAATGAGAAACACATGGTTTGTCAAAACTTTTGAATAGTAGGGTATATAGAAACTGAGTTTCACGTACACATGCGTCAATTCTCTACACGTGCACACACACAATGCATACAGTTCTCATCAGTTACTAGGCACACTGTATACAGTATAAACCAGTTATTCAGCACACATATACACTGTATACAATATACACCAGTTACTCAGCACATAGAGACACTTATACAGTATGCACCAGTTACTCAGCATACAGACACACTTATACAGTATGCACCAGTTACTCAGCATACAGACACACTTATACAGTATGCACCAGTTACTCAGCATGCAGACACACTTATACAGTATGCACCAGTTACTCAGCACACAGACACACTTATACAGTATACACCAGTTACTCAGCATACAGACACACTTATACAGTATACACCATATACTCAGCACACAGACACACTTATACAGTATACACCAGTTACTCAGCACACAGACACACTTATACAGTATGCACCAGTTACTCAGCATACAGACACACTTATACAGTATACACCAGTTACTAAGCATACATACACACTTATACAGTATACACCAGTTACTCAGCATACAGACACACTTATACAGTATACACCAGTTACTCAGCATACAGACACACTTATACAGTATGCACTAGTTACTCAGCATACAGACACACTTATACAGTATACACTATATACTCGGCACACATACACAGTATACACCAGTTACTCAGCACACAGACACACGTATACACTATACATAATATTCTCAGCACACAGACACACTTATATAGTATACACCAGTTACTCAGCATACAGACACACTTATACAATATACACCAGTTACTCAGCACACGGACACACTTATACAGTATACACCAGTTACTCAGCACACAGACACACATACAGTATACACCATATACTCAGCACACAGACACACTTATAAAGTATGCACCAGTTACTCAGCACACAGACACATGTATACAGTATACACCAGTTACTCAGCATACAGACACACTTATACAATATACACCAGTTACTCAGCATACACACCTTTACAGTATACACCAGTTACTCAGCACACAGACACACTTATACACTATACACCATATACTCAGCACACAGACACACTTATACACTATACACCATATACTCAGCACACAGACACACTTATACACTATACACCATATATTCAGCACATACACACAATATACACTTTATAACTCAGCACATACACACAATATACACTTTATAACTCAGCACATACACACAATATGCAGTATACAACTATTACTCAGCACACACAATATGCAGTATACAACTATTACTCAGCACACACATACATACAGTGACTCGTTATGGAGTATTTTGCTGTGAATGGGTCTGTGATGAGTTCACAGCTTGTAGATAGATTGGAAGCAAACTGAGGTTATAAATACCCAGCAGCTGCCGGCCGGTGGGGGTTGGGTCCAGCTGATATCAGGCCCTGGGACAGCAGGAACCGTGAGATGCTTAGTATTTTCCTCTGTGTCTCAGACACACTATATATATTGTGATGCACAGGCAATCTGATTTTTCAGGCTCTCTCTAAATAGGTTCATTTTAATTTTATGGGTTTGTTTGGCTTTTCATATTAGACATGTGCAAGTGCACAGACCATTTACTTTCCTTATTACTCATATTTTTATTTCTCTGTCTGATTCCAGGCAATAAGAAAATTAAACAGCATCCACCATGTGAAATCCAAGTTTAGCCAGTTTTGTGCACCATATCACAACATATTTTTAAATGTTAAAGTTTTGTACAACCAGATGTGGATCTCTTGCTCACTGTGCCTATAGCTGCACCTCCACTGATGAGGCCCATTTAGGCCGAAACGTACATCTGAGGTTAGCTGTACAAATCCTTTATTCAGATGAGAATTGCCTGGTATCTTGGGCTGGGCTGTCCTTTTGGATGGGGTCAGACTTATATACTGTCTGTGGAAAGCACAGATTGGACAGATAGAGGCTTCACCCTTGATGGGTACCATCCCATAGGATGGGCTATTAAAGGGACACTCAAGTCAAAATTAAACTTTCAAGATTCAGATAGGGCAAGCAGTTTTAAACAACTTTCCAATTTACTTTTATCATGACATTTGCTTTGTTCTTTGGTATTCTTTGTTGAAAGCTAAACCTAGATAGGCTCATATGCTAATTTCTAAGCTCTTATCTCAGTGCATTTTGGCAGTTTTCTTTCCTAAGACATGGAGAGTCGACAACGTCATTCCAATTACTAGTGGGATATTCACTCCTGGCCAGCAGGAGGAAGCAAAGTGCACCCCAGAAAAGCTGTTAAGTGTCACTTCCCTTTCCCATAACCCCCAGTCATTATCTTTGCCTCTGTCAATGGAGGATGTGGAGTTGGTATCTGAAGATATTTATTCATTTTCCAGGGAATTTTTCCCTGCAAGCAAGAATTTGGGTTTAGCTGTGTCCATGTAAATCTCTTCAGTAAGAGAAGTGGTGGCTTTTAAGCAGTTAGAACGTGGTGAGGTGGGCCTTGCTTTGTTTTCTAACATGTTTGCTGCCTTTGGTATAGAAAGCCAGAGTTGGTTACTCTGTTCTTTCTTTTTCTACAGCTCTCTGATAGGAGTATGTGTCCTTTCACACCTTCCTGCCCGACAGCTGCAAATGCAGGTAAGTGCTACTTGTCTTCTAGGTACTGGAGACTTGCACTATCTATTTTAATTCTGCATTCATTTCATGGGACATTTATAATCCTTTAGTGAGAATTCTTTGGGGCAGTTTGCAGGCACTATTTGTATGTGGAAATAGACTAAAGGGTTAACAGCCTTCCTTATAGGTTTGGGATGGCCTCTGACCATATGGCTATTTGATTTTTAATTTCATAACATTTTATGTGGGGAATGTTTTAAACGGTTACTCCGTTTTTTACTTTAGAGTATGAAACGTGCGCTTTTTTCTTATTGCACAGTTTCTTTTGAGGCCACTCACGTGACCTCCCAATCTTCTGATTCTGAGCGGAGCAGTGTCATTTCTGTGAGTTTCTCTTCATTGCGGCTGTGAGATACAGTCTGGCCGACTGGAGGGTCCTTAGTTCGCTCAGTCTCTGAAGGTTACGGTAGAGCACCTCAGCTTCTGAGGTGTATTTTATTTATTTGCCTAGCGTTTTGAAGAAAATACTTTTTTTCTTAAAATTACATTTTTTACTTTTTGGGCCTTTATCAGCTATGGATAATGAACAGGAGTCTGTTCCTTTTGATAAATGCTTATTATGTTTGGAGGCCCAATTTGTCTTACCTATGCAATTTTGTTCCTCATATTTAGAAAATCTTTAAAATGTAAAGATAAATTACTTGTCTCTGAGCCTAATGTCTCTCAGGATGACGCTGTTCAGGCAGTGCCACAGCTTTCTCCTCACACGTCCCAGGCCTAAACGGCTTCACATACAGTGCCCTGCAGTTCCTCTCAGCCTCCTGGAGTAGTTTATTTGTCAATAGATTTTGCTGCACAGATATCTTCTGCAGTATCTGTGGCTTTATCTGCTTTTCCCATGATGGGGAAGCGCAAGAGGAAATCTAAACATTTTTCTGAGTGTAAGGTGTCTGTCCCATCTGCTGCTGTGCAGGTTGACCTCCCTCATAAGTCTGATGAGGAGGATACCTCGGTAGCTTCTGAGGGTGAAATCTCAGATTTGGACAGTATAAATCCTTTGACTGATTCTGAAGAAGTATACTTCAGATTAATGCTTGAACACCTTCGTTTACTGCTAAAGGAGGTACTGGCTACTTTGGACGACTCCGATATACTATGATGTTCCTTCCTCTGTGGAAGTGTTTCCTGTGAATCAAAGAAGGATAAATAAGGGAGCGCTAACAAAGCTATTCCAAAATACCCCTGACTTATAAAAATGTCTATCTATAATTAATATAATTAAAAGTGTTCTATAAAATGAATGAAATTCAACTAAGTGGAACTCAAATAGTAAAATTCAAAATCAAAATTTCTTGGTATAAAACACATAGATAAAACAGGAAATATGAAATTATTAAAGCATATTTAAGTAGCGGCTATGGCCATTCCGAAATAATGTAGCGAATATGAAATAACTGTGCA
Organism: Bombina bombina; assembly: GCF_027579735.1. Classification (NCBI taxonomy): domain Eukaryota; kingdom Metazoa; phylum Chordata; class Amphibia; order Anura; family Bombinatoridae; genus Bombina; species Bombina bombina. Next base: position 99,327,076 of record NC_069510.1, read on the forward strand.
CAGTTAAAAAATAAAAATGAACTTTAAAAAAGTTAGCGTACCAAGCACATCAAATGAGCTAGCATTAAATATAATTTTTATATTTTATATTTTTATATATAAAATAGCAATCAAAATGTAGCAGTCAAAGTGTAGTATTCCAAATGAAGCATTCAAATTGTAAAATGAAGCAATGTGATAAAGTATACAAGACAGAGTGAAACGGCAAAGAAATAGTTTACGGGGACGCTAAAAGTTATAGTCCAATGTCGTAGTAAAGCATATAGTCTCTGAATGAGAAACTGGCAGGGTGGAAGCTTTATATGTGAGATTGTAAGATAGTGTGTTTTTGTCCGTTACTCACTATTACCGTACTCGTATGTATTTCTCTCTTAAGTTGCACAGAATGTGGGTGTGTTCTGTTGAAATAAGAGTTTGCTCCTAAAAGACCTCTTTAGGAACAGGTAGATACTTATGGGTCCATGACCTATTATGTGATTTCTTCTTTTTAGAAAGGGTTCGGCTGGTAAAATCCTCTGCGTAGTGAAGGTCTGCGGTGAATCCGCTTGGCAAAAATTCTCCTGGCGGTCAGTGTCCGCGTCTGTGGGAGGTGGTTTCTTTTAATAAGTGAAATGCGGCAAATTGAAATCCCTCTGGTGTGTGAGCCGTAGCTTTTGTTTGGCAGGAGTCTGGTCCTGTAGGTCCTCTTTAAGAACAGATGAGTTCTTATGGGTCCATGACCAGGTTGGTACTGCTTTAAATCCCTTTAAGGTGGGTATTGGTTAAGTATAGTCCACTCTGTTTAGGATGTCTGTAGTAGAGTCAATTGTAGATTCTTTCTAGTAGTCAGTGACCATGAATAAAGAGAGCAGCGTCTGTTATAGATCAGATGCAGCAAAATCGAAATACCTCTGGTTTGGTAGTCCGCAGTTTGACCTGTGAAACTTGTCTCTTTAGTGAGCTGTTTTTTTTATGGGTGTATATTGGCAGGATGGGGTGCCCTCCATATTTCCTATTATCGGATGTACCTGGCAAAACTTGGCTAAGTGCCTGTGGCTGTGTTGGATGTGTTAATACCAATAAAATTTTGAATTTTACTATTTGAGTTTCACTTAGTTGAATTTCATTCATTGTATAGAACAATTTTAATTATACATAGACATTTTTATAAGTCAAGGGTATTTTGGAATAGCTTTGTTAGCTCTCCCTTATTTTTCCTCCTTTGATTCCCTGTCTTTCCTTTTTGTATATGTAAAGGGTCATATACTAGAATAAGGGTAGCTTTTCCATTTTTGGCGCAGTTCCTATTTCACTCTCACTGGAAGTGTTTCCTGTTCCACACCGTGTGTCGTAGATCATTGCACAGGAATGGGATAAGCCAGGGATACCTTTCTCCCTGTCTCACATTTTTAAAAAGATGTTTCCTGTTGCTGACTCCATTCGAGACTCATGGCGCACGGTGCCTAAAGTAAAAGGAGCTATTTCTACTCTGGCTAAGAGAACCACCATTCCTATTGAGGATAGCTGTTCTTTTAAGGATCCCATGGACAAAAAGCTGGAGGCTTATTTTTTATTTTTTTTAATTCTTTTTATTAAAGAGAGTTCAGATATATGACATGTAAACAGTTACATACAAATAATTTGAAAATTGTACAGGGTCTAAATTGACAACAGATATTGTAATAAAAGCATGCGGTACATAACACATGAGAATATAAGACATGGATTTCAAGAATAACGCACTATGAGCATTACTGGTGTGCTTCCTATTTATATCACCAAAAAATTTTCACTGTCTCCGACCCGAACTCTCTAATTTTTAACTTATTAAACTAAACTAAACCTAAAAGAAGAAGAAAAAAAAAAGAATTACGGTTAAATAATTCTCAGCCAAATGTGAATGGCATGCACACATGGATATGTTTCTCAGCACAGAAAAGTAGATATGGTTGCAAATTACAATGATTCTGTACCTCACAGCGGCATGTCTGGTAAAAAAGCATCTTCGCAAGAATCATATTGTAAGTCGGCCAAGGGTTGAGCTTTTTGATAATTAACATATTTCAAACAGGCTGTGAATTGTTGGTCTAGATCAGAATACCTCTATGAATATGGGACTGGGCAATACATACAGTAATTACAAAAATTAGCTGAGCAAAATTAAAAAAATAAATAAAATAAAAATTATTGTGTGGCAGAAATGGTAAGCATTCTCAAAATTGGCTGGTTTCTTGAGTAAAGGGGGAAGAACCAATGGGACTCATTGCTATAATATTAATAGTTTATCTGGTTCTGAATGCCCTAATCGCAAAATTAGATATGAGGGCCCCCTGTTGGTTGGTATGAATTCCTAATTCTTCCCGTTTTTTTCAAACTAACAAAAAGTAAAACAGAACATAAAACAAACAAACACATAAACAGAACATAAGTACCAAGACATCTGATACTAGTATTTGTGCTGGGTGAGGGCAAGGTAATTTGGAGCATGAGGGTAGATAACAATCCACAGCATGAGTAGGTTATAATTAAAATTAAAATGTGAGATACATCTAGCTAGTAACATTCTCGCCTCCTCCACCAGAACCAACGATTTTGTTTTAACAAGCTCTATGTCAGCATATGAGTATCACTATGAAATTACAATACATCATGTTAGCTCAATGGGGTAAGCACAGAGAGTTACAGTGTAAACATTATCCACTATGCACTACACTTTCCAGATACCACTGTTCATGATGGCTTGAGTCTAGGGGAACGAAAATACATGGGCAGACTTCCAACCTAACAGACATTTAACAGTAAAGACTACACACATGTAGGATCTGGAAAAATATTGAACATATACATCTGCTATATCGACATCTGATACTATTAATTGTGCTGGATGAAGGCAAGGTAATTTGGAATATGAGGGTAGACAACCATCCACAGCATGAGTACATATGTTATAGATCAGCCGACTCTGGTATGTGAGTTAACCTCAAAGTGGAAGAGTTGCTTTGTTCCGTTGGCTATAAGCAGTATAGGGTTTTCAAACACCGGATAAGCAAAATAGCATATACAGGAGGTCTGACAACAGGCGGGTAATATTAGATAAACAGTTCACCCGACTCCAGCCTGGGTTAGAGAGAAATAGCTATACTATATTTGACCGGTTTCCTCTGCAACATTTACAGTTTTTCACAAACACAACGGTTTAACTCAGTCAAAACACCTAACTGATGTATAAGACATTGATTTATATATTAAGGCAATGCAGCAGCACATTTCCTTTATTCCAGGAGGACAGTCTCGAGTGTGAACGAAATGTATTAACCTATCCCCTCCTTGATCAAAGCCGATGCTCCCAAACGCCGGTCTCCCTGCCGCTCCATGCACTGAACTAAGTAGCTTGAAAAGAGTAATCCACATGGTAGACAGACTCGTAAGCACTGGAGGAAACACACGTCCGTGTCCACCACAAATGCAGATGGCTCAAATAACAAAGTTGACAGGAGCTGCCCCAGAGCCGGAGCCAGACAATCAGAGGGACAGTTGTCGACCCTTGCGACCAATTGCGAAGCCTGTAAGGGAGTAGTGCTCTGTAGTGCATCAAGTGCAATTGCGGGATGTCCACTCCGCTGCAGAGCTGGGGCCGCAACGGCACAGTCCTGTGAGTACATCACAAATTGAAAATCCATAGTCCCGAGAGCTGTGGCGCCGCTCCTCAAGACAGTGTGCAGCCGTGTTGTCCAGGCTAAGTGAAGAGGTGGCAACATGAGAGCAGGATCGCATGCCGGCAACCACAGCATCCATTGCCAGAGGGGTCCCAGCCACCTTCGGCTTAGTTAGTGAGACTTGCTGAGGTTCAGGTACGTGAAGCTCCTGTATTTCACAAATAAGTTCCCCCATAGCAATTGTAAGGGAGTCCAATGCTGGCGCAAAGACCTCAGTAAGGGCTGCGATAAGGTGCTCCATAGTGAGCACGTCTGAAAGGCCCAAGGGCTGAATATAACTTTTTAGTGCCTTCTCGGTGGCCAGGGGTTGTAGTGTCCTGATCCTACAGGTTTCCCGGGCACAAATATTGCCAAGGGAGGTCTGGATGGCTTGGGATCTGCCACAGTGCTTTTTATAAGTAAGATTCATTCACGGAGCAATGTGAAACTGTGGCCATCTTGGTTAGCCGCCTACCGGAAGTCCTCAAGCTGGAGGCTTATTTAAAGAAAATGTATGTTCATCAGGGTCTACAATGGCAACCTGCAGTTTATATTGCCACAGTAACAAGTGCAGCATCTTATTGGTGCGATGCTTTGTCCGAATTGATTTTAGAAGAGACTCCGTTGGAGGAGATCCAAGATAGGATTAAGGCTCACAAACTGGTCTTTTCTACCACAAGACAAGATGTATAAACCTAAGGGACGTCAAAGTTCTAATTTTCATTCCTTTCGTAACTTAAAAGGTCAAAAGTCTTCCTCTCCCTCCTCCAAGCAGGAGAAGTCCAAGTCCTCTTGGAGACCCAATCAGACTTGGAATAAGGGGAAGCAATCAAAAAAGCCCTCATCTGATACTAATTCAGCATGAAGGGTCTGCCCCCGGCCCGGGATTGGATCAAGTGGGGGGCAGACTTTCCTTGTTTCGTCAAGCATGGATACGAGATGTCCCAGATCCTTGGGCTGTGGACATAGTATCTCAGGGTTACAAAATAGAATTCCAATGTTGTCCTCCCAGAGGCAGATTTCTCCTCTCAGGGTTATCTGCGGATCAGGTAAAAAGAGAGGCATTCTTAAGCTGCGTTCAGGACCTTTCCTCCCTGGGAGTGATTGTTCCAGTAAGGGAACAGGGTCTAGGATTCTATTCAAATCTGTTTGTGGTTCCCAAAAAAGAGGGAACTTTTCGATCCATTTTAGACCTAAAGTGTCTCAACAAGTTTCTCAGGGTACCGTCCTTCAAAATGGAAACCATTCGTTCCATTCTTCCTTTGGTCCAAGAGGGCCAGTTCATGACGACCATAGACCTGAAGGATGCGTATCTTTATGTTCCCATCCACAGGGATAATCACCAGTTCCTGAGATTCGCTTTTCTAGACAAGCAGTTTCAGTTTGTTGCTCTTCCGTTTGGCCTTGCCACAGCTCCCATCATTTTCTCAAAGGTTCTGGGGCCGTTCTTGGCAGTTGTCAGGTCTCAGGGAATTGTGGTGGCGCCTTACCTGTATGACATATTGGTTCAGACGCCATCTTTTCAACAAGCAAACTCTCATAGAGAGATCTTGTTGTCTTTTCTACGTTCCCACGGATGAAAACTGAATCAAGGGAAGGGTTCCCTTGTTCCAGCTACAAGGGTGTGTTTCTTAGGGACCATCATAGATTCCCTATCTATGAAGATTTTTCTTGCCTCTCTCTACAGTCTACTGTTCGGCCATCATTGGCTCAATGCATGGAAGTAATTGGTCAGATGGTCACTCGAAGTTCTTTGGCCATGAAGGAGGTGGCTCTGATTATACAGTGGGAGCGGAAGCTCACAATTGTCTTCTATCTGCCATCCACATTCCAGGAGTGGACAACTGGGAGGAGGATTTTCTGAGCAGACATCCCAGGGAGTGGGCTCTTCACCCGGAGGTGTTCTCCAGGTTAACTTTTAAGTGGGGAGTGCCGGAGTTGGATCTGATGGTGTCTCGTCAGAACACCAAGATTCCAAAGTACGGTTCAAGGTCAAGAGATCCGCAGGTCACTGGAATAGATGCTCTGGCGGTTCCTTGGGATTTCAGTCTAGCATACCTGTTTCCTCCGTTTGCGCTCCTTCCATAAGTCATTGCTCGTATCAAACAGGACTCTCTGAACTCTCGGCTTTGCAGTGCGATTCGCCTTACCTTATTTTTCATGCGGATAAGGCAGTCCTTCATACTAAATTGGGTTTTCTCCCTAAGGTGGTTTTGGATAAAAATATTAATCTGGAAATTGTTGTTCCTTCTCTCTGTCCTAATCCTTCTTATAAGGAATGTCTGTTGCATAACTTGGATGTTGTGCGCGCTCTTAAATTTTACCTATAGGCTACTAAGGATTTTCGACAGTCTTCTGCCCTGTTTTGTTTGTTTCTCTGGAAAGCATAAGGGTCAGAAGGCCACTTCTACTTCTCTTTCCCTCTGGTTGAGAAGTATGATTCGTTTGGCTTATGAGACTGCTGGATATCAGCCTCCTGAGATAATTACAGCTCATTCCGTTAGGGCTGTCTCCTCTTCTTGGGCTTTCAAAAATGAAGCTTCTGTGGAACAGATTTGCAAGGCGGCAACATGGTCCTCTCTGCATACTATTTCCAAATTCTACAAATTTGATACTTTTACCTCGGCTGAGGCCTCTTTTGGGAGAAAGGTTCTATAAGCAGTGGTGCCTTCTGTTTAGGTCTACCTTTCCTTTTCTCCCTCCCTGTTCATTCCGTGTCCTCTAGCTTGGGTATTGGTTCCCACTAGTAATTGGAATTACGTTGTGGACTCTCCATGTCATAGGAGAGAAAAAAACATTTATGCTTACCTGATAAATTTCTTTCTTTCAGGACATGGAGAGTCTACGACCCCACCCTTAAGATTAGACAGTAATTTTTTTGTAAACCTCAGGCACCTCTACACCTTTGTGTTATCTTTTTTTCCCATTTCCCTTTGGCTGAATGACTGGGGGTTATGGGTAAGGTAAGTGACACTTAACAGCTTTGCTGGGGTGCTCTTTGCCTCCTCCTGCTGGCCAGGAGTGAATATCCCACTAGTAATTAGAATGACGTCGTGGACTCTCCATGTCCGTAAAGAAAGAAATTTATCAGGTAAGCATAAATACATTTTTATCATCAGTGGATCGTTTTGTCTAATTCTGTCCAGTAGGAGCCTCAGGCAATCTGAGGTCACTTCTTAGATTCATTTTATTTTGTACTCTGTTATTTATAAGTCCCTACTAAATTTAAAAAAAAAATATTTTTCACTAATTTGTTTAAAGCTGAATTCTGTTGTTATGGATTCAGAAATAGATCAGTCTATGTCTGTGGATAAATGCTTACTATGTTTAGAGGCTCAAATTATCCTGCCAATGCAATTTTGTTCCTCATGTTTAGCTAAAACTTTAAAATTTAAAGACAAATTACTCCCTTCTGAGCCAAGTGTCTCTCAGGATAATGCTGTGCGTGACATGCCTCAGCTTTCTCCTCAAACGTCCCAAGTCTTAGTTGTTTCTCATTCTGTGCCTTCTGTGTCCTCTCAACCACCTGGGGGTGTTTATTTACCTGGGGATTTTGCCGCTCAGATTACTTCTGCAGTATCTGCGGCTTTGTCAGCTTTCCCTTCTTCGGGTAAGCGTAAGAGGAAATCTAAACATTTATCTGTTAGCAAGGTTTCTGACTCTAAAACTGCGCTAGCTAACCTTTTTCAGATGTCTGATGAGTAGGATACTTCAGTAGCTTCTGAAGGTGAAATCTCAGACTCTGATACTATGGGTGTTAAATCTTGTGAATCTAAAGAAGTTAATTTCAGATTTAAACTTAAACATCTTCGTTTACTACTGAAGGAGGTTCTAGCTACTTTGGAGGACTCTGAACCTTCGGTTGCTGTCAACCCTAAAAACTTAACAGAGTTTATGATTCTCCTTCTTCTGAGGATATTTTTCCTGTTCCAGACAAGATGTCTGAAATTATAGCTCAGGAATGGGATAAGCCAGGGGTTCCCTTTTCACCTTCCCCTGTTTTTAAAAAGATGTTTCCTGTTTCTGATTCCATTTGTGACTCATGGCGCACTGTGCCTAAAGTAGAAGGAGCTATTTCTACTCTAGCTAAAATAACTACTATTCCTATAGAGGATAGTTGCGCCTTTAAGGATCCTATGGATAAGATAGAGGCTTACTGCTGGACAGCAGCCTCCTGAGAGAATTACGGCTCATTCCACTAGGGCTGACTCATCTTCTTGGGCTTTCAAAAATGAAGCTTCTGTGGAACAGATTTGCAGGGCGGCAACATGGTCCTCTCTGCATACTATTTCCAAATTCTACAAATTTGATACTTTTGCCTCGGCTGAGGCCTCTTTTGGGAGAAAGGTTCTTTAAGCAGTGGTGCCTTCTGTTTAGGTCTTACTGCCTTGTTCTCCCTCCCTATTCATCCCGTGTCCTCTAGCTTGGGTATTGGTTCCCACTAGTAATTGGAATGACGTTGTGGACTATCCATGCCATAGGAAAGAAAACAAAATTTATGCTTACCTGATAAATTTATTTATTTCCGGGCATGGAGAGTACACGACCCCGCCCTCTTTTTTAATTATAATACGGCAGTTTTTTTGAGTAAACCTCAGGCACCTTTTCACCCTTGTGTTTCTTCTTTTTCCATTTTCCTTCGGCTGAATGACTGGGGATTATGGGTAAGGGAAGTTAAACTTAACAACTTTGCTGGGGAGCTCTTTGCCTCCTCCTGCTGGCCAGGAGTTGAATATCCCACTAGTAATTGGAATGACGTTGTGGACTCTCCATGCCCAGAAAGAATGCTGTGAGAGCCCATGCACTCAGACAGTTGGCAGTGGTGTGTATTGTATCTGTGAAGACTTAGTTTGTATCATACACGCTACTGCTGACTTTCTGAGAAGGTGCAGAGTTTAAATACTGGGGTACAGGCCTTCAGAGCATATGTGCGTATGCTGCTGGAAAAACAGTAATAACTTTTATTAGAAGCATTTTTGCAAGTGGAAGAATATTGCAAAAATTCAATGTGTATTATTCATAATTTTAAATTGATTTGACCTTTTATTCTTTTTTTTTTTTTTACTTCATTTATGCAGTGTCCATTACTTCTTATAACAGCACCACAAGGGTGCTGGTGTCTCTACAGCAAGCCATATCTAGCTTGATGTCATAAATCTTCTAGGGTAACTTGAACTGGTGTACTATTCAGATAATGCTAGAGAGACAGTAACTCTGTTTTGCTCAAGCTCAGAAGTGGCAGAATGCAAATTAAGTTCAAACCATGTCAGCTCTCTTATCTCACTAAAAGGCAGGGGCTTCACAGATAATTTCTCATTGCTAATTGTGCAAGAAAACAAGTAAATTGTATGCTGATTTTTCACACCATCTGGTTCTTTTTATGTTTACTTTAACATATTTGTGCTTACTAAAGGAGCACTGTTTAATATCCCTTTAATAAACAGGATAATGTTTGGTTTAATAAGAGCAAACTACGCCTACATTTTCTTCTGGGATTGAGATTGGATAAATTGATATTAAACAGTATGAGATTGTAATGTAAATGTTTAATTAGAAGTAGTTAAAAAAAACTTTGCAATATACTTTTGTCCCATTTCCTGTAATTTAACTATGAAAATGATTGTTTTTTATAAATTCCACCAAGTCTCTATAAAGTGATGGGAACCACCATGTTTGAACTTAAAGGGACAGTCTAGTCAAAATTAAAGTTTCATGACTCAGATAGGGCATGTCATTTTAAACAACTTTCCAATTTACTTTTATCATCAAATTTGCTTTGTTCTCTTGGAGCGCGATCCGATATAGATCACAGTTTGCGGCGCAAGCGAGGGAACCCACGTCGCCCGCAGTTTCAGCTCGCAACTCGAGCCATCCAATATGCGGCGCCGTCAGTTGCTAAAGTGGCGCAAGTCTCACAAACCAGCGATGTCCAGAAATCTGCGTAAGTACAGATTTCTCCAACATTGGTGTGTCCGGTCCATGGCGTCATCCTTACTTGTGGGATATTCTCTTCCCCAACAGGAAATGGCAAAGAGTCCCAGCAAAGCTGGTCACATGATCCCTCCTAGGCTCCGCCCACCCCAGTCATTCTCTTTGCCGTTGCACAGGCAACATCTCCACGGAGATGGTTAAGAGTTTTTTTGGTGTTTAAATGTAGTTTTATTCTTCTATCAAGTGTTTGTTATTTTAAAATAGTGCTGGTATGTACTATTTACTCTGAAACAGAAAAGGATGAAGATTTCTGTTTGTAAGAGGAAGATGATTTTAGCAGACAGTAACTAAAATCGATTGCTGTTTCCACACAGGACTGTTGAGATGAAGTAACTTCAGTTGGGGGAAACAGTTAGCAGACTTTTCTGCTTAAGGTATGACTGGCCATATTTCTAACAAGACCAAGTAATGCTGGAAGGCTGTCATTTCCCCTCATGGGGACCGGTAAGCCATTTTCTTAGTTAAACATAAAAGAATAAAGGGCTTCAAAAAGGGCTTATAAACTGGTAGACATTTTTCTGGGCTAAAACGATTGCTTTACTAGGCATATTATGCAGATTCTAACTAATAATTGGTATTATAATCTTGGGGAACGTTTAAAAAAAACGGCAGGCACTGTGTTGGACACCTTTTTCAGATGGGGGCTTTTCTAGTTGTAGACAGAGCCTCATTTTCGCGCCATTAATGCGCAGTTGTTTTTGGAGACCAAGGCATGCAGATGCATGTGTGAGGAGCTAAGAACCACTGAAAAAGCTTATAGAAGGCGTCATTTGGTATCGTATTCCCCTCTGGGCTTGGTTGGGTCTCAGCAAAGCATATAGCTGGGACTGTATAGGGGTTAAATGTAAAAACGGCTCCGGTTCCGTTAATTTAAGGGTTAAAGCTCTGAAATTTGGTGTGCAATACTTTTAATGCTTTAAGACACTGTGGTGAAATTTTGGTGAATTTTGAACAATTCCTTCATGCTTTTTTACATATTCAGTAATAAAGTGTTTTCAGTTTGAAATTTAAAGTGACAGTAACGGTTTTATTTTAAAACGTTTTTTGTGCTTTGTTGACAAGTTTAAGCCTGTTTAACATGTCTGTACCATCAGTTAAGCTATGTTCTATATGTATGAAAGCCAATGTGTCTCCCCATTTAAATTTATGTGATAATTGTGCCATAGTGTCCAAACAAAGTAAGGACAGTAATGCCACAGATAATGATATTGCCCAAGATGATTCCTCAAATGAGGGGAGTAAACATGATACTACATCATCCCCTACTGTGTCTACACCAGTTATGCCCACACAGGAGGCCCCTAGTACATCTAGTGCGCCAATACTTATTACCATGCAACAATTAACGGCTGTAATGGATAACTCCATAGCAAATCTTTTATCCAAAATGCCTACTTATCAGAGAAAGCGTGATTGCTCTGTTTTAAACACTGAAGAGCAAGAGGACGCTGATGATAACTGTTCTGACATACCCTCACACCAATCTCAAGGGGCCATGAGGGAGGTTTTGTCTGATGGAGAAATTTCAGATTCAGGAAAAATTTCTCATCAAGCTGAACCTGATGTTGTGACATTTAAATTTAAATTAGAACATCTCCGCGCACTGCTTAAGGAGGTGTTATCTACTCTGGATGATTGTGACAATTTGGTCATTCCAGAGAAATTATGTAAGATGGACAAGTTTCTAGAGGTTCCGGTGCCCCCCGACGCTTTTCCTATACCCAAGCGGGTGGCGGACATAGTAAATAAAGAGTGGGAAAGGCCCGGCATACCTTTTGTTCCCCCCCCTATATTTAAGAAATTATTTCCTATAGTCGACCCCAGAAAGGACTTATGGCAGACAGTCCCCAAGGTCGAGGGGGCGGTTTCTACTCTAAACAAACGCACTACTATTCCTATCGAAGATAGTTGTGCTTTCAAAGATCCTATGGATAAGAAATTAGAGGGTTTGCTTAAAAAGATTTTTGTACAGCATGGTTTCCTTCTACAACCAATTTCATGCATTGTTCCTGTCACTACGGCAGCGTGTTTCTGGTTCGAGGAACTAGAAAAATCGCTCAGTAAAGAATCTTCGTATGAGGAGGTTATGGACAGAGTTCAAGCACTTAAATTGGCTAACTCTTTTGTTTTAGATGCCGCTTTGCAATTAGCTAGATTAGCGGCGAAAAATTCAGGGTTTGCTATCGTGGCGCGCAGAGCGCTTTGGCTAAAGTCTTGGTCAGCGGATGTGTCTTCCAAGACAAAATTGCTTAACATTCCTTTCAAAGGTAAAACATTATTTGGACCTGATTTGAAAGAGATTATTTCAGACATCACTGGGGGAAAGGGCCACGCCCTCCCACAAGATAGGTCTTTTAAGGCTAAAAATAAGCCTAATTTTCGTCCCTTTCGCAGAAACGGACCAGTCTCTAATTCTGTATCCTCTAAGCAAGAGGGTATTACTTCACAACCCAAACCAGCCTGGAAACCAATGCAAGGCTGGAACAAGGTTAAGCAGGCCAAGAAGCCTACCACTGCTACCAAAACAGCATGAAGGGATAGCCCCCGATCCGGGACCGGATCTAGTGGGGGGCAGACTTTCTCTCTTTGCTCAGGCTTGGGCAAGAGATGTTCAGGATCCTTGGGCGCTAGAAATAGTTTCTCAAGGTTATCTCCTGGAATTCAAGGAACTACCCCCAAGGGGAAGGTTCCACAGGTCTCAATTATCTTCAAACCAAATAAAGAGACAGGCATTCTTACATTGTGTAGAAGACCTGTTGAAGATGGGAGTGATACATCCAGTTCCAATAAGAGAACAAGGAATGGGATTTTATTCCAATCTGTTCATAGTTCCCAAAAAAGAGGGAACATTCAGACCAATTTTGGATCTAAAGATCCTAAACAAATTTCTCAGGGTACCATCGTTCAAAATGGAAACTATTCGAACGATCCTACCTACTATCCAGGAAAATCAATTTATGACTACCGTGGATTTAAAGGATGCGTACCTACATATTCCTATCCACAAGGAACATCATCAGTTCCTAAGGTTCGCTTTTCTGGACAAGCATTACCAGTTTGTGGCACTTCCATTCGGATTAGCCACTGCTCCAAGGATTTTCACAAAGGTACTAGGGTCCCTTCTAGCGGTTCTAAGACCAAGGGACATTGCAGTAGTACCTTACTTGGACGACATCCTGATTCAAGCGTCGTCCCTGTCAAAAGCAAAGGCTCATACGGACATAGTCCTAGCCTTTCTCAGATCTCACGGATGGAAGGTGAACAGAGAAAAAAGTTCTCTGTCCCCGTCAACAAGAGTTCCCTTCTTGGGAACAATAATAGATTCCTTAGAAATGAGGATTTTTCTGACAGAGGTCAGAAAATCAAAACTTCTAAGCTCTTGTCAAGTACTTCATTCTGTTCATCGTCCTTCCATAGCGCAGTGCATGGAAGTAATAGGATTGATGGTTGCAACAATGGACATAGTTCCTTTTGCACGAATTCATCTAAGACCATTACAACTGTGCATGCTCAGACAGTGGAATGGGGATTATACAGACTTGTCTCCGACGATTCAAGTAGATCAAAAGACCAGAGATTCACTCCATTGGTGGCTGACCCTGGACAATCTGTCACAGGGAATGAGCTTCAGCAGACCAGAGTGGGTCATTGTCACGACTGACGCCAGCCTAGTGGGCTGGGGCGCGGTCTGGGAATCCCTGGAAGCTCAGGGTCTATGGTCTCGGGTAGAGTCTCTTCTCCCGATAAACATTCTGGAACTGAGAGCGATATTCAATGCTCTCAGAGCTTGGCCTCTACTAGCAAAGGCCAAATTCATAAGGTTTCAGTCAGACAACATGACGACCGTTGCATATATCAATCATCAGGGGGGAACAAGGAGTTCCCTGGCGATGAAAGAAGTGACCAAAATAATTCAATGGGCGGAGGATCACTCCTGCCACTTGTCTGCGATCCACATCCCAGGAGTGGAAAATTGGGAAGCGGATTTTCTGAGTCGTCATAAATTCCATCCGGGGGAGTGGGAACTCCATCCGGAAATCTTTGCCCAAATAACTCAATTATGGGGCATTCCAGACATGGATCTGATGGCGTCTCGTCAGAACTTCAAGGTTCCTTGCTACGGGTCCAGATCCAGGGATCCCAAGGCGACTCTAGTAGATGCACTAGTAGCACCTTGGACCTTCAACCTAGCTTATGTATTCCCACCGTTTCCTCTCATCCCCAGGCTGGTAGCCAGGATCAATCAGGAGAGGGCCTCGGTGATCTTGATAGCTCCTGCATGGCCACGCAGGACTTGGTATGCAGACCTGGTGAATATGTCATCGGCTCCACCATGGAAGCTACCTTTGAGACAGTACCTTCTTGTTCAGGGTCCATTCGAACATCTGAATCTGGTTTCCCTCCAACTGACGGCTTGGAGATTGAACGCCTGATTCTATCAAAGCGTGGGTTTTCAGATTCTGTAATAGATACTCTGATTCAGGCTAGAAAGCCTGTAACTAGAAAAATTTACCATAAAATATGGAAAAAATATATCTGTTGGTGTGAATCTAAAGGATTCCCATGGAACAAGATAAAAATTCCTAAGATTCTATCCTTTCTACAAGAAGGTTTGGAGAAAGGATTATCTGCAAGTTCTCTGAAGGGACAGATCTCTGCTTTATCTGTTTTACTTCACAAAAGACTGGCAGCTGTGCCAGATGTTCAAGCATTTGTTCAGGCTCTGGTTAGGATCAAGCCTGTTTACAGACCTTTGACTCCTCCCTGGAGTCTAAATCTAGTTCTTTCAGTTCTTCAAGGGGTTCCGTTTGAACCTTTACATTCCGTAGATATTAAGTTACTATCTTGGAAAGTTTTGTTTTTGGTTGCAATCTCTTCTGCTAGAAGAGTTTCAGAGTTATCTGCTCTGCAGTGTTCTCCTCCTTATCTGGTGTTCCATGCAGATAAGGTGGTTTTGCGTACTAAGCCTGGTTTTCTTCCTAAAGTTGTTTCTAACAAAAATATTAACCAGGAGATAGTTGTACCTTCTTTGTGTCCGAATCCAGTTTCAAAGAAGGAGCGTTTGTTACACAATTTGGACGTTGTCCGTGCTCTAAAATTCTATTTAGAGGCTACTAAAGATTTCAGACAAACATCATCCTTGTTTGTAGTTTATTCTGGTAAAAGGAGAGGTCAAAAAGCGAGTTCCACCTCTCTTTCCTTTTGGCTTAAAAGCATTATCCGTTTGGCTTATGAGACTGCCGGACGGCAGCCTCCTGAAAGAATCACAGCTCACTCCACTAGGGCTGTGGCTTCCACATGGGCCTTCAAGAACGAGGCTTCTGTTGACCAGATATGTAAGGCAGCGACTTGGTCTTCACTGCACACTTTTGCCAAATTTTACAAATTTGATACTTTTGCTTCTTCGGAGGCTATTTTTGGGAGAAAGGTTTTGCAAGCTGTGGTGCCTTCCGTTTAGGTGACCTGATTTGCTCCCTCCCTTCATCCGTGTCCTAAAGCTTTGGTATTGGTTCCCACAAGTAAGGATGACGCCGTGGACCGGACACACCAATGTTGGAGAAAACAGAATTTATGCTTATCTGATAAATTACTTTCTCCAACAGTGTGTCCGGTCCACGGCCCGCCCTGGTTTTTTTAATCAGGTCTGATGAATTATTTTCTCTAACTACAGTCACCACGGTATCATATGATTTCTCCTATATATATTTCCTCCTGTCCGTCGGTCGAATGACTGGGGTGGGCGGAGCCTAGGAGGGATCATGTGACCAGCTTTGCTGGGACTCTTTGCCATTTCCTGTTGGGGAAGAGAATATCCCACAAGTAAGGATGACCCCGTGGACCGGACACACCGTTGGAGAAAGTAATTTATCAGGTAAGCATAAATTCTGTTTTTTGGAGTCGCCAGTGACTTGCGCCACGTTAGATACTGCCGGCGCCTATAAAACCTGACTAAAGTCTAAATCACCCGCAGTGTCTAACACGCCTCCTAAACATAGCCCGACACGTCTAACCCTCTATCCGCTATCCCCCCTCACTATCCTAACAATAAAAAAGCTATTAACCCCTAAACCGCCGCTCCCGTACCCCGCCGCAACCTAATAAAGTTATTAACCCCTAAACCATCGCTCCCGTACCCCGCCGCCAGCTATATTATATCTATAACCCCCTAAAGTGAGCCCCTAACACCGCCGCCATCTATATTAAAATTATTAACCCCTAATGTAAGCCCCTAACACCGCCGCCATCTCTATTAAAATGATTAACCCCTAATTTAATCTACCTACCCCGCCGCCAGCTATATTATCTATATTAACCCTAAGTATATTATAGTTAATATAGGTATTACATTATATATATTAACTATATTAACCCTAATTATATTAGGGTTAATATAGTTAATATAGTTACTATAGTATTTATATTAACTATATTAACTCTATCTAACCCTAACACCCCTAACTAAATTTATATTAAATTAATCTAATTCATTTATAAACTAAAATATTCCTATTTAAATCTAAATACTTACCTATAAAATAAACCCTAAGGTAGCTACAATATAATTAATAATTACATTGCAGCTATGTTAGGGTTAATATTTATTTCTCCAACATTGGTGTGTCCGGTCCACGGCGTCATCCTTACTTGTGGGATATTCTCTTCCCCAACAGGAAATGGCAAAGAGTCCCAGCAAAGCTGGCCATATAGTCCCTCCTAGGCTCCGCCCACCCCAGTCATTCTCTTTGCCGTTGCACAGGCTTCATCTCCACGGAGATGGTTAAGAGTTTTTTGGTGTTTAAATGTAGTTTTTTATTCTTCTATCAAGAGTTTGTTATTTTAAAATAGTGCTGGTATGTACTATTTACTCTGAAACAGAAAAGGATGAAGATTTCTGTTTGTGAGAGGAAGATGATTTTAGCAGACAGTAACTAAAATCGATTGCTGTTTCCACATAGGACTGTTGAGATGAAGTAACTTCAGTTGGGGGAAACAGTTAGCAGACTTTTCTGCTTAAGGTATGACTAGCCATATTTCTAACAAGACTGTGTAATGCTGGAAGGCTGTCATTTCCCCTCATGGGGACCGGTAAGCCATTTTCTTAGTCAAACAAACAGAATAAAGGGCTTAATATGGGCTAAAAAACTGGTAGACATTTTTATGGGCTAAATCGATTGCTTTATTTGGGCATATTATTCAGATTTAGGCTAACAATTGGCATTTATAATCTTGGGGAACGTTTATAAAACGGCAGGCACTGTGTTAGACACCTTTTTCAGTCAGGGGGCCTTTCTAGTTATAGACTGAGCCTCATTTTCGCGCCATTACTGCGCAGTTGTTTTTTGAGAGCAGGGCATGCAGATTCATGTGTGAGGATCTAAAAATCACTGAAAAAGCTTCTAGAAGGCGTCAATTGGTATCGTATTCCCCTCTGGAATTGGTTGGGTCTCAGCAAAGACTATAGCTGGGACTGTATAGGGGTTAAATTTAAAAACGGCTCCGGTTCCGTTATTTTAAGGGTTAAAGTGAGGTTCCGGTGCCCCCCGACGCTTTTCCTATACCCAAGCGGGTGGCGGACATAGTAAATAAGGAGTGGGAAAAGCCCGGCATACCTTTTGTCCCCCCCCCTATATTTAAGAAATTATTTCCTATGGTCGACCCCAGAAAGGACTTATGGCAGACAGTCCCCAAGGTCGAGGGGGCAGTTTCTACTCTAAACAAACGCACTACTATTCCTATCGAAGATAGTTGTGCTTTCAAAGATCCTATGGATAAAAAATTGGAAGGTTTGCTTAAAAAGATTTTTGTTCAGCAAGGCTACCTTCTACAACCAATTTCATGCATTGTTCCTGTCACTACGGCAGCGTGGTTCTGGTTCGAGGAACTAGAAAAGTCGCTCAGTAGAGAAACTCCATATGAGGAGGTTATGGACAGAGTTCACGCACTTAAATTGGCTAACTCTTTTATTTTAGATGCCGCTTTGCAATTAGCTAGATTAGCGGCGAAAAATTCAGGGTTTGCTATTGTGGCGTGCAGAGCGCTTTGGCTAAAGTCTTGGTCAGCGGATGCGTCATCCAAGACAAAATTGCTTAACATCCCTTTCAAAGGTAAAACTTTATTTGGACCAGAATTGAAAGAGATTATTTCAGACATCACTGGGGGAAAGGGCCACGCCCTTCCACAGGATAGGTCTTTTAAGGCTAAAAATAAGTCTAATTTTCGTCCCTTTCGCAGAAACGGACCGGCCTCTAATTCTGCATCCTCTAAGCAAGAGGGTAATGCCTCACAACCCAAACCAGCCTGGAAACCAATGCAAGGCTGGAACAAGGGTAAGCAGGCCAAGAAGCCTGCCACTGCTAACAAAACAGTATGAAGGAGTAGCCCCCGATCCGGGACCGGATCTAGTGGGGGGCAGGCTCTCTCTCTTTGCTCAGGCTTGGGCAAGAGATGTTCAGGATCCTTGGGCGCTAGAAATAGTTTCTCAAGGTTATCTCCTGGAATTCAAGGAACTACCCCCAAGGGGAAGGTTCCACAGGTCTCACTTATCCTCAAACCAAATAAAGAGACAGGCATTCTTACATTGTGTAGAAGACCTGTTAAAGATGGGAGTGATACACCCAGTTCCAATAAAGGAACAAGGAATGGGATTTTATTCCAATCTGTTCGTAGTTCCCAAAAAAGAGGGAACGTTCAGACCAATTTTGGATTTGAAGATCCTAAACAAATTTCTCAGGGTACCATCGTTCAAAATGGAAACTATTCGAACGATTCTACCCACCATCCAGGAAAGTCAATTTATGTCTACCGTGGATCTAAAGGATGCGTACCTACATATTCCTATCCACAAAGAACATCATCAGTTCCTAAGGTTCGCTTTTCTGGACAAGCATTACCAGTTTGTGGCCCTCCCATTCGGATTAGCCACTGCTCCAAGGATTTTCACAAAGGTGCTAGGGTCCCTTCTAGCGGTTCTAAGACCAAGGGGCATTGCAGTAGTACCCTACTTGGACGACATTCTAATACAAGCGTCGTCCCTGTCAAAAGCAAAGGCTCATACGGACATCGTTCTAGCCTTTCTCAGATCTCACGGATGGAAGGTGAACAAAGAAAAAAGTTCTCTGTCCCCGTCGACAAGAGTTCCCTTCTTGGGAACAATAATAGATTCCTTAGAAATGAGGATTTTTCTGACAGAGGTCAGAAAATCAAAACTTCTAAGCTCTTGTCAAGTGCTTCATTCTGTTCCTCGTCCTTCCATAGCGTAGTGCATGGAAGTAGTAGGATTGATGGTTGCAACAATGGACATAGTTCCTTTTGCACGAATTCATCTAAGACCATTACAACTGTGCATGCTCAAACAGTGGAATGGGGAATATACAGACTTGTCTCCAATGATTCAAGTAGATCAAAAGACCAGAGATTCACTCCGTTGGTGGCTGACCCTGGACCATCTGTCCCAGGGAATGAGCTTCCGCAGACCAGAGTGGGTCATTGTCACGACCGACGCCAGTCTAATGGGCTGGGGCGCGGTCTGGGAATCCCTGAAAGCTCAGGGTCTATGGTCTCGGGAAGAGTCTCTTCTCCCGATAAACATTCTGGAACTGAGAGCGATATTCAATGCTCTCAGAGCTTGGCCTCAACTAGCAAAGGCCAAATTCATAAGGTTCCAATCAGACAACATGACGACCGTTGCATATATCAATCATCAGGGGGGAACAAGGAGTTCCTTGGCGATGAAAGAAGTGACCAAAATAATTCAATGGGCGGAGGATCACTCCTGCCACTTGTCTGCGATCCACATCCCAGGAGTGGAAAATTGGGAAGCGGATTTTCTGAGTCGTCAGACATTCCATCCGGGGGAGTGGGAACTCCATCCGGAAATCTTTGCCCAAATAACTCAATTATGGGGCATTCCAGACATGGATCTGATGGCGTCTCGTCAGAACTTCAAGGTTCCTTGCTACGGGTCCAGATCCAGGGATCTCAAGGCGACTCTAGTAGATGCACTAGTAGCACCTTGGACCTTCAACCTAGCTTATGTATTCCCACCGTTTCCTCTCATTCCCAGGCTGGTAGCCAGGATCAATCAGGAGAGGGCCTCGGTGATCTTGATAGCCCCTGCGTGGCCACGCAGGACTTGGTATGCAGACCTGGTGAATATGTCATCGGCTCCACCATGGAAGCTACCTTTGAGACAGGACCTTCTTGTTCAGGGTCCATTCGAACATCCAAATCTGGTCTCCCTCCAACTGACGGCTTGGAGATTGAACGCTTGATTCTATCGAAGCGTGGGTTTTCAGATTCTGTGATAGATACTCTGGTTCAGGCCAGAAAACCTGTAACTAGAAAAATTTACCATAAAATATGGAAAAAATATATCTGTTGGTGTGAATCCAAAGGATTCCCATGGAATAAGATAAAAATTCCTAAGATTCTCTCCTTTCTACAAGAAGGTTTGGAGAAAGGATTATCTGCAAGTTCTCTAAAGGGACAGATCTCTGCTTTATCTGTCTTACTACAGAAAAGACTGGCAGCTGTGCCAGATGTTCAAGCATTTGTTCAGGCTCTGGTTAGGATCAAGCCTGTTTACAGACCTTTGACTCCTCCCTGGAGTCTAAATCTTGTTCTTTCAGTTCTTCAAGGGGTTCCGTTTGAACCTTTACATTCCATAGATATTAAGTTACTATCTTGGAAAGTTTTGTTTTTAGTTGCAATTTCTTCTGCTAGAAGAGTTTCAGAGTTATCTGCTCTGCAGTGTTCTCCGCCCTATCTGGTGTTCCATGCAGATAAGGTGGTTTTGCGTACTAAGCCTGGTTTTCTTCCTAAAGTTATTTCTAACAAAAATATTAACCAGGAGATAGTTGTACCTTCTTTGTGTCCGAATCCAGTTTCAAAGAAGGAACGTTTGTTACACAATTTGGACGTTGTCCGTGCTCTAAAATTCTATTTAGAGGCTACTAAAGATTTCAGACAAACATCTTCCTTGTTTGTTGTTTATTCTGGTAAAAGGAGAGGTCAAAAAGCGACTTCTATCTCTCTTTCCTTTTGGCTTAAAAGCATTATCCGATTGGCTTATGAGACTGCCGGACGGCAGCCTCCTGAAAGAATCACAGCTCACTCCACTAGGGCTGTGGCTTCCACATGGGCCTTCAAGAACGAGGCTTCTGTTGACCAGATATGTAAGGCAGCGACTTGGTCTTCACTGCACACTTTTGCCAAATTTTACAAATTTGATACTTTTGCTTCTTCGGAGGCTATTTTTGGGAGAAAGGTTTTGCAAGCTGTGGTTCCTTCCGTTTAGGTGACCTGATTTGCTCCCTCCCTTCATCCGTGTCCTAAAGCTTTGGTATTGGTTCCCACAAGTAAGGATGACGCCGTGGACCGGACACACCAATGTTGGAGAAAACAGAATTTATGCTTACCTGATAAATTACTTTCTCCAACGGTGTGTCCGGTCCACGGCCCGCCCTGGTTTTTTAATCAGGTCTGATGAATTATTTTCTCTAACTACAGTCACCACGGTATCATATGGTTTCTCCTATATATATTTCCTCCTGTCCGTCGGTCGAATGACTGGGGTGGGCGGAGCCTAGGAGGGATCATGTGACCAGCTTTGCTGGGACTCTTTGCCATTTCCTGTTGGGGAAGAGAATATCCAGATGCAGATTTATTCCTGTACCACTGCTTGAAGAAGGTGTCTTCCAGAAACTGGCAGTAGGACTGGGAGTTGAGCTTGACTCCATCCTCAACCCGAAAAGGCCCCACAAGCTCATCTTTGATGATACCAGCCCAAACCAGTACTCCACCTCCACCTTGCTGGCGTCTGAGTCGGACTGGAGCTCTCTGCCCTTTACCAATCCAGCCACGGGCCCATCCATCTGGCCCATCAAGACTCACTCTCATTTCATCAGTCCATAAAACCTTAGAAAAATCAGTCTTGAGATATTTCTTGGCCCAGTCTTGACGTTTCAGCTTGTGTGTCTTGTTCAGTGGTGGTCGTCTTTCAGCCTTTCTTACCTTGGCCATGTCTCTGAGTATTGCACACCTTGTGCTTTTGGGCACTCCAGTGATGTTGCAGCTCTGAAATATGGCCAAACTGGTGGCAAGTGGCATCTTGGCAGCTGCACGCTTGACTTTTCTCAGTTCATGGGCAGTTATTTTGCGCCTTGGTTTTTCCACACGCTTCTTGCGACCCTGTTGACTATTTTGAATGAAACGCTTGATTGTTCGATGATCACGCTTCAGAAGCTTTGCAATTTTAAGAGTGCTGCATCCCTCTGCAAGATATCTCACTATTTTTGACTTTTCTGAGCCTGTCAAGTACTTCTTTTGACCCATTTTGCCAAAGGAAAGAAAGTTGCCTAATAATTATGCACACCTGATATAGGGTGTTGATGTCATTAGACCACACCCCTTCTCATTACAGAGATGCACATCACCTAATATGCTTAATTGGTAGTAGGCTTTCGAGCCTATACAGCTTGGAGTAAGACAACATGCATAAAGAGGATGATGTGGTCAAAATACTCATTTGCCTAATAATTCTGCACTCCCTGTATATATATATATATATATATATATATATATATATATATATATATATATATATATATATATATATATATATATTTATATACACATAATATCCCTTTCCATTCAAACACCTTGTTATATACCTTTTAACCCTTATAAAATATTTTTATTAATATTTATAAGAATAATTGTTTATCAGATTGTGTATATATGAGTATAATACCCACTTTATTTTAATGTATTTATGTTGTGTTTGGTGCACATTTATTTTTAACTCTTACTCCTTGCGCTAGGTCTCCACTCGTGCTAACCTTACGCACACAAATTTAGATTAGGCTCAAGCAAACGCGTTTACTTTCAGCTTGCAACACGCTGGCAAGTTAAGGCGGGTTATATTGGTATTCACAAACTGCACCACTTAATCTAGCCCATAGTGTTATGTAGTGTAACAAGAACATTTTCTAACACATTACAACATTTTATTGCAGCTTTATGGACTTTTAACTCATTTTAAAGGAAGCTCTGTTAATAGATGAGAACTGCTTTAAAAACAAATTCAGTAAACTTGCCCAAGCTAACATACATTGACATGAAAATTCAGATGGACTGGAATGGAAACAAACTGATAGCTTTTATGGTGCAGATGTGTTGGCACATGGAGACGGTCACACTGTAACAGCCACTCTCACAAAAACTACAGTGACACTGTAACAGCCAATCTCACAATGACTACAGTCACATTGTAACAGCCAATCTCACAATAACTACATTAACACTGTAAAAGCCAATCTCACAATAACTACAGTGACACTGTAACAGCCAATCTCACAATAACTACAGTGACACTGTAACAGCCAATCTCACAATGACTACAGTCACATTGTAACAGCCAATCTCACAATAACTACATTAACACTGTAACAGCCAATCTCACAATAACTACAGTGACACTGTAACAGCCAATCTCACAATAACTACAGTCACATTGTAACAGTCAATCTCACATTAACTATGGTGACACTGTAATAGCCACTCTCACAATAACTATGGTGGCACTGTAACAGCCAATCTCACAATAACTAGGTCACATTGTAACAGCCAATCTCACAATAATTACGGTTGCACTATAACAGCCAATCTCACAAAAACTACAATGATACTGTAAAAGCCACTCTCACAATAACTAGAGTGACACTGTAACAGCCAATCTAACAATAACTACAGTCACATTATAACAGATAATATCACAATAACTTATGTGGCACTGTAACAGTCAATCTCACAATAACTTCAGTGATGCTGTAACAGCCAATCTCACAATATCTACGGTGACACTGTAACAGCCAATCTCACAATAACTATGGTCAAATTTTAACAGCCAATCTCACAATAACTACAGTGACACTGTAACAGCCAATCTCACAATATCTACGGTGACACTGTATCAGTCAATCTCACAATAACTACAGTGGCATTGTAACAGCCAATCTCACAATAACTATGGTCACATTGTAACAGCCAATCTCACAATAACTACAGTGACACTGTAACAGCCACCCTCATAATTACTACGGTCACATTTTAACAGCCACTCTCACAATAACTATGTTGCCACTGTAACAGCCAATCTCACAATAACTATGGTGACACTGTAACCGTCAATCTCACAATAACTACTGTCACATTGTAACTGCCAATCTTAAAATAGCCAATCTCACAATAACTACGGTGACATTGTAACAGCCACCCTCACAATAACTATGGTCACATTGTAACAGCCAATCTCACAATAACTATGGTGGCACTAAAACAGCCAATTTCGTCACAATAACTACGGTGGCACTGTAACAGACAATCTCACAATAACTACGGTCACATTGTAACAGCCAATCTTACAATATCTATGGTGACACTGTAACAGCCAATCTCACAATAACTACAGTGGCATTGTAACAGCCAATCTCAAATTAACTATGGTGACACTGTAACAGCCACTCTCACAATAACTACGGTGGCACTGTAACATCCAATCTCACAATAACTATGGTCACATTGTAACAACCAACCTCACAATAATTACAATAATCTTACAATATATGTGTTTGTTTGTGTGTATATATATATATATATATATATATATATAAATAAAATACTGCGCCCCTTGTAATCTAGCCCACAATGTGCTAACTTTGTTACTTACAAGATGCCAACAGACTTTGGACAGTGAGTGAATTTTGATTTATATATATGTTAGGGTAAAGTAAGAAATCTGGGTAATCCTAGGATTACCCGGGTAAAATGGATATTACCCAAGTGGCTGTGTAGATGGGGGAATTACAGTGACACTGTAATTTTTTGCCTCCACCGGGGGGTTAAAGGGGGAGAACCCTGCCGATCCTCTGCCATCCACACCAAGTGAACCTTGGGGAATGATGTTTGCATGAGAATTCAGATGGACTGAAATTAAAACATAAACTGATGGTTTTTATGGTGCAGATGTGTTGGCACATGCAGACGGTGACACTGTAACAGCCAATCTCACAATAGCTACAGTGACACTGTAACAGCCACTCTCACAATAACTTCAGAGATGCTGTAACAACCAATCTCACAATAACTTCAGAGATACTGTAACAACCAATCTCACAATAACTACGGTGGCACATTGTAACAGCCAATCTCACAATAACTTTGGTGACACTGTAACAGCCACTATCACAATAACTACGGTGGCACTGTAAAATCCAATCTCACAATAACTACAGTCACATTGTAACAACCAATCTCACAATAATTATGGTGGCTCTGTAACAGCCAATCTCACAATAACTACGGTCACATTGTAACAGCCAATCTCACAATAACTTCTGTGGCACTGTAACAGCCAATCTCACAATAACTTATGTGGCACTGTAACAGCCAATCTCACAATAACTACAGTCACATTGTAACAACCACTTTCACAATAACTACGGTGGCACTGTAACAGCCAATCTCACAATAACTTCTGTGGCACTGTAACAGCCAATCTCACAATAAATACAGTGACACTGTAACAGCCAATCTCACAATAACTACAGTGACACTGTAACAGCCAATCTCACAATAACTATGGTCACATTGTAACAGCCAATCTCAAAATAACTACGGTGACACTGTAAAAGACAAACTCACAATAACTATGATCACATTGTAACAGACACTCTCACGATAACTTGCCATTGGTCAGGTAGACACAGAGAGTCTACTCCAAAAATGTTATTGTTTAAAAAGATAGATAACATCTTTACTACCCATTCCCCAGCTTTGCACAACCAACATTTCTGCCTGTTTCTAAGCCGCTACAGACCTCCTCTTATCTCATGCATTTTTATTAGCTTTTCACAACAAGACACTGCTAATTCATGTGTGCCATATAGATAACATTGCACTCACTCCTGTGGAGTTGTGCAGGACTCAGCACTAATTGGCTAAACTGCAAGTCTGTAAATAGCTCTGAGATAAGGGGGCAGCCTGCAGAGACTTAGATACAAGGTAATCACAGAGGTAAAAAGTGTATTAATATAACTGTGTTGGTTATGCAAAACTGGGGAATGGGTAATAAAGAGATTATCTATCTTTTTAAACAATAAAAACATTGGAGTAGACTGTCCCTTTAATGAATAAAGTTAGATTCACCCTACATGTTCTTGTCAGAAAGAATACACAAATATTACACGCATGTACATGTAAACTACATGGTGCAGGTGTCTTGGAATACGTAGATGGTCGCGCTTTAACCGGACTTTCACAATAACTAAGACCCTCACTGTCTGTCAAGTAGACACCAGAGAGATATGCAGAGGTAAAGGGATTAATGAATAAAAATGAGATCAATAAGCCCTTGTTCCTCTCACATAAATACTAACACGTGCACGCATGTACACAGCACTGCAGCTACAATGGAAAATACACAATCAATTTCGAATACTTAAATAACTTATAGCAAATTTGGCTGAAATCCAGCTTGACCTGGCAGTCGCCGCAAACCATGGAAAAGTCATTTTGAAAGTACTGAGATAGGGAGTATTTTCTACAGGGCCTCGTGAGAATCTTTAGACGTTACACCTCAGAAGTAATAACGTATTTCTGCTTAAAAAGCTACAAAAATCTAGAATAGAGTCAACGTTAATTTGTTTGTTTGCGATAAACTAACTGCAGCTTGAACAGGTTTCTCCTAGCAACCACATCAAAGGAAAAGCTGCTCCTTTTGCCTTCCTGTAGAGGCCACAGACCACTTGTAGGGCTGTGACAGGAAGTAATAGACACTGCACAGATGTAATGAATAATACATACTGCAATGATTTGTATTAAAGGGACAAAATACCCAAATGTTGAAGCACATGAAAGTGATGCATCATAGCTGTAAAAAGCTGAAAATATCACCTGAATATCTCTATGTAAGAAAGAAAGATATTTATCCTCATCCTAAGTATTCACACCACACTGTAATGAGACTTTAAGCAGCCAGTCAGTATGCTTGTCCCAGGACTTGCTAAGGAGTGTGTATCTGTCATGTGCAGGCACAGTCATGTTATTTTCATAATCAGTTTAAGTAAGTTCTATGAAATCTCATGAGATCACAGCAAAAGCAAAGCATTACCCCAGCACTGCTGATGCTGATTGGCTATTGTTTTTTTTTGTTGTTGTTTTTTTTTCTTTTCAACTTGCAGCTGGACAGCAGCTAAAGTATAACTGTTTACACAACACTTACTCTGGTGAGCTGAAGACATTGTGAGGTAAAATATCTTTCTTTTTTTACATAGAGATGCTCAGGTGATATTTTCCTGTCAGCTTTTTAGTTATACTGCATCAGTTTCAAGTGATTTAGCATATGAGTATTATGTCCCTTTAAGTATAACTCAGTGCTTAGTGCTTTTTTATAACAACAATGAAACAGACTGTTTTATATCCCTTTAAAGTAGGGAATGTATATATTAGATCATTATCAAATCTATATGGGAGTTACTGCATAGTGAATGTACAATCTAATCAAGCTTGTAAGTGAAAACATTTCTCTTGTGTCTTAGGTGGGCCAAGTGACTCATTTGCTTTGTGATACTGTTAAAGAAACACAAAACTCCACAAATCACTTTCATGGTTCAAATTGAGTGAAAAATAAAAAAAATATAATTTAATTCTTTTATTAAATTTATTTTGTTCGCTTAAAGGGCCATAATACCCAAATGTTGAAAGTGATGCAGCATAGCTGTAAAAAGCCGACTAGAAAATATCACCTGAGCATCTCTATGTAAAAAAGAAAGATATTTTACCTAAAAAGTTTCTCAGTAGCCACATCCCATTGTAAAGGACTTCTAAGCAACAAATCAGTATGTCTGTCCCGGGACAGCGGAAGGAGCAAGCTTACGTGCACTCTCATCTTATTTCCCTCTCATGAGAATTAAGTGAAATCTCATGAGATCACAGTAAGAGTTCATGACCTCAGCACTGATGATGCTGATTGGCTGCTGTTCATTTCTTCATTTTTTTTTTTACCTGCAGCTGGGCAGCAGCTGAGTATAATTTTTACACAGAACTAACTCTGCTGAGCTGAGGAAATTGTGAGGTAAAATATCTTCTTTTTTTACATAGAGATGCTCAGGTGATATTTTCCTGTCAGCTTTTTACAGTTATACTGCATCAGTGTCAAGTGATTTAGCATATAAGTATTATGTCCCTTTAAAAAAGGTTTACCTTTGCTAGCTTTAGTTGCATTTCTTAAAGTTTGCGTTAGCATTACGCCAGATACCAATTTATAATTTTTTTGCGCCTTTGGAGAACAAAAAATTCTCCTTCAAATACGCCCATTATAGTTCTCCATAGGTACTGAGAACAGCATTAGAGATCATTATGTCTTTGAGCTCGTGTCGTGCTAACATCTATTTCTGATGGAGTTCTTTCTGATTCTAGCAGGTCTATCTTTGACTAGATACATTTGCCAAATATAGAACGCAAAATAGCCCCACAAAGAACAAGAATTCTATTAATAATTTGAATGTGTTATGGTTATATAGGGTCATTATTTTAACAAAGTTAAAGTAAAAATGTATTGTAGTAACACACCAAAATAAATGTGTAAATTTGCCCCGTGTAAAACACGAATGTACTAGATTACTTAAAGAGGGCAAAAAATACTACCTAAAAAACCCCACAGGTTTTAAATGATGAATCAGAACTTCCTTTTTTCACGTGGAGAAATTCATCATAATTCGCACAAGCTCACCTTCCAAACAGCGCAAATTGATACATAATTGATCAATTTGTGCGCACCGTTGCGCCTCTCCAAGGGCGAGCTGCAGAGAATTCTCCTAGCCCTTGAGAAATCTACTCCGAAGACTTTACAAATTAGTAAACTATTACACCGCACAACAACCCAAAACAGCTGGAATTTTCACAATGTCTGCAAAAATATATAAGAGACATTTATGGAAGACAAAAATACAAATCACATGATGTTTGGTGAATAACGTTATATCATTTTAACAACACTAAAATAAAGTAGGGATTCGAGCAATTGACCAATCAAAAAGCAATAAAGGTTCATGAAACCCAATTTTTTTTCTTTCATGATTCAGATAGAGCAAACAATGTTTGTTTTTGAAACAGTTTCCAATTTACTTCTATTGTCAAATGTATTCTGTTCTCTTGGTATCCTTTGTTGCAAAGCAGGTAGGAAGGCTGAGGCGCATAAACATGTCTGGAGCAATATATGGCAGCAGTTTTACATTATACATTTGCAAGAAGAGAAGGTGGCAGCTGTGTTTGTGGTTGTGTAGTTCTCCACACCTGTGCAAGCTACCTACCGATGTATTCTTTTCAACAAAGGAAAGAAAGAGAACAAAGTAAATGTGATAATACAAGTTAATTGGAACTGAATCATAAAAGAAAAAATGATTAGAAGTAGAAATAATAAGTTCTGGTGTGTGCATTAGCTTTCACTGTTTAATCATTGTATACAGTACACATTAGGTAATAAATACACCAGTATGCTGTGCCTTACACGTGCATGTAGATGCTACACACAGGCACACAGTATGGTTGAGTCTAGAGGGCAGTTACTTGCCATAGTGCCATATCACCAACCTGTACTCACCCAGGCTGACTGTCTACACTAGGGCTCCGGGGGGCCAAGATCCCAGACCCCTCCCGTTCTGTAAACTTCCTTTGTCTCTTCTTCTTAGTTTTGTTACCTGAAACTAAGTTATATAAGAGAGAGGGAGGTAAGTGCCCGTGTGAGACAGATGCTTAACGATACCAGTGCATGGCACAACATACCAAGGTAAAAGCACAGCACGATTACTATATATCTAATAGTTATGTATTCATACATATGGGGATAACTCTGTACCTCACATACAGTCATACATACATACATACAGGGGATAACCGTGTATCTCACATACAGTCATACATACATACAGGGGATAACCGTGTATCTCACATACAGTCATACATACATACATACAGGGGATAACCGTGTATCTCACATACAGTCATACATACATACATACAGGGGATAACCGTGTACCTCACATACAGTCATACATACATATAGGGATAACTCTGTACCTCACATACAGTCATACATACATATGGGGATAACTCTGTACCTCACATACAGTCATACATACATACATACATACAGGGGATAACTCTGTACCTCACATACAGTCATACATACATACATACAGGGGATAACCATGTACCTCACATACAGTCATACATACATACATACAGTGGATAACTCTGTACCTCACATACAGTCATACATACATACAGGGGATAACTCTGTACCTCACATACAGTCATACATACATACAGGGGATAACTCTGTACCTCACATACAGTCATACATACATACATACAGGGGATAACTCTGTACCTCACATACAGTCATACATACATATGGGGATAACTCTGTACCTCACATACAGTCATACATACATACATACAGGGGATAACTCTGTACCTCACATACAGTCATACATACATACATACAGGGGATAACTCTGTACCTCACATACAGTCATACATACATACAGGGGATAACTCTGTACCTCACATACAGTCATACATACATACAGGCGATAACTCTGTACCTCACATACAGTCATACATACATACAGGGGATAACTCTGTACCTCACATACAGTCATACATACATACAGGGGATAACTCTGTACCTCACATACAGTCATACATACATACAGGGGATAACTCTGTACCTCACATACAGTCATACATACATACAGGGGATAACTCTGTACCTCACGTACAGTCATACATACATACATACAGGGGATAACTCTGTACCTCACATACAGTCATACATACATACATACAGGGGATACCTCTGTACCTCACATACAGTCATACATACATACAGGGGATACCTCTGTACCTCACATACAGTCATACATACATACAGGGGATAACTCTGTACCTCACGTACAGTCATACATACATACAGGGGATAACCATGTACCTCACATACAGTCATACATACATACAAGGGATAACCGTGTACCTCACATACAGTCATACATACATACATACAGGGGATAACTCTGTACCTCACATACAGTCATACATACATACAGGGGATAACTCTGTACCTCACATACAGTCATACATACATACAAGGGATAACTCTGTACCTCACATACAGTCATACATACATATGGGGATAACTCTGTACCTCACATACATACATACATACATACAGAGGATAACTCTGTACCTCACATACATACATACATACATACAAGGGATAACCGTGTACCTCACATACAGTCATACATACATACAGGGGATAACCATGTACCTCACATACAGTCATACATACATACATACAGGGGATAACTCTGTACCTCACATACATACATACATACATACAGGGGATAACCATGTACCTCACATACATACATACATACATACATACATACATACATACAGGGGATAACCATGTACCTCACATACACTCATACATACATACATACAGGGGATAACTCTGTACCTCACATACATACATACATACATACATACAGGGGATAACCATGTACCTCACATACACTCATACATACATACATACAGGGGATAACCATGTACCTCACATACAGTCATACATACATACAGGGGATAACTCTGTACCTCACATACAGTCATACATACATGCAGGGGATAACTCTGTACCTCACATACATACATACATACATACATACAGGGGATAACTCTGTACCTCACATACATACATACATACATACATACAGGGGATAACCATGTACCTCACACTCATACATACATACAGGGGATAACCATGTACCTCACATACAGTCATACATACATACAGGGGATAACTCTGTACCTCACATACAGTCATACATACATACAGGGGATAACTCTGTACCTCATATACATACATACATACATACAGGGGATAACTCTGTACCTCACATACAGTCATACATACATACAGGGGATAACTCTGTACCTCACATACAGTCATACATATATACATACATACAGGGGATAACCGTGTACCTCACATACAGTCATACATATATACATACAGGGGATAACCGTGTACCTCACATACAGTCATACATACATACAGGGGATAACTCTGTACCTCACATACAGTCATACATATATACATACATACAGGGGATAACCGTGTACCTCACATACAGTCATACATATATACATACAGGGGATAACCGTGTACCTCACATACAGTCATACATACATACAGGGGATAACTCTGTACCTCACATACATACATACATACATACATACATACAGGGGATAACTCTGTACCTCACATACAGTCATACATATATACATACATACAGGGGATAACCGTGTACCTCACATACAGTCATACATATATACATACAGGGGATAACCGTGTACCTCACATACAGTCATACATACATACATACAGGGGATAACCGTGTACCTCACATACAGTCATACATATATACATACAGGGGATAACCGTGTACCTCACATACAGTCATACATACATACAGGGGATAACTCTGTACCTCACATACATACATACATACATACAGGGGATAACCGTGTACCTCACATACAGTCATACATACATACAGGGGATAACTCTGTACTTCACATACAGTCATACATACATACATACATACATACAGGGGATAACTCCGTACCTCACATACAGTCATACATACATAGAGGGGATAACTCTGTACTTCACATACAGTCATACATACATACAGGGGATAACTCTGTACCTCACATACAGTCATACATACATACAGGGGATAACCATGTACCTCACATACAGTCATACATACATACATACAGGGGATAACTCCGTACCTCACATACATACATACATACATACATACATACATACATACAGGGGATAACTCTGTACCTCACATACAGTCATACATACATACAGGGGATAACCATGTACCTCACATACAGTCATACATACATACATACAGGGGATAACTCCGTACCTCACATACATACATACATACATACATACAGGGGATAACTCTGTACTTCACATACAGTCATACATACATACAGGGGATAACTCTGTACCTCACATACAGTCATACATACATACAGGGGATAACTCTGTACCTCACATACAGTCATACATACATACAAGGGATAACTCTGTACCTCACATACAGTCATACATACATACAGGGGATAACTCTGTACCTCACATACAGTCATACATACATACTTACAGGGGATAACTCTGTACCTCACATACATACATACATACATACAGGGGATAATCGTGTACCTCACATACATACATACATACATACAGGGGATAATCGTGTACCTCACATACAGTCATACATACATATGGGGATAACTCTGTACCTCACATACAGTCATACATACATACATACAGGGGATAATCGTGTACCTCACATACAGTCATACATACATATGGGGATAACTGTGTACCTCACATACAGTCATACATACATACATGGGATAACTCTGTACCTCACATACAGTCATACATACATACAGGGGATAATCGTGTACCTCACATACAGTCATACATACATACAGGGGATAACTCTGTACCTCACATACAGTCATACATACATACAGGGGATAATCGTGTACCTCACATACACTCATACATACATACAGGGGATAACTCTGTACCTCACATACATACATACATACAGGGGATAACTCTGTACCTCACATACAGTCATACATACATACAGGGGATAACCGTGTACCTCACATACAGTCATACATACATACATACAGGGGATAATCGTGTACCTCACATACAGTCATACATACATACAGGGGATAACTCTGTACCTCACATACAGTCATACATACATACAGGGGATAACTCTGTACCTCACATACATACATACATACAGGGGATAACCGTGTACCTCACATACAGTCATACATACATACATACATACAGGGGATAACCGTGTACCTCACATACAGTCATACATACATACAGGGGATAACTCTGTACCTCACATACAGTCATACATACATATGGGGATAACTCTGTACCTCACATACAGTCATACATACATACAAGGGATAACTCTGTACCTCACATACAGTCATACATACATACAGGGGATAACTCTGTACCTCACATACACTCATACATACATACAGGGGATAACTCTGTACCTCACATACAGTCATACATACATACAGGGGATAACCGTGTATCTCACGTACAGTCATACATACATACAGGGGATAACTCTGTACCTCACATACAGTCATACATACATACAGGGGATAACTCTGTACCTCACATACAGTCATACATACATACAGGGGATAACTCTGTACCTCACATACAGTCATACATACATACATACAGGGGATAACTCTGTACCTCACATACAGTCATACATACATACAGGGGATAACTCTGTACCTCACATACAGTCATACATACAGGGGATAACTCTGTACCTCACATACAGTCATACATACATACAGGGGATAACTCTGTACCTCACATACAGTCATACATACATACAGGGGATAACTCTGTACCTCACATACAGTCATACATACATACAGGGGATAACCGTGTATCTCATATACAGTCATACATACATACAGGGGATAACTCTGTACCTCACATACAGTCATACATACATACAGGGGATAGCCGTGTACCTCACATACAGTCATACATACATACAGGCGATAACTCTGTACCTCACATACAGTCATACATACATACAGGCGATAACTCTGTACCTCACATACAGTCATACATACATACAGGGGATAACTCTGTACCTCACATACAGTCATACATACATACATGGGATAACTCTGTACCTCACATACAGTCATACATACATACAGGGGATAACTCTGTACCTCACATACAGTCATACATACATACAGGCGATAACTCTGTACCTCACATACAGTCATACATACATACAGGGGATAACTCTGTACCTCACATACAGTCATACATACATACAGGGGATAGCCGTGTACCTCACATACAGTCATACATACATACAGGCGATAACTCTGTACCTCACATACAGTCATACATACATACAGGCGATAACTCTGTACCTCACATACAGTCATACATACATACAGGGGATAACTCTGTACCTCACATACAGTCATACATACATACATGGGATAACTCTGTACCTCACATACAGTCATACATACATACAGGGGATAACTCTGTACCTCACATACAGTCATACATACATACAGGCGATAACTCTGTACCTCACATACAGTCATACATACATACATACAGGGGATAATCGTGTACCTCACATACAGTCATACATACATACAGGGGATAACTCTGTACCTCACATACAGTCATACATACATACAGGGGATAACTCTGTACCTCACATACAGTCATACATACATATGGGGATAACTCTGTACCTCACATACAGTCATACATACATACATACAGGGGATAACTCTGTACCTCACATACAGTCATACATACATACAGGGGATAACTCTGTACCTCACATACAGTCATACATACATACATACAGGGGATAACTCTGTACCTCACATACAGTCATACATACATACAGGGGATAACTCTGTACCTCACATACAGTCATACATACATACATGGGATAACTCTGTACCTCACATACAGTCATACATACATACAGGGGATAACCGTGTACCTCACATACAGTCATACATACATACAGGGGATAACCGTGTACCTCACATACACTCATACATACATACATACAGGGGATAACTCTGTACCTCACATACAGTCATACATACATACAGGAGATAACTCTGTACCTCACATACAGTCATACATACATACAGGGGATAACTCTGTACCTCACATACACTCATACATACATACAGGGGATAACTCTGTACCTCACATACAGTCATACATACATACAGGGGATAACCGTGTACCTCACATACAGTCATACATACATACAGGGGATAACCATGTACCTCACATACAGGCATACATACATACAGGGGATAACTCTGTACCTCATATACAGTCATACATACATACATACAGGGGATAACCGTGTACCTCACATACAGTCATACATACATACAGGGGATAACTCTGTACCTCATATACAGTCATACATACATACATACAGGGGATAACCATGTACCTCACAGTCATACATACATACATACAGGGGATAACCTTGTATCTCACATACAGTCATACATACATACAGGGGATAAGTCTGTACCTCACATACAGTCATACATACATACAGGGGATAACTCTGTACCTCACATACAGTCATACATACATACAGGGGATAACTCTGTACCTCACATACAGTCATACATACATACAAGGGATAACTCTGTACCTCACATACAGTCATACATACATACATACAGGGGATAACCGTGTACCTCACATACAGTCATACATACATACAGGGGATAACTCTGTACCTCACATACAGTCATACATACATACATACATACAGGGGATAACCGTGTATATCACATACAGTCATACATACATACAGGGGATAACTCTGTACCTCACATACAGTCATACATACATACAGGGGATAACCGTGTATCTCACATACAGTCATACATACATACATACAGGGGATACCTCTGTACCTCACATACAGTCATACATACATACAGGGGATAACTCTGTACCTCACATAGAGTCATACATACATACAGGGGATAACTCTGTACCTCACATACAGTCATACATACATACAGGGGATAACCGTGTATCTCACATACAGTCATACATACATACAGGGGATAACTCTGTACCTCACATACAGTCATACATACATACAGGGGATAACTCTGTACCTCACATACAGTCATACATACATACAGGGGATAACTCTGTACCTCACATACAGTCATACATACATACATGGGATAACTCTGTACCTCACATACAGTCATACATACATACATACATACAGGGGATAACCGTGTACCTCACATACAGTCATACATACATACAGGGGATAACCGTGTACCTCACATACACTCATACATACATACATACAGGGGATAACTCTGTACCTCACATACAGTCATACATACATA
The DNA here is from genome assembly GCF_027579735.1 of Bombina bombina. NCBI lineage: Eukaryota > Metazoa > Chordata > Amphibia > Anura > Bombinatoridae > Bombina > Bombina bombina. Next base: position 99,363,930 of record NC_069510.1, read on the forward strand.
CAGGAGATAACTCTGTACCTCACATACAGTCATACATACATACAGGGGATAACTCTGTACCTCACATACACTCATACATACATACAGGGGATAACTCTGTACCTCACATACAGTCATACATACATACAGGGGATAACCGTGTACCTCACATACAGTCATACATACATACAGGGGATAATCGTGTACCTCACATACACTCATACATACATACAGGGGATAACTCTGTACCTCACATACATACATACATACAGGGGATAACTCTGTACCTCACATACAGTCATACATACATACAGGGGATAACCGTGTACCTCACATACAGTCATACATACATACATACAGGGGATAATCGTGTACCTCACATACAGTCATACATACATACAGGGGATAACTCTGTACCTCACATACAGTCATACATACATACAGGGGATAACTCTGTACCTCACATACATACATACATACAGGGGATAACTGTGTACCTCACATACAGTCATACATACATACATACATACATACATACAGGGGATAACCGTGTACCTCACATACAGTCATACATACATACAGGGGATAACTCTGTACCTCACATACAGTCATACATACATATGGGGATAACTCTGTACCTCACATACAGTCATACATACATACAGGGGATAACTCTGTACCTCACATACAGTCATACATACATACATACAGGGGATAACTCTGTACCTCACATACAGTCATACATACATACAGGGGATAACTCTGTACCTCACATACAGTCATACATACAGGGGATAACTCTGTACCTCACATACAGTCATACATACATACAGGGGATAACTCTGTACCTCACATACAGTCATACATACATACAGGGGATAACTCTGTACCTCACATACAGTCATACATACATACAGGGGATAACCGTGTATCTCATATACAGTCATACATACATACAGGGGATAACTCTGTACCTCACATACAGTCATACATACATACAGGGGATAGCCGTGTACCTCACATACAGTCATACATACATACAGGCGATAACTCTGTACCTCACATACAGTCATACATACATACAGGCGATAACTCTGTACCTCACATACAGTCATACATACATACAGGGGATAACTCTGTACCTCACATACAGTCATACATACATACATGGGATAACTCTGTACCTCACATACAGTCATACATACATACAGGGGATAACTCTGTACCTCACATACAGTCATACATACATACAGGCGATAACTCTGTACCTCACATACAGTCATACATACATACAGGGGATAACTCTGTACCTCACATACAGTCATACATATATACAGGGGATAGCCGTGTACCTCACATACAGTCATACATACATACAGGCGATAACTCTGTACCTCACATACAGTCATACATACATGCAGGCGATAACTCTGTACCTCACATACAGTCATACATACATACAGGGGATAACTCTGTACCTCACATACAGTCATACATACATACATGGGATAACTCTGTACCTCACATACAGTCATACATACATACAGGGGATAACTCTGTACCTCACATACAGTCATACATACATACAGGCGATAACTCTGTACCTCACATACAGTCATACATACATACATACAGGGGATAATCGTGTACCTCACATACAGTCATACATACATACAGGGGATAACTCTGTACCTCACATACAGTCATACATACATACAGGGGATAACTCTGTACCTCACATACAGTCATACATACATATGGGGATAACTCTGTACCTCACATACAGTCATACATACATACATACAGGGGATAACTCTGTACCTCACATACAGTCATACATACATACAGGGGATAACTCTGTACCTCACATACAGTCATACATACATACATACAGGGGATAACTCTGTACCTCACATACAGTCATACATACATACAGGGGATAACTCTGTACCTCACATACAGTCATACATACATACATGGGATAACTCTGTACCTCACATACAGTCATACATACATACCGGGTATAACCGTGTACCTCACATACAGTCATACATACATACAGGGGATAACCGTGTACCTCACATACACTCATACATACATACATACATACAGGGGATAACTCTGTACCTCACATACAGTCATACATACATACAGGAGATAACTCTGTACCTCACATACAGTCATACATACATACAGGGGATAACTCTGTACCTCACATACACTCATACATACATACAGGGGATAACTCTGTACCTCACATACAGTCATACATACATACAGGGGATAACCGTGTACCTCACATACAGTCATACATACATACAGGGGATAACCATGTACCTCACATACAGGCATACATACATACAGGGGATAACTCTGTACCTCATATACAGTCATACATACATACATACAGGGGATAACCGTGTACCTCACATACAGTCATACATACATACAGGGGATAACTCTGTACCTCATATACAGTCATACATACATACATACAGGGGATAACCATGTACCTCACAGTCATACATACATACATACAGGGGATAACCTTGTATCTCACATACAGTCATACATACATACAGGGGATAAGTCTGTACCTCACATACAGTCATACATACATACAGGGGATAACTCTGTACCTCACATACAGTCATACATACATACAGGGGATAACTCTGTACCTCACATACAGTCATACATACATACAAGGGATAACTCTGTACCTCACATACAGTCATACATACATACAGGGGATAACCGTGTACCTCACATACAGTCATACATACATACAGGGGATAACTCTGTACCTCACATACAGTCATACATACATACATACAGGGGATAACCGTGTATATCACATACAGTCATACATACATACAGGGGATAACTCTGTACCTCACATACAGTCATACATACATACAGGGGATAACTCTGTACCTCACATAGAGTCATACATATATACATACATACAGGGGATAACCATGTACCTCACATACAGTCATACATACATACAGGGGATAACCGTGTACCTCACATACAGTCATACATACATACAGGGGATAACTCTGTACCTCACATACAGTCATACATACATACAGGGGATAACCGTGTATCTCACATACAGTCATACATACATACAGGGGATAACTCTGTACCTCACATACAGTCATACATACATACAGGGGATAACTCTGTACCTCACATACAGTCATACATACATACAGGGGATAACTCTGTACCTCACATACAGTCATACATACATACAGGGGATAACCGTGTATCTCACATACAGTCATACATACATACAGGGGATAACTCTGTACCTCACATACAGTCATACATACATACAGGGGATAACCGTGTACCTCACATACAGTCATACATACATGGGATAACTGTGTACCATATATACATACATACATATGGGGATAACCATGTACCTCACATACAGTCATACATACATACATATGGGGATAACCGTGTACCTCACATACACTCATACATACAGGGGATAGCCGTGTACCTCAGAGTACCTCACGTAAGTCATACATATATATGGGAATAACCATGTAACTCACATTCATTCATACATAAGGGGATAACCATGTGCCTCATATATATTCATACATACATACATACAAAGGATAGCTGTGTACCGCACAGTACGTCACATACAGTCACACATATATATATATAGAGGGGATAGCCATGTACCTCACATACATTTATACATAGATATTGGGGATAACTGTATACCTCACATAAAGTCATACATACATACAGGGGATAGTCGTGTACCTCACATACAGTTACATACAGGGGATAGCTGTGTACCTTACATACAATCATACATACAGGGGATAACCGTGTAAGTCACGTACAGTCATACATACAGGGGATAACTGTGTAAGTCACATACAGTCATACATACAGGGGATAACTGTGTAAGTCACGTACAGTCATACATACAGGGGATAACTGTGTAAGTCACATACAGTCATACATACAGGGGATAACTGTGTAAGTCACATACAGTCATACATACAGGGGATAACTGTGTAAGTCACATACAGTCATACATACAGGGGATAACCGTGTAAGTCACATACAGTCATACATACAGGGGATAACCGCGTAAGTCACATACAGTCATACATACAGGGGATAACTGTGTAAGTCACATACAGTCATACATACAGGGGATAACTGTGTAAGTCACATACAGTTATACATACAGAGGATAACCGTGTAAGTCATGTACAGTCATACATACAGGGGATAACTGTGTAAGTCACATACAGTCATACATACAGGGGATAACTGTGTAAGTCACATACAGTCATACATAATACAAGTACACCAGGGATAGCCTTGTATAGAAGAATCAGGGATGTCAGGGTAAGAGACAGCTTTGCATGAGGGAGATCAGGGATGTCAGGGTAAGAGACAGCTGTGTATAGGAGTGATCAGAGTAAGAGACAGTTGTGTATAGGAGCAATCAGAGTAAGAGACAGCTGTATATAGTAGCGATCAGAGTAAGAGACTGCTGTGTATGGGAGAAGTCAGAGTAAGAGACAGCTGTGTATAGAAACAATCAGAGTAAGAGACAATTGTATATAGGAGCGATCAGAGTAAGTGACAGCTGTGTATGGGAGCAATCAGAGTAAGAGACAGCTGTGTATGGGAGAAGTCAGAGTAAGACCCTGCTGTGTATAGGAGCGATCAGAGTAAGAGACAGCTCTGTATGAGAGAAGTCAGGGTAAGAGACAGCTGTGTATAGGACAAGACAGGGTAAGAGACAGCTGTGTATAGGAGAAGTCAGGGTAAGAGACAGCTGTGTATAGGAGAATTCAAGGTAAGAGACAGCTGTGTATAGGACAAGTCAGGATAAGAGACAGTTGTGTATAGGAGAAGTGAGAAGTCAGGGTTAGAGACAGTTGTGTATAGGAGAAGTCAAGGTAAGAGAAAGCATTGTACTTGAGATATCAGAGATATCAGGATTAGAGACTGTATTTGTGAGTGTTCACACACATCACAATGAGACATTGCTATAAAGTGCTGCTTTACAAAGAGCTGTAAGGGTGACAACAGAAGGCTTTGCCTTCCCTGACTAATTTGGAGGTCCCAGCCCCCCCGGAAGACAATGAATGGAGCACTTACCTTTCTTGGAGCTCATGTCAGAGTTGGGGTGGCAATGTGGGGGAGAACAGACATAGTGAGTGAGCAGAGACAGGGTGGAGAGACAGTAAAGAGACAGCTGCAGAAACAAGAGATAACAGCTGCAAGACACAAAATAGAGAGGGGGTCAGACAGGACTGGTCTAAGCAGAGGAACAGACAGCAATAGCCAGGGACTGGGGAGGGGGCTGATAGTGTGAGACGGCAGCAGGGCTATAGAGGGACAGCTGCAAGCAGGAGGAGGGACAGCTTATGTCACAGAGGGAGGAGACATGTGACATCAGAAGAGGCAGCCTGACCTGCTCCCCCCACTCACACAGAGGTGACACTGGCATTGTGCATGTACCAATGCTTGCAGCCCACTGGCACTGCCAGGGTTAAAGGCTGGTCAAGTCAGCCCTCACTGCTGTTATCTGTGCTAATAACGACCAGCAATAATGATCTCTATTTATATCTGTGTACTGGGGGAGGAAGGCTTCTGTACAATGCTCAGTATGGGGTGGCATAACTGGAGCCCTGCACTGAGCATGTGTCATACAGCTGCTCTCAGCCTACAGCATACAATTGTCTTTTTATACATTATGTGTTTGTTTATTAATATATAAATGGTTGTGGTGTAGAGACATTGGTAAAAAAGTGATACACTTTCTCATCTAAATTGTATTATTATTAATATAATAATAATAATCCAAATTGGTTCCACATCTCAATGGTGAGAAATTAGACGTTGACATGAAACAAACATAAAATCAGCTTTGTTTGCTACAGCGTTTCAGTAAGATAATTGCGTGGTTGTGCCATTCAGCTAAACCACCCTAATCACATACACCATACTAAAAAAAACAGACTATGAGAAACTGACTTTTACCTCAATTTTTACGCATGTATTCGGAAGCAAAATACCTGCCCAAACCAAAAACGGAGACTTATTGACACTAATAAACTAATATTATTTCAAGTTAAATAATTGCAATCAGAAATCAACATTTTAATGTCAGGTTTGAGTTATTTATTGTCGCCTAGATTACGAGTTTTGCGTTAGAGGCTGTGCGGTGCTAACAAGCAGTTTATGCTCACCGCTCGCTTACAGACAGCGCTGGTATTACGGGTTTTTACAAACCCGGCGTTAACCGCAAAAAAAGTGAGCGTAGAGCAAAATTTAGCTCCACATCTCACCTCAATACCAGCGCTGCTTACGTTAGCGGTGAGCTGGTAAAACGTGCTCGTGCACGATTTGACCATAGGAATCAATGGGGGAGAGCCGGCTGAAAAAAACCCTAACACCTGCAAAAAAGCAGTGTAAAGCTCCTAATGCAGCCCCATTGTTTCCTATGGGAAAATACATTTTATGTTTACACCTAACACCCTAACATGAACCCCGAGTCTAAACACCCCTAATCTTACACTTATTAACCCCTAATATGCCGCCCCCAACATCGCCGTCACCTACATTATATTATTAACCCCTAATCTGCCGCTCTGGACATCGCCGCCACCTACATTATACTTATGAACCCCTAATCTGCTGCCCCCAACATCGCCGACACCTACATTATATTTATTAACCCCTAATCTGCCGCCACCAACCTACATTTATTAACCCCTAATCTGCTGCCCCCAACGTCGCTGCCACTATAATAAAGTTATTAACCCCTAAACCTAAGTCTAACCCTAACCCCCCTAACTTAAATATAATTTAAATAAATCTAAATAAAATTACTACAATTAACTAAATAATTCCTATTTAAAACAAAATACTTACCTATAAAATAAACCCTAAGCTAGCTACAATGTAACTAATAGTTACATTTGTATCTATCTTAGGGTTCATTTTTATTTTACAGGCAAGTTTGTATTTATTTTAACTAGGTACAATAGTCATTAAATAGTTATTAAGTATTTAATAACTACCTAGTGAAAATAAAGACAAATTTACCTGTAAAATAAAACCTAACCTAAGTTACAATTACACCTAACACTACACTACAATTAAATTAATTACATAAATTAAATACAATTAATTTAAATTAATTAAAATTATCTAAAGTACAAATAAAAATAAACACTAAATTACAGAAAATAATAAAGAAATTACAAGATTTTTAAACTAATTACACCTACTCTAATCCCCCTAACAAAATAAAAAAGCCCCCCAAAATAAAAAAGCCCTACCCTACACAAATTTACAAATAGCCCTTAAAGGGGCCTTTTAAGGGGCATTGCCCCAAAGTAATCAGCTCTTTTACCTGTAAAAAAAAAAAATATATACCCCCCCCAACATTAAAACCCACCACCCACACAACCAACCCTACTCTAAAAGCCACACAATCCCCCCTTAAAAAAAATCTAACACTAACCCCCTGAAGATCACGTTACCGGGAGACGTCTTCACCCAACCGGGCCGAAGTCCTCAGCGAAGCCGGGAGAAGTCTTCATCCAAGCCGGGCGAAGTGGTCCGAAGTGGAACAGCCAATAGAATGCCAGCTCAATCCTATTGGTTGATTGGATCAGCCAATAGGATTCTTTATACCTTATTTCCGATTGGCTGATAGAATTCTATCAGCCAATCGGAATTGAAGGGACGCCATCTTGGATGACGTCATTTAAAGGAATCTTCATTCTGTGTTTAGCCGTCGGAAGGAGAGGATGCTCCGCGTCGGATGTCTTGAAGATGGACCCGCTCCGCGCTTGATGGATGAAGATAGAAGATGCCGTCTGGATGAAGACTTCTGCTCGTCTGGAGGACAACTTCGCCTGGCTTGGATGAAGACTTCTCCCAGCTTCGTTGAGGACTTCGGCCTGGTTGGGAGAAGACGTCTCCCGGTAAGGTGATCTTCAGGGGGTTAGTGTTAGGTTTTTTTAAGGGGGGATTGGGTGGGTTTTAGAGTAGGGTTGGTTGTGTGGGTGGTGGGTTTTAATGTTGGGGGGATTGTAATTTTTTTTTCAGGTAAAAGAGCTGATTACTTTGGGGTTTTATTTTACAGGTAAATTGGTCTTTATTTTAACTAGGTAGTTATTAAATAGTTAATAACTATTTAATAACTATTGTACCTAGTTAAAATAAATACAAAGTTGCCTGTAAAATAAAAATAAACCTTAAGCTAGATACAATGTAACTATTAGTTATATTGTAGCTATCTTATGGTTTATTTTATAGGTAAGTATTTATTTTTAAATAGGAATAATTTGTTTAATTGTAGTTATTTTATTTAGATGTATTTAAATTATATTTAAGTTAGGGGGTGTTAGGGTTAGGGTTAGACTTAGGCTTAGGGGTTAATAACTTTATTGTAGTTGCGGCGACGTTGGCGGCGGCAGATTAGGGGTTAATTAATTTAATATAGTTGCGGCGACGTTGGGGGGGCAGATTAGGGGTTAATAACTATAATGTAGGTGGCGGCGATGTTGGGGGCAGCAGATTAGGGGTTTATAAGTATAATGTAGGTGGCGGCGATGTCTGGAGCGGCAAATTAGGGGTTAATAGTATAATGCAGGTGGCGACAATGTCGGGGGCAGCAGATTAGGGGTTAATAAGTGTAAGATTAGGGGTGTTTAGACTCAGGGTTCATGTTAGGGTGTTAGGTGCAGACATATTTTTTCTTTCCCCATAGGAAAGAATGGGGCTGCGTTAGGAGCTGAACGCTGCTTTTTTGCAGGTGTTAGGTTTTTTTTCAGCCAGCTCAGCCCCATTGTTTCCTATGGGGAAATCGTGCACGAGCACGTTTAGCCAGCTTACCACTACCGTAAGCAACGCTGGTATCAATGTGGGATGTGGAGCTAAATTTTGCTCAACACTCACTTTTCTGAGCAGAAAACTCGTAATACCAGCGTTGTCTTAAGGGAGCAGTGAAAAAAAGGCTTGTTAGCACCGCACAGCCTTACCAACAAAACTTGTGATCTAAGCGTTAGGGTTTATTTTATTGGTAAGTATTTAGTTTTAAATAGGAATTATTTAGTTAATTGCAGTAATTTTATTTAGATTTATTTAAATTATATTTGTTAGGTGGGGTTAGGGTTAGACTTAGGTTTAGGGGTTAATAACTTTATTATAGTGGCGGCGACGTTGAGGGCGGCAGATTAGGGGTTAATAAATGTAGGTAGGTGGCGGCGATGTTAGGGACGGCAGATTAGGGGTTAATAACATTTAACTAGTGTTTGTGATGCGGGAGTGCGGCGGTTTAGGGGTTAATATATTTATTATACTGGCGGCGATGTCCGGTTCGGCAGATTAGGGGTTAAAATATTTATTTTAGTGTTTGCGATGTGGGAGGGCCTCGGTTTAGGGGTTAATAGGTAGTTTATGGGTGTTAGTGTACTTTTTAGCACTTTAGTTAAGAGTTTTATGCTACAGCGTTGTAGTGTAAAACTCTTAACTACTGACTTTGAAATGCGGTACCAGTCTTGATAGGAGAGGGTCTACCGCTCACTTTTTGACTCGTAATACCGGCGCTATGCAAGTCCCATTGAAAATATAGGATACGCAATTGACGTAAGTGGATTTGCGGTATTTTCGAGTCTGGCCAAAAAAGTGAGCGGCACACCTGTACCTGCAAGGCTCGTAATACCAGCGGGCGTTAAAAAGCAGCGTTGGGACCGGCCAACGCTGCTTTTTAAGCCTAACGCACAACTCATATTCTAGCCATGTGTTAATAGTTTAAAATTTGGATTTGAGCTATAAGACCTGTTTGTTTAAAGAGACAGTCTACACCTTGGTCATCCTAAAGTCTTACCTTAGGTTAAGCTGCAAATAGCTTCATGCACCTTTTCTATATCATGCAGCAGGGACAGTCTGTTTCACATTGGCTAAACATATGCAAAGAGATTTGTGGGTGTGGTGTGGGTGGGATCAAAAGTGGCGAGTAACTTTTTATCATAACCCTGCCCAGCATCACCCACACCTCCCAAACACACACACCACCTTACCCCTCCTGCCATTACTCCCCACTACCTGGAAATCATCTAGCAATGGGAGGTATGCATCATACTGGTGGGGGCTAGTGCCACCCTGGCAACTAGACATGTGCATGGAGAAAAAATTAGTTTCGGATCGATTCGGAATTTTTGAAGTTCGGTTCGGATCGATTCGAATTTGGAAAATTTCGAATCGATTAGTTTCGGATTCGTTTCGGATTCATTCGGATTTGAAGAAATTCGGCTGTATTCGGTTCGATTTGGTTTGTAAATTCGGCAATTCGGTAAGTGTTAGGTGTGATTAGACTAGTATTATACTGTATATTAGGTGTTAACCTAACATACTGTATAATACAAGTGTAATCCAATGGCCATCCGAATTTACGATTCGATTCGGAAAATTCGGCAAAATTTTAATTCAGAAATTCGGTTCGATCCGAATCGCCGAATTTGCCGAATTTCCGAATCGAACCGAATCGCACATGTCTACTGGCAACACCACAGCCTTTAGAGAATGCCACCAGTGGCTTTATAGTACTCTCACAGAATCTCACAAACCAAGAGACCTTAGTGTGCGGAACCTGGAAGTCTCAGCTAATGCCCAAAGTGTGTAATGAAGCTGGAATGCAAAATCTTATCACAGGGCAGAGAGAATGTGACAGCTGATAACAAATGCAAATGAAATGACGCTGTTTTCAGTGCACTTTACCTTGTACTGGTGCAATAAGAGCATTGAGTATTTTTAAACAAACGTGTCAGCTTTATTTGGTGAGATTTATCATAAAATGTAACATGAAAAGACCTATAGGAAAATTTCATACACTCTAAACCGCTCACCAGGGCTGCAAGACTCAATTTACAGTAGGAAAAAAAGTACACATATCATTTGTTCTTTCAGTTTGATTTTAAAGGGACATGCTTTTTTTTGTTTTGTTCTGTATTGCATGGTTTAAGTGCTTCCTGGATGCATATCAAGAGTTATCTTTTAATATTAAAAACAATCACCTGTGACTGTTCTTACTGAGCTCTCAGAAGCGCCCCAGCACGTATGATAGAAAAAATGCAACAGGTTAGTGGGGAGGTGTAGATAATGAAAAGTTTAGAGGTAGCTCCATACAATTTTAATCAACTTTTCAATTTACTTCTATTATATCTTAATATCTATTATATCTTATTATTATATAATCTATTTTGTTGTCCTGAGTTTAAAAAAGACCAGAAAAAAGATTTTCTTCAGTGCGTTTCAGACCTTCAGACCATGGGGCTAAAAGTTCCAGTTCCTTTAGGAGAAAGGGGCAAGGGGTTCTATTCAAATCTCTTTGTTGTCCCAAAGAAAGAAGGAACCTTTTGACCTATTCTAGATTTAAAATATATAAACAAATTCTTGAGGATACCCTCCTTCAAGATGGAACCACTCAAATCTATTCTCCCCCTTGTCCTCCAGGGTCAATTTATGACTACGGTAGACTTGAAGGACGCGTTTCTTCACATTCCTATCCATTGAGATCATCATCAGTATCTCAGATTTGTTTTCTTTCCTAAGATATGGTGAGTCCATGGCTTGAGTAATTACTGTTGGGAATATCACTCCTGGCCAGCAGGGCAAAGAGCACCACAGTTAAACTGCTAAGTATCACTCCATTAACCACAACCCCCAGTGATTCTCTTTGCCTTTGGTGCATGGAGGAGGTGAAGTTTAGGTGTCTGAAGAAAATTTTTGATTTCATCTACAAGCAAGTTTTGGGGTATAGCCATATTCCACATCATTCCTTGCAGTCGGGTAGTGGTGGCTTTAAAGCAGTTAGGAACTTGTTAAGAGGTATTTACTGCATTGTCCTAACAATTGCTGCCCTAGTTTAGAAAGACAGAGTTGGCTACTCTGTTCTTTCTTTTTCAAAGGTCTCTGTGAGGAACTGTGTCCTCTGATACCTTGTAACTGTCTACATGCCAGACAGTGGAGCAGGTAACTGCTTTTTCTTCCAGTTGGGGAGACCATGCACTTAACAAATTAAAAGACACTGCTTTTTTATTGGGACATAGATAATCCTGTTGTATGGGTTACACTGGGGCATGAAGCAGGCACTGTAGCATGTGTGAGACTAACATTTAAACTGTTTTTATTAGGCTTTATTTTTTGACACATATTTACTTGATAAAACAATATAAGTTTAAACTGAAAGTAAGGCTGAATTTTCTATTTCAGCAGGTTATTCATTTCCCCTTTGCTTTAAAATAAACCAATGCAACATTTTTAAACTGTCCTGTGTCACAGCAGTAATTTGAGCTCGGCAGTTGCGGTCACATGACCACTTTTCTTCATAACGTTTCTGAGGAAAAAGTAGTTTTTCTCTATTTCTGGGTGATCCGGTCTTAATTGGTAGCAGTAAGGCACCTCAGTAATTGAGTTGTGGGGTTGCCTGAGGGGTATTTTAGAAGTTTTTGATGTTAATTAAATGTTTTTTCTTAACTTTTCTTACATAATTTTAGCTGGGATCGATCCTAATTTGGGATAAAATTTAAAGTGTAATTTTTCCTTGGCTTATTTTAATTGAATATTAAAATCTTTGAAACTTATCTGTACAAGTTTATTTACTTTTTCACGACATGTCTAATATGGAGCAAGAGCCTGCTCTCATGAATTCATACTTATTATGTTTAGATGCACAAATTGCAGCTCCTATGCAATTTTGTTCTTAATGTGTCAAGAAAACCTTGCAAAATAAAGGTAAAATTTTTGAGCCTAATGTCTGTTAAAATAATACCTCAGCTTTCTCCTGCTATGTCACAAGCCTCAATGGTGTCACATGCAGTGCCCTGCAGTTACTCTATAACTCCTAGTGCAGTTTATTTAAAAGCAGAAATTGCTGCCCAGGTATCTTCAGCGATATCTGCGGCATTAGCTGCCATTACCAGATTACAGGGAAAACGCAAGAGGAAATCTTAAAAAATTCAGAAAGTAAGGTGCTGTCAGGGTTTTTTCCCTCTTTTATTTGCCATGTGCTGCTGGCAGCCATTTTACTCACCTCTCTTGCTGACTATGGTGCATTGTGGGGGATGCTGCTCATTTCCTGCACTTCCTTTTATGGCCAGACTGGTGTGCATCATCTGTGTGAGACAGGATGCAGTCTCAGAATTGTGATGTCATCACTTATTATTTAAAGGGCCTCTGTTCAGTATTCTTTGCCTTTGCGTTGTCTCAGACCTGTTTGTGAGAGTTCCTGTGTATTACCTGGCTGTCTGACGTCCTTCCTGATCCCTGGCTTGTTCCTGACTCTGCTGTTTTCCTTGTTCCTGATTCCGGCTCGTCTGACTATTCGCTCTGGCTCCTGACTCGGCTCGTCTGACTACCAGCTCTGGTTTTGACTCCTGGCTTATTATTTGACTTGTGGACTTTTTATTATTTTTTGTTATTAATAAAGGCGTGATTATTTTTGCACTTCTCGTCTCAGTCTGATTCCTGGCACCCTAACAGGTGCCTGTCCTCAGTTCTGCTTCCCAAGTTGCACTTTCTCATAAGTCTGATGAGGAAGACACATTGGGACGTTCTGAGGGTGAAATCTCAGACTCGGACAGTATAATTCCTTCTTCTGAGACTGAGGTGGTATCCTTCAGATTTAAGCTTGAACACCTTTGCGTATTGTTAAAGGAGGTTTTAGCTACTTTAGATGACTCTGATACCCCTGTCATTGTCACACCTAAGAAATCTAGTAAGCTTAATAGTTTCTTTGATGAACCTTCCACTTCTGAGGTTTTTCCTGTGCCGGACTGTGCTAGGGAGATTATATCTCAGGAATGAAAGAAACCAGGGGTGTCTTTTTCCCCGTCTCCCATTTTTAAGAAAATGTTTCCTGTCAAGGACTCCATTAATGACCCTTGGTATACTTTACCCAATGTTGAAAGGGCCATTTCCACACTGGCTAGGAGAACCACTATTCCTATTGAGGATAGCTGCTCTTTTAAGGATCTGATGGACAAGAAGCTGAAGGCTTATTTGAAAAAGATTTATGTTCATCAAGGTCTCCAATGGCAACCTGCAGTGTGTATTGCCACCGTGACTAGTTCGGCATCTTATTAGTTCAACGCCTTTTCTGATTCTCTTCAAGTAGAGGCTTCCTTGGATGAAATTCAAGATAGGATTAAAGCTCTTAAGTTGGCCAATTCCTTTATTGCAGATGCCATTTTACAGGTTGTTAGACTAAGAGCTAAAACTTCTAGTTTCACTGTCCTAGCCCGCAGGGCATTATGGTTGAAATCCTGGTCTGCGGACGTTTCCTCTAAAGTCAAGCTTCTGGCGATTCCTTACAGGGGCAAAACCTTGTATGGACCTGGTTTGGCAGAAATTCTCTGATATTATGGATAGAAAAGGGTCTTTTCTACCTCAAGATAAGAAGAATAGGCCTAAAGGACGTCAGAGTAATTTTCTTTCCTTTCGTAACTTAGAGGAAAGCCTTCCCCTTCTTCCAAGCAGGAACAATCCAAGTCTTCTTGGAAACCCAATTGGTCTTGGTTAAAGGGGAAACAATCAAAGAAACCTGCAGCTTATTAAAAATCAGCATGAAGGGTTTGCCCCCGATCCGGGGTCGGATCAGGTGGGAGGCAGACTTTCTCAGTTCTCTCAAGCCTGGATACGAGATGTCCCAGATCCCTAAACTGTGGACATAGTATCCCAGGGAATTCAAGACTTTTCCTCCCAAAGGCAGATTCCATCTCTCAAGATTATCTGCAGACCAGATAAAGAGAGAGGTGTTTTTGAAATGTATACAACATCTTTCCTCCCTGGGAGTGATAGTTCCAGTTCCAGTGCCAAAAAAGAGGAAACTTTCCGTCCCATTCTAGACTTGAAGTGTCTAAACAAGTTTCTCAAAGTTACATCCTCCAAGATGGAGACTATGCGCTCCATTCTTCCTTTAGTACAAGAGGGTCAGTTCATGACAACCATAGACCTAAAGGATGGGTATATCTTCATGTTCCTATTCACAGGGACCATCACAGATTCCTGAGATTTGCCTTTCTTTACAAACATTTCCAGTTCGTGGCCCTTCCATTTGGTCTAGCCACGGCTCCCAGAATTTTTTCAAAGGTTCTGGGGGCTCTTTTGGCAGTGATCCGTTCTCGTGGAATTGCTGTGGCACCCTACCTGGACGACATATTGGTTCAGGCGACATCTTTTCAACAAGCAAAATCTCACACAGAGATATTGTTGTCTTTTCTTCGTTCCCACGGATGGAATGTGAATCTGGACAAAAGCTCCCTTTCCCCTGCTACAAGAGTAGTGTTGTTAGGGACCATAATAGATTCTCTATTGATGAAGATTTTTCTGACAGAAGTCAGAAAAAACAAAACCATTTCCTCTTGCCTCTCTCTTCAGGCTACTGCTTATCCTTCAGTGGCTCAATGTATGGAGGTAATTGATCTGATGGTGGCCTCCATGGGCATCATTCCTTTTGCTCGATTCCATTTGAGAGCTCTCCAATTGTGCATGCTCAGACAATGGAATGGCAACCATGCGGATCTATCTCAGAGAATAGAGTTAGATCAGGCATCAAGGGACTCTCTCCTGTGGTGGATTCCTCAAGAACGTCTGTCTCAGGGCACATGCTTTCTGAGACCTTCCTGGATGATCGTGACCACGGATGCCAGCCTGCTGGGCTGGGGAGCAATCTGGAACTCATTAAAAGCTCAGAGCCTGCAATATCCAACTAGTATTGAACTAGTTAATTTGCCTATATAATATTTGATGAGTGTTGCTGAGTGTGTTAACAGCATTAAAACTGAAATTCAAAGCTGTGATTAACTTAGCAGTGCTTTAGCTCTAAATTTGTAGCAAGGCTGCTACAAATTTAAAGCAGGCTAATGAGACCACAACTTATATAATCTCTTATGGGAGGAAAAGGTATGGCACAGAATATCCTCCAAGAGATATATATTAGGTAAGAAAAACAAAGAAAAAGTTTAACAGCTGTTTGTATATTTAAATAAATTATAAATAGGGTAATTGTTAGAGGAAAATGCCTGAGAGCTGCACAGAATGTAATGAGCAGAAGTTTACAAACAGTAACAGAGATTGAGCTTCCAGACAACCTTAGAAATAGTTTTACAAGTCTTACCAGTCCCAGACAGATGAGTTATAGGTGAAGGGCTGAGAGAAAGCAGGATGGATGGCCAAACACTGCTTAATTTGTGGAAGTGAAATCCTGAGGAGTCAGCTGGAGAAAATTGGTGTGATGCCAGACACCAGGGCTGCAATCCAGGCACAGGTTCAGGAGTAAAGAAAACTGCTCAGTATTACAGGTGAGTTGATCTCACAAGAACAAACAATCAGAGTATAGTATTAGTCACAACAAAAGCGTGAAACTAAAGGCAAATTATAAGAGACAAGGGAAATCCCCTAGGCATCCTGCAAATAATCAAGCAATGACTGAAAGGATATTCTTGGTTTAAGTAGGCAACATAGAAGGAGTTTGATTTAAAGGCACAGATGTATATAGCAATATGACAGAGCCTTTGGACTTGGGAGGAGTCTGCTCTTCCCATCAACATCTTGGAGTTGAGGGTGATTTACAATGCTCTATTGGCTTGGTATCAGTTGTCCTCAGCCCAGTTTACCAGGTTCCAGTCAGACAACATAACCTCTGTGGCTTACATCAATCACTCAGAGTTCCTTAGCCATGAAGGAGGTTACTCAGATTCTTCAGTGGGCAGAGACCCACAATTGATGTCTATCTGCCATTCACATTCCAGGAGTAGACAACTGGGAAGCGGATTTTCTGAGCAGACAAACTTTTAATCCCGGGGAGTGAGAATTCCATCCGGAGGTGTTATCCATCTTAGTCCTCAAATGTGGGGGGGGGTACCAGAGTTAGATCTAACGGCATCCTTTCAGAACGCCAAGCTTTCAAGGTACGGTTCAAGGTCAAGAGATCTGCAGGCCGTTCTGATAGATGCTCTGGCAGTACCTGTTTCCTCCATTTGCTTTCCTTCCACGAGTCATTGCTCGTATCAAACAGGGGAGGGCGTCGGTGATGCTAATAGCCCCTGCATGGCCTCGCAGGATCTGGTTTGCAGACCTAGTGGAGATGTCTTCTCTCCCACCTTGGAGACAACCTCTGTTAGGGGATTTCAAGTTAATAAATAACCTTTATGGCCTGTTCTTTTGTTAGGAGCAAATCTCAGCTGCAGACCTAAAATAATTGTTTTGTGCCACTTGCTATATCAACAACTACTATGGGACAGGCAGTTGTAATGACAAGCATGTGAATAGTTAATGCAGGGGAAATTGTAACTGCGGTAGCTGAAGATATAATCCACAGAAAGTATTCTCCTTAAATGAACTGTCAGCTAATAAGAGCCTCTGAAAATAAACAGACTTGATACTAGTTAAATTATTGGTGCTGCCCTCACATATGCATAGAATTTCACAGTCAATTAGCAGATCTCTCTCTCAGTATCGCAACAAGCGATCATACAATGTTGCTGGAGGGGCGTGTTCCTTACTGTGTGTGAAGCGGCAGGTGACGTCACAGAGAATCAGCTGTTTGGCGGCTCCGATGGAAGTCAGCGGGGACTGCGTTGCGAAGGGAAATAATGTGCCTTTGTAAGTGTCCGGTAAGAGTTGTTCCCAGCTTATTTTGAATTATCCGAGTTGGACAGTTTGTCTTGCTGGTTTAAGATGCGGTAAGCTGATGTAAACAGTGTAGTGGAAAAGGCAAGGTGTTTTGTATTCAGCTAGCAACGCTACAGATACATGCAGAGAGGAGTTGCGTGTAGATAGAATTCTTCCTTGTTATGTTGGATAAGTTTGGCAGATTGAGATAATGTTGATAGAAGACTTTAGGCAGGAATAATCCTAAGTAAGTCAGGAGCTTAGAAAGCAGGATGCTATCAGTAACAACATTCAAAATTACTAAGCACTAGGAACAGGGCGTGAACAGGATATAAAGGGTATGTGGGAGGAGATTGAATATGACTGCAGGTAAGCAAGGTGAAACCTGACAACCTCTGAGGAAGGACCACCTGATTCAGGGTCCCTTCCTTCATCCAAATTTTGTTTCTCTGAAGCTGACTGCTTGGAAATTGAACGCTTAATTCTGTCTAAGCGTGGTTTTTCTGAGTCGGTCATTGAGACCATGATTCAGGCTCACAAGCCTGTTACTAGAAAGATTTACCATAAAATATGGCGTAAATATCTTTTTTGGTGTGAATCCAAGGGGTACTCTTGGAGTAGAATTAGAATTCCAAGAATTTTTTCTTTTAATCAGGAAGGCCTGTAGAAGGGATTGTCAGTCAGTACCCTGAAGGGTCTGATTTCTGCTTTATCTGTTTTACTACATAAACGTTTGGCGGATGTGCCAGATGTGCAATCTTTTTGTCAGGCCTTGGTCAAAATCAGGCCTGTCTTTAAGTCTGTTCCTCCTTGGAACCTAACCTTGTTCTTAAAGTTTTACAGCTCGCTCCATTTGAGCCGTTGTATTCCAAAGACATTAAGTTGTTATCTTGGAAGGTTTTGTTTCTTGTTGCTATCTCTTCAGCTCGAAGAGTCTTGGAGCTCTCAGCTCTGCAGTGTGCTTCCCCTTATCTTATTTTTCTTGCCGATAAGGTGGTTCTTCGAACTAAGTTAGATATCCTTCCTAAGGTTGTTTCTTATAGAAATATCAATCAGGAAATTGTTGTTCCCTCTCTGTGTCCTAATCCTTCTTCTTCCAAAGAACGTTGGTTACATAATTTGGATGTTGTACGTGCTCTTAAATTCTATTTACAGGCGACTAAGGATTTTTGCCAGTCCTCTGCCCTCTTTGTCTGTTTCTCTGGGAAACGTACATTTCAGAAAGCTACTGCTACTACTCTTTCTCCAACATTGGTGTGTCCGGTCCACGGCGTCATCCTTACTTGTGGGAAATATCTCTTCCCCAACAGGAAATGGTCATATAGTCCCTCCTAGGCTCCGCCTACCCCAGTCATTCTCTTTGCCGTTGCACAGGCAACATCTCCACGGAGATGGTTAAGAGTATGTGGTGTTTAGTTGTAGTTTTTTTATTCTACTATCAAGAGTTTGTTATTTTAAAATAGTGCTGGTATGTACTATTTACTCTGAAACAGAAAGAGATGAAGAATTCTGTTTGTGAGAGGAAGATGATTTTAGCAGACAGTAACTAAAATCCTTTGCTGTTTCCACATAGGACTGTTGAGATGAAGTAACTTCAGTTGGGGGAAACAGTTAGCAGACTTTTCTGCTTAAGGTATGACTAGCCATATTTCTAACAAGACTGTGTAATGCTGGAAGGCTGTCATTTCCCCTCATGGGGACCGGTAAGCCATTTTCTTAGTCTCAAGCAGAATAAAGGGCTTAATATGGGCTATAAAACTGGTAGACACTTTTATGGGCAAAATCGATTGCTTTATTTGGGCATTTTATACATGTTTATGCTGGTATTTCACATTTATAAACTTGGGGAACGTTTTTTAACGTCAGGCACTATGTTAGACACCTTTTCCAGTCAGGAAGGGCCTTCCCAGTTGTAGGCTGAGCCTCATTTTCGCGCCATTACTGTGCAGTTGTTTTTGAGAGCAAGACATGCAGATGCATGTGTGAGGACCTGAAAATAGTTGGAAAAGTTCCTAGAAGGCGTCATTTGGTATCGTATTCCCCTCTGGGTTTGGTAGAGTCGCAGCAAAGGCTGTAGCTGGGACTGTAGAGGGGTTAAAACTGTAACCGGCTCCGGTTTCGTTATTTTAAGGGTTAAAGCTCTGAAAACTGGTGTGCAATACTTTTAATGCTTTAAGACACTGTGGTGAAATTTTGGTAAATTTTGAACAATTCCTTCATATTTTTTCACATATTCAGTAATAAAGTGTGCTCTGTTTAAAATTTAAAGAGACAGTAACGGTTTTGATTTAAAACAGTTTTTGTGTTTTACTGACAAGTTTAAGCCTGTTTAACATGTCTGTACCTTCAGATAAGCTATGTTCTATATGTATGAAAGTCAATGTGTCTCCCCCTTCTAAATTATGTGATAATTGTGCTAAAGCGTCCAAACAAAGTAAGAACAGTACTGTCACAGATAATGAAGTTGCCCAAGATGATTCATCAGATGAAGGGAGTAGACATGGTTCTACATCATCTCCTTCTGTGTCTACACCAGTTTTGCCCACGCAGGAGGCACCTAGTACTTCTAGCGCGCCAATGCTTATTACCATGCAACAATTGACGGCTGTAATGGATAACTCCATAGCAAATATTTTATCCAAAATGCCTGCATATCAGAGAAAGCGCGATTGCTCTGTTTTAAACACTGAAGAGCAGGAGGGCGCTGATGATAATTGTTCTGTCATACCCTCACACCAATCTGAAGGGGCCATGAGGGAGGTTTTGTCAGATGGGGAAATTTCAGATTCAGGAAAAATTTCCCAACAGGCTGAACCTGATGTTGTGACATTTAAATTTAAATTAGAACATCTCCGCGCACTGCTTAAGGAGGTGTTATCTACTCTGGATGATTGTGACAACCTGGTCATTCCAGAAAAATTATGCAAGATGGACAAGTTCCTAGAGGTTCCGGTGCACCCCGACGCTTTTCCTATACCCAAGCGGGTGACGGACATAGTGAATAAGGAATGGGAGAAGCCCGGCATACCTTTTGTTCCCCTTCCTATATTTAAGAAATTATTTCCTATGGTCGACCCCAGAAAGGACTTATGGCAGACAGTCCCTAAGGTCGAGGGGGCAGTTTCTACTCTAAACAAGCGCACTACTATTCCTATCGAGGATAATTGTGCTTTCAAAGATCCTATGGATAAAAAATTGGAGAGTTTGCTTAAAGAGATTTTTATACAGCAAGGTTACCTTCTTCAACCCATTTTGTGCATTGTTCCTGTCACTACAGCAGCGTGATTCTGGTTCGAGGAACTAGAAAAGTCGCTCAGTAGAGAGACTCCATATGAGGAGGTTATGGACAGAGTTCACGCACTTAAGTTGGCTAACTCTTTTATTTTAGATGCCGCTTTGCAAATAGCTAGATTAGCGGCGAAAAATTCAGGGTTTACAATTGTGGCGCGCAGAGCACTTTGGCTAATGTCTTGGTCAGCGGATGTATCATCCAAGACAAAATTGCTTAATATCCCCTTCAAGGGTAAAACTCTCTTCGGGCCAGAATTGAAAGAGATTATCCAAGACATCACTGGGGGAAAGGGCCACGCCCTCCCACAAGATAGGCCTTTCAAAGCCAAGAATAAGTCTAATTTTCTTTCCTTTCGTAATTTCAGGAACGGACCGGGCTCTAATTCTGCATCCTCTAAACAAGAGGGTAATACCTCACAGACCAAACCAGCCTGGAAACCGATGCAAGGCTGGAACAAGGGTAAGCAGGCCAAGAAGCCTGCCGCTGCTAACAAAACAGCATGAAGGAGTAGCCCCCGATCCGGGACCGGATCTAGTGGGGGGCAGACTCTCTCTCTTTGCTCAGGCTTGGGCAAGAGATGTTCTGGATCCCTGGACGCTAGAAATAGTTTCTCAGGGTTATCTTCTGGAATTCAAGGAACTACCCCCAAGGGGAAGGTTCCACATGTCTCACTTATCCTCAAACCAAATAAAGAGACAGGCATTCTTACATTGTGTAGAAGACCTGTTAAAGATGGGAGTGATACACCCAGTTCCAACGGCGGAACAAGGAATGGGATTTCACTCAAATCTGTTTGTGGTTCCCAAAAAAGAGGGAACTTTCAGACCAATCCTGGATCTAAAGATCCTAAACAAATTTATCAGAGTACCATCGTTCAAGATGGAAACCATTCGAACGATTCTACCCACAATTCAGGAAGGTCAATTTATGACTACCGTGGATCTAAAGGATGCGTATCTACATATCCCTATCCACAAGGAACATCATCAGTTCCTAAGGTTCGCCTTTCTGGACAAACATTACCAGTTTGTAGCCCTCCCATTCGGGTTAGCCACTGCTCCAAGGATTTTCACAAAGGTACTCTGATCCCTTCTAGCGGTTCTAAGACCAAGGGGCATTGCAGTGGTACCGTAGTTGGACGACATTCTAGTACAAGCGTTGTCTCTTTCAAAGGCAAAGGCTCACTCAGACATCGTTCTGGCCTTTCTTAGATCTCACGGATGGAAGGTGAACATAGAAAAAAGTTCCCTGTCTCCGTCGACAAGAGTTCCCTTCTTGGGAACAATAATAGATTCCTTAGAAATGAGGATTTTCTTCACAGATGTCAGAAAGTCAAAACTTCTAAACGCTTGTCAAGTTCTTCATTCTATTCCTCGTCCTTCCGTAGCTCAGTGCATGGAAGTAGTAGGATTGATGGTTGCAGCAATGGACATAGTTCCTTTTGCGCGAATTCATCTAAGACCATTACAACTGTGCATGCTGAAACAGTGGAATGGGGATTATACAGACTTGTCTCAAGTGATTCAAGTAGATCAGAAGACCAGAGACTCACTCCGTTGGTGGCTAACCGAGGATCACCTATCCCAGGGAATGAGCTTCCGCAGTCCAGAGTGGGTCATCGTCACGACCGACGCCAGCCTAGTGGGCTGGGGCGCGGTCTGGGAATCCCTGAAAGCTCAGGGACTGTGGTCTCAGGAAGAGTCTCTTCTCCCGATAAACATTCTGGAACTAAGAGCAATATTCAATGCTCTCCAGGCTTGGCCTTAGCTAGCAAAGGCCAGATTCATAAGATTCCAATCAGACAACATGACGACTGTTGCGTATCTCAATCATCAGGGGGGAACAAGGAGTTCCCTGGCGATGAAAGAAGTGACCAAAATAATACAATGGGCGGAGAATCACTCCTGCCACCTATCTGCGATCCACATTCCAGGTGTGGAAAACTGGGAAGCGGATTATTTGAGTCGTCAGACATTCCATCCGGGGGAGTGGGAACTCCACCCGGAGATCTTTGCCCAGTTGACGCAACTATGGGCATTCCAGATATGGATCTGATGGCGTCCCGTCAGAACTTCAAGGTTCCTTGCTACGGGTCCAGATCCAGGGATCCCAAGGCGACTCTAGTGGATGCACTAGTAGCGCCTTGGACCTTCAACCTAGCTTATGTGTTTCCACCGTTTCCTCTCATTCCAAGGCTGGTAGCCAGGATCAAACAGGAGAGGGCCTCGGTGATCTTGATAGCTCCTGCGTGGCCACGCAGGACTTGGTATGCAGACCTGGTGAATATGTCATCGGTTCCACCATGGAAGCTACCTTTGAGACAGGACCTTCTTGTTCAGGGTCCATTCGAATATCCAAATCTGGTCTCCCTCCAGCTGACGGCTTGGAGATTGAACGCTTGATTCTATCAAAGCGTGGGTTTTCAGATTCCGTGATAGATACTCTGGTTCAAGCCAGAAAACCGGTAACTAGAAAGATTTACCATAAAATATGGAAAAGATATATCTGCTGGTGTGAATCCAAGGGATTCCCATGGAATAAGATAAAGATTCCTAGGATTCTTTCCTTTCTACAAGAAGGTTTGGATAAAGGATTATCTGCAAGTTCTCTAAAGGGACAGATTTCTGCTTTACCTGTCCTACTGCACAAACGACACCCTATCTGGTGTTCCATTCAGATAAGGTTGTTTTGCGTACTAAGCCTGGTTTTCTACCAAAGGTTGTTTCCATCAAAAATATTAATCAGGAGATAGTTGTACCTTCTTTGTGTCCAAATCCAGTTTCAAAGAAGGAACGTTTGCTACACAATTTAGATGTAGTCCGTGCTCTAAAATTCTACTTAGAAGCTACGAAAGACTTCAGACAAACTTCTTCTCTGTTTGTCGTCTATTGTGGTAAAAGGAGAGGTCAAAAAGCAACTTCTACCTCTCTTTCTTTTTGGCTTAAAAGCATCATCCGATTGGCTTATGAGACTGCCGGACGGCAGCCTCCTGAAAGAATCACAGCTCACTCCACTAGGGCTGTAGCTTCCACATGGGCCTTCAAGAACGAGGCTTCTGTTGATCAGATATGTAAGGCAGCGACTTGGTCTTCACTGCACACTTTTGCCAAATTTTACAAATTTGATACTTTTGCTTCTTCGGAGGCTATTTTTGGGAGAAAGGTTTTGCAAGCCGTGGTGCCTTCCGTTTAGGTGACCTGATTTGCTCCCTCCCTTCATCCGTGTCCTAAAGCTTTGGTATTGGTTCCCACAAGTAAGGATGACGCCGTGGACCGGACACACCAATGTTGGAGAAAACAGAATTTATGCTTACCTGATAAATTACTTTCTCCAACGGTGTGTCCGGTCCACGGCCCGCCCTGGTTTTTTTTTTTTTTTTTTTTTTTTTTTTTAATAAAGTTTTTATTATTTTAAAACAGCATAAACAACAAGAGTAGTAGTGACAACATTTCACACAGACAGTGAGTAATAACAGATAATGGGTTACATCTCATATTCCTTCATTAGGGAGTCCATTAGCTGGAAATTAAGCAAAACTGTCCATACAACATTTCGAAGGATAAGAAGAGCTAATGTCCAGAGTTATTTAGAGTTCTTCTAGGGGGCTCCACATAAAAAAAGAGAGGAACCCTTTGGCATTACTCATGATAAGACAGAACTTGCAACAGTAAATAAACATTCTCAATACAAACTTCTTGATTGTCAATAAGCTCAAATCTTATGTAATCATGAATATTACAGAAACCATAAAGGATAAGATAAGCTATCAGAAATAAATGTGGATACTTTGTTCACATCAGTAAAAACGTTATACCATCGAGAAAGTAAACACTGAGAGCAGTGAGAGAGGACGGATGGATCAAAACGCCCCCGTCGGAGGACTTTTGTCATAAAAATAAAGTAAAAAAAAAAAAAAAAAGGGGGAAGGGGATGGGGATGAGGGGAGAGCAGGGTAGAGGGAGACACTGAATGGGATGGTAAGCATTGGGAAAGAGGTACTACTACTTCAAGACGCATAATCCATCCCGAGGGGAAGAGTAGGTGTTGGCGCCTACGCAGATTCACTCAGGTCCATAGTTCCAGATCGTAATTTGCAGATCCTCTGAGCCATGGATATGGGACACATAGGATTCCATTGTTTTAACAAAGTCTAAGATTTCAACTACTTGCAACCAGGAGGGTACAGTCTGTTGGAGCCATAGTCTGGCCAGAGCTAGTTTGATTGCTAAGAAGAGATAAACGCAGAACATCCTCTGAGGGAGCAGTAGAGATGCGGGCAGCATATGGAACAGGCCCATGCTTGGTGATAATTGAATTGGGATGCCCCTCGCAATACAGTGTTGGCCAGCGCGTTGCCACAAAGTTTGGACACGTGGGCACGCCCACCAGATATGTAGTGGGGTTCCCAACTCGTCGCACCCTCTCCAGCATTTGGGGGAATTAATGGGTGAGATCTTAAACAGGCATTGAGGCGTCATATGCCATTGTAATAGTATCTTAAGGAATAGTTCGTAGAGGGTTACACAGTGAACCGTTTTTTTGGTTAGCTGCGTGGCCGTTTTCCATTGTTGTGGTTCGTTTGTCAATGTTAGTGAGATTTCCCATTGTCTCACCGGGGAGGACTTATAGAAAAGAGGAGGGTCCAGAATATCTAAATAGGATGTTGTTAGCAATTTGATCGGGGGGGATATTATATCCCATCGGATCTCCCACCTAGTCCTTTCTCTCAATGGGTCTTTATCAAAGCCCCACGATTTGAGGTAGCTACGAAGTCTCCAAAATTCAAAGTGTAGAATAGTGGGTGGGTTGAACTTCCTAAGAAATGCTCGAAAGGTCAGCAAAGTATTTCCCTCGAATAGGTCTGTAACCTTAATTACCCCCAAATTAGTCCAGAGGTTGGGATGGGTGTCAGGGAGGGTTAGCAGTAGTCCTCTAATCGTGTGAGATGGGGATGGGTGGGGGGCAATAGAGGGAAGATTATGCATCTTGTCCCAAAACTTTAAATTGGAGGCAATTATGTGATTGAGCAGAAGACCAGGGGGTCTAGAGTGTTTGGGAAGCCATATAAGGTCACGCAGAGTGAGCCCCACTGGAAGAGCTGCTTGTTCGATTTGTGCCCATCTGCTCTGTGTGGGTGAGCCCCATTGGGTCACATGTGACAATCTAGCTGCCTCATGATATTTTAGGATGCTCGGGGCAGCCGCCCCACCAGCTAGAATGGGTTGTTGTAATGTATTGATGGCCACTCTCGGTGCCTTGTTACGCCAAATGAATCGATTGCAGAGTTGCTGGAATTTATGAATCACGGTTTTAGGAATCGGGATGGGTAGGGATCTGAAAATATAGGTCAATTTTGGGAGAAGGCACATCTTGAAGGCGGCTATATGGCCCAGCCAGGAGAGTGAGGGGACATTCCATGTGGTGGTCGAGGCTGTGATAGTAGATAAAAGGGGAGAGAAATTCAAGTCGATAATGGTAGGTATATCATGTGAGAGGAAGATTCCCAAATGCTTGAGAGGTGGACCACTGGAACTTATATGTACTTTTCAGTATAGCAAGGGTGTCCTCTGGGATGTTTATGGCATACGCCTCTGTTTTCGAGACATTGAGTTTATAGTGGCTAATGAGAGCAAATTTCTCAAGAAGAGAGAAGAGCTGAGGCAGGGAGGTAAGGGGATCTGATAGCAGCACCGTCAGGTCATCTGCAAAGAGTGCAGTTTTGTGTTCAACTTGGTGGATCTCTACGCCACCTATCCTTGTATTGGAGCGGATAGCCAAAGCCAAGGGTTCCATAGCAAGAACAAATATGAGGGGTGACAGAGGACACCCCTGTCTGGTACCATTGGTTATCTCAAAAGGTTCCGAGCAAAAACCTAGACCTTTGACTCTCGCAGATGGGTTCGAGTACAATGCCGTTATGGTTGTGATGAAGGATGGAGGAAATCCAAACCCTCTGAGCACGGCAAACATATAGTCGCATCTCACCCTGTCGAAGGCCTTTTCAGCGTCCAACGACAGGGTGGTGCAGGGTAGGTGCAGCCTCTTAGCCTCAAAGAACATGTTCAGTAGACGTCTCGTGTTATCCGAGGCTTGTCGCTTCAAAACAAAACCCACTTGGTCTGGATCTACCAAGGTGGGTAGAAGAGTATTAAGGCGTGTGGCTATTATCTTAGCGTAGAGCTTAACATCTAGATTCAGCAATGAGATGGGTCTATAACTCTCGCATTTAGTGGGATCTTTTCCTGGTTTCGGGATAGTAATTATAATTGCCTGCAGAAATTCAGCTGGGAGAGTGCCTCTATCACTGGCCAGCCTGCAAAACCGCGTCAAGATGGGGATTAGCTGTAATTGAAATTTTTTATAGAAAAGGTCAGTAAAGCCATCTGGCCCAGGTGATTTAAAGGCTTTAAGAGATTTGATGGCTGCCTTAACTTCCAGAGCTGAAATAGGATTTCGGAGACTATCGGATTGTTCCTGGGAGATCTGTGGGAGGTTCAAAGGGGCCAGAAAATCATTAATAGTATCAGAGTTTAGAGGAGGAAGTGTATCGTCCTCCCGTAAATTATAAAGAGAAGCATAATAGTTTGCGAAAGCATTACCTATGTCTTTTGGTTTGGTGATATTACTACCCTGAACTGTCAGTGCCGCTATACGTGCCGCCGCCGTCCTCTGCCGCAGTTTATTGGCAAGAAGCCTATCGGCCTTATTGCCTTTATGGTAATAAATTTCCTTAAGCCGAAGGAGCCTCTCTGCTGTCCGTGTATGTTCTAGTCTTACTATTTGAGCCTTGACCTCGGTTAATTTTTTAAGTATCTGAGGAACGGGGTTCTTTTTATGTTCGTCGGTTACTTTGCGCAGAGTCGACATCAGCTGTGCCAAAGTTTCCCCTCTACGCTTTTTCAGGGCTGATGCAATTTTTATGAATGTGCCTCTGATGTACGCTTTCAGAGAAGCCCATAGGGTAAAGTCATCTACTGCATTATTATCATTTAGCAGCAGAAAGTCCGTAAGGTCTTTAGTGACGGAAGCTACCGTTTCCGGTGACGAGAATAAGCTAGGGGAGAGACGCCAGGTCGAGGAGCGGTGAAGTACCACTGAGGACTGCAAAGTGATGTGAACTGGGTCGTGGTCCGACCAAGGACACTGGGGAATCCACGCCCTGGATACTTTATCCAAAAGATTAGGGTCACAGAAAAAGTGATCAATACGCGAGTATGAATGATGTACCGAAGAGAAGAAGGTGTAGTCCCGGGCAGAGGGATGCAGGGCCCGCCAGATGTCAAAAAGGTTGAACTGGAACATCAAATTTCGAAATTTATGTGATAATTCAATAACAGATTTAGACGGTTTACGGGCCACGTTTGACTTTTTATCCACAAGTGGGTCCCACACCACGTTGAAATCTCCAGCTAGGAGTAGGAGGCCCTGCCGAAGAGTCTCTAATTTTTGAAGAAACTTCCGGAGGACACGGATATGAGATTTGTTGGGGCCATAATATGAAGCTAAAGTGTAGAGAGTACTATCCAATCTGCAAATAAGTATTAGATATCTACCTTGGGGGTCAGCCTCGGTAAGAATGTTTTCATAAGAGATATCCTTATGTATAAGGATTGCTGTCCCTCTTGACTTTTGTGAAAAGCTGGCCGCCTCCACCACTGGATATAATTTGGATTGAATAGCGATCTTTGAGCCTTTCACCCAATGAGTTTCCTGTATAAAAGCTAAATGTGCTTTAGCTCTGGCTAAGGAGCGGAGAAGCACGCTGCGTTTAGTTGGGGAATTAAGGCCTCTAGCGTTTTGGGTTACACAGTTATACGCCATGTCGTCTTAGTGTAAGTTATCTCAGTGAGAGAACAAAAGGGTAACACGGGAGAGGGGGGTATGGGATCGAAGGGAAGGGAGAAAGAGAGAGGAAAAAAAAAAAAAAAAAAAAAAAAAAAAGTCCATCAGCGAGAGGGCTACGTGCTCTCGTCTCAGGTCACCACAAGGATGGTATAAAATGAAAATGTAACAGATAGTGCGGTATTGAAAAAGATAAACCGCGTAGGTAGCCTCTGAAACAAAGTTCAGAGTACTTTAAGTGGGGGGGGGTTAACGCTGATAAGCAGTTTACAACGTTCTTTCAATGAATAAACAGAGAGAGGATAGGCCAAACGGTCTAGAGAAAAGCAGCATACAGTAGAGGAAAGAGTACGTAAGAGGAGAGAGTATAGAGGCGGGGGAGAGGGGGAAAATAGGCATAATCCTTGGACCCTAGGTTGGGGAAAGAGGAGGGAGGGGGAAAATGGAAGAGGGTAGGAGGGGTCGTAGAGTGTTGGGATAGTATCAATATCCCGTAGGGGGATCAGAATATGAGAAAGGAAGAGAGAAAGAAGAGAGAAGGAAAAAGAAAAAAAAAAAGAAAATTTTTTTTTAGCTGGTATCATATAGAGCAGCCACAGAGCATGCAAACCTTCTAAAAAAGCAGTACATTTCACATTTAAAGGATTGATATCAAAACAACAGACATTCCATAAATAAAGAAAAACATATAATTAGCATTAGCAACATAAATAACTAGATAGGATAAATAGCTTTCGACATAGTCCCCTGTTGTTATTCTAAACCTCTAGCTGGAGTGTGTCAGTCTTACATGTCAAGACTAGTGGAATAGTAGTGATTAAGTAGATTAAGTAGTACACAGGCGGGGCAGAAGACTCGTCTTTAATATAGGAACATATAGAGAGGGGAAACATCAGAGGGAGGAAAAGAAGTAAGGACTAGAAGAGGGGGAGAGAGAGAGAAAGAGAAAAAAAAAAAAAAAAAGGGGGGGAAGAGTGGATAGAGGGAGGAGAGCTATAGGACTATAGTACATGTACGTGTGAATCTAAACCACTCTTCCGAAAGCTGTGTAATGGTATGTTTCTCTGAATATTACAAAGACATCTTGACCTGAGCCCTGGTAATATCAACACATTATGCAGGTCAGTTCTAGGATAGGCACATACTCTACAGTGACAACATACCCTAGATTGGGATATTAATATTTCAAGAGCAAGCAACCCATCACATAGATAGAATAGAAATAATTAACTTAAGTAATTAAAATGGTAGGGTCACATTAACACAGTTAAACATAACCATAGAGCAACATGGTGACATCCCAATCTGTGAAGAAGCAGGATAAATATGCAAGGGGAGCATTAGCAGAGAGAAGTAGGTGACACAATCTTAGGCTACCAGGCTTACACGGGAAAGAGGGGTAGGGAATGAGGGGGACAGAAGGGGAGATGGAGAGAGGAAAAAGAGGGGGGGGGGGAGGGGGATGGGTTGGGGAAAGGAAGGGATGTGGGGGGGGGGGGGTAGGGTCCAGGCATTCACACTGACTCACCTATAACATCATAATGAGGGGCATTATATCAGCAAATACAAAGATAAAGAAGAGTATCAAACAGTTTTAGTGAAACAACAGATTAAACTCAAAACATGACACATAGATTACCCGTTATACCAGTTCAATTCAACTATCATCATCTTCTTGAGTTTGGGTACAAGTAATAGGTTTTTCAGAAATTCTCTGCGGGAGGGGGTCCCACTGGGGAACCTCTGGGTTCAGAGAACTTGTTGATGCTTCTGGCGAAGTCGCCGTTTCAGACCATAGCTTCATCAAATGATGGCTTTGTTCCAGTGTAGTGACCACATGTTGCTGGTTATTGCGAAGGACAAAGAGTCTGGTCGGGTGGCCCCATCTGTATTTGAAGCCTTGAGCTCTGAGAAATTTGGTAAATTCTCCAAAGAATTTACGTTGTTGCAGAGTATGGAATGATAAGTCTGCGAAGATATTGATATCTTTGAACTGTTCTTGAAGAGTAGGCCTAGTGAGAGAAGCTCTAACCAGACGTTCCTTATATGTGAAGAAATGCAACCTCACTATGACATCCCTCGGTTTGTCGGAAGCAACAGTCCTCGGGCGTAAAGCCCGATGAGCACGGTCAATGAGCCCCTCATTCGGGGTAGATGGAGGTGCTAAGCAGTTGAAAAATTCAGACAGGAAGTTGTGCAAATCGCCTGGTGCTATGCTCTCAGGTATCCCCCGTAGCCGCAGGTTATTACGGCGGGACCTGTCTTCAATGTCTGCCATTTTATTTTCCAAGTCTTTGAGTTGCTCCGCTAAACTCTGGGCATATGATAAAACATTAGCCTGGTCTACCACCATATCTTCTTGTTTCCTTTCCACAGAATCCAGGCGCTCAGAGGTGGCATTGACATCTCGCCTTAGATCAGATAGCGAGGTAGCAATTTGGGTCTGGAAAGAGGAGTGGCGTGCTTCCAGTAGAGATTGTATGGAAGTTAGAATAAAAGTAGGAGTCACAGCTGCTGGGGCCGTATCCTGCAACGCTCTCAGCGTAGTTGTCACAGTATCAGACATAGAAATAGACATAGTTGAACTATCTTGTGAGTCTTCATTTACTGATGGAGAGACCGACTGGAAATGGTCTGCCACTGTTCTCTTGAGCCCTGTGGGTGGCTTTGGTTTTCGCTTTGAAGATTGCGCCATGTGTTACTGGTGGGGCAAGCTGTGACACCTTTTGGAGTAGCTGTATATATGGTCAGAATGAGATAAAGAATTAAATGTGAGTCAGTGTGAGGATTAATAGAACCATGGACTATAGTCCCCCCTCTCCCATCTGGCGCCGGTTTTAGCACATCATTTCACCAGGTGTGAGCACTATGTAAATGGGTAGGGTTAAATAAAGCGTGTGGGAAATCACCTGTTAGCAGCCTATCCTCCGGCTGCAAACCATGTAAATGCACAGAGTTACTATATATAATGGTCACTTCCTTGAGTGGTATAGGGAAAAAACAGACAAAAGAGCTTTGAACAAGCTAAAGATGCTGGAGAGTCAGTAGAGCCCAATACTCTGTACTGCCTGTAGATTGAGCAAGTGTCTCTGATTGCTGCGTGTTCCACGGGGTAATTAGGGTGCAATGATACACAGAGCAGGTTACAGAATATAAATAAATAGTGAGATAACCAGAATTCTAGTTGTATTTCCTTCACTCTGTATATTTAAGTCACAATGTCCACATTAGAGAGGCAGTGTTGTTGAGTGCAAAAAGATGTTGTTGTTTTATTTCCCAGATATTAGTGAGTAGTGTACAGCACTGCGTAGGTGATAATATGATAGCTTAAAATGGCGGTTTCGCGCCACAATTGAAAAAACAAGCTACAGTGAGATATTTCATACAGGTACCACAGTCTTGATATATATGCCTCTTAATTGTGTCTAACGGTGGAGGCTCAATATAATATTGTCTCTGGTTAGTGTTCAGAGCACTTACTCACTGTGAGCGGTGTACCTTCGAGCAGGGT
This sequence comes from Bombina bombina, assembly GCF_027579735.1. Classification (NCBI taxonomy): domain Eukaryota; kingdom Metazoa; phylum Chordata; class Amphibia; order Anura; family Bombinatoridae; genus Bombina; species Bombina bombina. The sequence goes on from NC_069510.1 coordinate 99,396,245, forward strand.
GGAAATTTCTGTATGGCGTCCGGATGCCTCTTTCAGGAGCCCCGACCCTCCGGAGCTAGTTGCGGTGTGGCAGTACAGGTAGTGTGGGGCGTAGTGAGCGGATCGCTAGTTGAAGATGGCTTCAGGGCCCTGAAGTAGATGCGGCTCCTAGCTCACCCGGATCCAGCTTGGCTCACCCTCGGGTCACAGAGGGGTCGGTGCAGTCCCAAATCTTGCTCCACAGAAGCTAGGTAGCTATGAAAGCTGCAGTATATATCTTAGTGGGAAAAATCGCCCACCAAGGCACAATAATATGGCTTTATATTAGTTGATAGAGCAGGAGCTCAATGAAGTTGCGACTGCTCAGTGCGGTAGTTAACTCCGCCCCCCCCGCCCTGGTTTTTTAATCAGGTCCGATGAATTATTTTCTCTAACTACAGTCACCACGACACCATATGGTTTCTCCTATTTTGTCCTCCTGTCCGTCGGTCGAATGACTGGGGTGGGCGGAGCCTAGGAGGGACTATATGGCCAGCTTTGCTGGGACTCTTTGCCATTTCCTGTTGGGGAAGAGATATTTCCCACAAGTAAGGATGACGCCGTGGACCGGACACACCGTTGGAGAAAGTAATTTATCAGGTAAGCATAAATTCTGTTTTCTTTTGGGTTACGAAGTATAATTCGTTTGGCTTATGAGATTGCTGGACAGCAGCCTCCTGAGAGAATTACGGCTCATTCCACAAAAGCTGTTTTCTCTTCTTGGGCTTTCAAAAATGAAGCTTCTGTGGAACAAATTTGCAAGGCTGCAACTTGGTCTTCTCTACATACTTTTTCCAAATTTGATATTTTTGCCTTGGCTGAGGCCTCTTTTGGGAGAAAGGTTCTTCAAGCAGTGGTGCCTTCTGTTTAGGACTGCCTGTCTTATCCCTCCCTATATATCCGTGTCCTCTAGCTTGGGTATTGGTTCCCAACAGTAATTACTCAAGCCATGGACTCACCATATCTTAGGAAAGAAAAACTAAATTTATGCTTAACTGATAAAAATATTTATTTCTGGATATGGTGAGTCCACGGCCCCACCCTTTATTTTAAGACAGTTGTTCTTTTAACTATAACCTCAGGCACCTCTACACCTTGTGTTACTCCTTTTTCTCCATTTCCCTTAGGTTGAATGACTGGGGGTTGTGGGTAAGGGAGTGATAATTAGCAGTTTAACTGTGGTACTCTTTGCCTCCTCCTGCTGGCCTGGAGTGATATTCCTAAAAGTAATTACTCAAGCAGTGGACTCACCATATCCGGAAATAAATAAATTTATCAGGTAAGCATAAATTTTGTTTTTTCTGGACAAACATTTCCAGTTTACGGCTCTTTTCTTTGGTGTGGCTACAGTTCCAAGAGTTTTCACAAAGGTGTTGGGAGCTCTTCTGGCATTGGTCAGACTGGAAGGCATTGCTGTAACCCCTTACGTGGTCGATATCTTGGTTCAAGCTCTAGACAGAGAAGTTGCCTTAGTATTTTTGGAGTCAGGGTTGGAAAGAAAATCTAGAAACGAGTTCTCTAGTGCCCCAGATGAAACTGAGTTTTCTGGGAGTGATTATAGATTCAATGGCTATGAAGAACTTCCTTACAGAACAACACAAAGCCCAGCTCCAGTCATCATGTCAGTGTTTTTTTATCTACCCCCTATCCTTTGGTAGCTCAGTGTATAGAGGTAGTGGGGCTCATGGTGGCAGCATCAGACGCTATGCCATTTACTCACTTTCATTTGCAACCTCTACATGCTAAACCAATGGAATTGAGATCATTCAGATATGTCTCGGGTCATAAATCTGGATTCCTTCACCAGGGACTACCTATTTTGGTGACTGGCATCCGAAGAGATTGTTCAGGGGTTGAACTTCATTCGTCCATCCTGGGAAATAATAACTTATAATACGCGCATAATCTGGCGTGCACAAAAAAGGAAATTTATGCTTACCTGATAAATGTATTTCTTTTACGATATGACGAGTCCACGGATTTCATCCTTACTTATGGGATATCGCCTCCTGGTCAGCAGGAGGAGGCAAAGAGCTCCACAGCAGAGCTGCATAAATAGCTCCTCCCTTTCCTCCCAACCCAGTCATTCGACCGAAGTTAGGAAGAGAAAGGAAAAGCCAAGGAGCAGAGGTGACTGAAGTTTAGCAAAAATAAAAACCTGGCAGACTCTTTACATTTGCTGGGAAATTTTACCAACAAGTGAGGGGCACAGCAATGGGCACTTGCTGTGCCCCCACTTATACCTGCCTATACTTAGGCAAATGGGAGAAAGACGTCGTCTATGGAGGGAGCCAAAGTGCCAATATAAGGCTCTGGCTTCGCTTCATAGATGACGTGCTACTATTTTGGTCAGGAACAGAACAAATGTTGGATGATTTCATGAAGGAATCAAATATTAACAATTATAATATAAAATTCACATATGAGTTTGATAAATCAGCAATCACATTCTTGGATCTAAGGATTTCAGTGAAAGAAAACAAAATAGTTACTAATACCTTTAGGAAAAAGACAGCAGGAAACACTCTTTTTTTTTTTTGTTGAAATCTTTTTATTGAATTTTCACAAATTGTAAAAAACATGACATATGTTTTGTCAACGAAAATGACAATAAAACAGAAAAACATGAACAATACAGTCTACAACCAAATACTCTTAGTCTGTGCTTAGGTATTACAATACAAATAAATACACTTCTAGTCTCTTAATCTCAATATATTTCTAGGGGGTATGATCTCTTCCTCCCTTCCAGTAGCCCGGACTTTTCGAAACTCAAATCAAAATTCCAAAATATCTTAATTTCAAGTGTTATCTAGGTGGTTGAGGATCTTGCTCTATTTAACTTTTCTGTGAACATTATATAGGGTTCCCATTGTTGGGTAAATTGGTTTCTGGAGTTCAGAACAGCTGCTGAGGCACTGGCCATATTATAATGATAGTCAATTCTTTTTTTGACATAGTCAAATGTGGGGGGGTCTACTCTCCAGAATCTCGCTATTGAGATTCGTACTATGGTACAGATTATTGCTATGTCTTTTAACATTGCCTCCTATAGGGAAGTGTAGCAAAGCTTGTTCTGGGGATGAGTTAAATTCAGTCTCGAAAATGGTACTTAAAAATGTGGAGGTTTGATTCCATAACTTTTTAACCTTATTACATTGCCACCACATATGGAAATATGTCCCTTCTTCCCCACATCCTCTATAACACCTATAGGAGCCGTCTATCTGAGAGTTGGCCAGTCTTGTGGGGTACATATACCATTTAAATATCACCTTAATATAATTCTCCTTTAATAATGCATTCGGGGAAAATGACAGGCCTCTGTCAAGGTTGGTTAGCCAAGTCTCTAATGTCCAGGTTTGATTTATGTCTTGTTCCCACTTAATCATAAAAGAGCTTTTTTTATTGCAGGTTCCTTCATTAAATGACGGATATAATAAAGAAATCAACCCCCTCCTATATTCTCTTGCTAGACATATCGTTTCTAGTGTGGTATTATTTGGGGGGGTGTTTGATCCCATTATTTCTCTTATCCTAGATGTGAGTTGTAGGTAGTGATACCATTCTCCCTGTTCAGGAGTCCATAATTCTCTGTATTGGGAGAAGGTCAATACTTTATTGTTAATGAATGCATCCGCTATACGATAGAGACTTTTGTTCTCCCATTTCTTCTGAATATGTGTACTAATGAGTAAGATGATGGGAACCAATGGGGTCAATCTTGATCTAACATTAACTAGGGGGAAAGCCTTGGTCAATTTATGCCAGTTATAAGTCGTGTGACTAATCGAGACATATTCTTTGATATATCCTGGCCTTCACGCCCCAGATAATAGTATCTAACCTTCCTACCTCTAGTATATCTTTTTCTAATTGCACCCATTGGGGTGCTTGGTTCATCCTGTACCACTGTGTGGTCTGTGCCATTCTAGCGGCATAGTAGTAGGAGACTAGATTTGTTAAACCTATCCCTCCGTTCTTCTTATGTCTCATCAGGTTTTGTTTATTTATTCTTGCTCGTTGACCCTGCCAAATATATTTTAAGATCTCTCTTTGAAGATTATGTAGCTCTGCTATTGGGATGGTTATTGGGAGGGTTCTAAATAAGTATAGCAGTTTGGGAAGTACAGTCATTTTGATCGATACGACTCTTCCATATAATGATAACTTATATTTGGCCCACTTAAGTAGGAGTTCTTTAATCTGCGAGAACATGGGGACATAGTTTTCTTTATATAATTTATTCACATCATTTGTGAGGTTAACTCCAAGATATTTAAGGGATGATTTAACCCAGTTAAATCCAAAATTTATTTCTATCAGTTTTTTTGTTGTGTTTGGGAGAGAAGTACTAAGGGCTTCACATTTACTTTCATTAATTTTGTATCCTGATAACCGGCTAAATTTATTTATTATAGAGTAAATTACTGGGAGAGTAAGAAGCGGCTTCGTGACTGCGAGGATGACACCATCAGCAAAGAATGATATCTTATATTCTGTATCTCCTATTCTAAGTCCTGCAACGTCTGGATTATCTCTAATTAACACTGATAGCGGCTCAATACACATAGCAAACAACAGGGGAGACAAGGGGCACCCCTGTCTGGTGCCATTTCGGATTTGAATTTGTGATGACTGATACCCTGAGAGCCTAATAAAGGCATCAGGTGTGGAATAAATTCTTTCTAGAGCAGTGGCAAAAGGTCCTTTGATTCCCATTTTACTGATAACTGCAAACATGTATTCCCAGTTGACCCTGTCAAATGCCTTCTCTGCGTCCAAAGCTAGAAACAGAGAAGGCACTTTCTTTACCGTTGCATAGTTGATTAGGTCAATCACTTTTCGTGTATTGTCTGGAGCTTCTCTCTGAAAGATGAAGCCAACTTGATCTGTATATATCAACTTTCTAATGGGTATAGCTAGACGATTTGCCAAAATTTTGGTGAACAGCTTTAGATCTTGATTAATTAGTGATATTGGCCGGTAATTATGACAATATTGTGTATTTTTTCCCGCCTTCGGGGTGACCGTCACCCTCGCAGTCAACAGGTCCGGGGGAATCTCCACTCCCTGCAAAATATTATTATACAGTTTCACCAATAGAGGTGCTACCGTCATTCGGAGATCTTTATAAAAGGAGCCTGGAAAGCCATCCGGGCCCGGGGCTTTATTCCTTTTCAGATCTTTAATGGCCAATAATACTTCCTGTGTTGTGATAGGGGCATTTAGAGAACTCAATTCTTCTTCTGAGACTGTGTTCAGTCTACTATTTCCTAAATAAATGTCTAATTCCTCTCTCTTATTCGTTCCTGCCTTGGTGCTGCGTAAATTATAAAGCTGGGAATAAAATGTTGCAAATTCATTGGCTATCTGAAGTGGGTCATTAGTAACTCGGCCATTAGCTCCTTGAATTTGAGGAATAGTGGAGGCCCTAGTGATTTCCTTTAGCTTATTTGCCAGCATCTTGTCAGGCTTATTGCCATAAATATAATACCTGGTGTCCACTATTTTAATAGAATGGACCGCCTCTCTATCTAGTAGCTGGTTTAATTCCTCATTCTTGCTATTTAGTAATTTCCTTAATTTGTTTTGCTTCTTTTTAGCTAATTGTTCTCTTATTGTCTCAATTTCCTTTCTTAGTGTTGCTATGGTGGAATTATGTGATTTCCTAATTTTGCTACCCTCTTCTATTAGCATCCCTCTCAGGGAGGCTTTAAGAGCACTCCAAACAAAATTTGGATTGGAAGTGGTCCCTTCATTTATAGATATAAACTCACTGATGTGTTTTTGGATATTCTGAACTAAAATATCATCTTGAAGTAGGCTCGGGTGTAGGGACCAGGACCTAGTTCGATATATATTAACCAACCCTTCAAATTCCACCACCACCATGTCATGATCTGACCAGGCACTATTATTTATAGAGGCTGACTTCATTAGCGGTAAGAGTATCTGACTAACCAGAATTAGGTCTATTCTTGAGTATGAGTTACAGACTGGGGAATAAAAAGTGTAGTCTTTAACTCCCTTATTAAATGCTCTCCAACTATCAATAAGGTTAAAGTCTAGGAGAAGGTCTCTGAGAAGCTGTTGTGCAGAAGTTATTCGTCTTTTTTTACAGGTCAACTGCGAGGTCCTGTCTAGTTCGTCATTTAATGTCAGATTAAAATCCCCACCCATAATGATCTTACTTTTTTTCCAGCTTGATAAAAGCCTACTTAACCTGCTTAAAAATGGGCCTTGATTATCATTGGGTGCGTAAACATTAACCAAAATTACTGGAGTATTGTGTATCGTTCCCTTTACAATTAGGAGTCTCCCTTCCCTGTCTTTAAGGATTTCCTCCTTTTTAAAATTTAGAGATGCATGTACTAGGATGGAGACCCCACATTTTTTTTTAGGATTAAGTGCGTGAAACTGCAATGGGTAGTTCTTATCCCAGTACTTGTGCGTGGTTTCTAAAACAAAATGCGTCTCTTGTAGCATTATTATGTGGGCACTTTGGGATTTATATTCTGAAATTGCCTTTTTCCTTTTTATGTTGGAATTTAACCCTCTCACATTGTGGGTTATTAGTTTAATATGCATTTCTTTTCCCCCTTATATTTGCTAGCATAGCTCCCTTTGTAGCTAGAGACATTTTTATGAAACAATTTTTTATACATCTGTGTTTCATGAGCATTTGAGACTGTATATAAACAAAAACAATAACAAGATAAATACTTACAACTTAACGCGGCATTGTGCATTATTAACAAATAAATATCATAACTTAGGTCAACACTGGAACCTCTAACAGCTTTACGTTGGTCTATACTTCGGAAGAAAGTTAACATTACAGTACCTTCAGTCAATCCAAATAACATGGTATTAGAGATAAAGTTAAGAAGAAAAAGGGATAGAAAGAAAGAAGCAGAGAGCATAAAATATAGGGAAGTGGGAGATATATGGAGTAGGCAAAGAGGAAGAGTCTTCAATGGACCCCGGACTCTCATATAATAAAGTTGCGTACAGTTCTCTTCATATCTGCTGATGAGAAAGTTCAGGAATCATTTACCTGAAAGTCTGCATATGACATCCTCTACATGGTATATAGAACAAATCCTCTTGTAAACTTCTACGATCCGTCGGACTTTGAGTCTCCATTTCAGATTCATAAAGAGTCAAGGCACTGTAAGTGCCTCCGCTGGAGGGTCTATGTCTTCATCTTCTCTGATTGAAGCAGTTTTCACTTTTTTGATTTTGCCACTCTTGCTTACTGTCAACCACTCTCTCTGTATTGACTTTTTCAAAGGTTTGTTGGTGGTCGGTGGTTCATCTTCAGCAACTTGAATCTCTAATTTAGATAAGAGCATTAGTCCCTCTTCTAGAGTGGTGCAAGAGTATGAGATGTTGTTATGAGTGAAGATCAGTTTGAATGGGAAATTCCAGCGGTATTTGATGTTTTCTCTGATAAGAGCCATAACCACTGGTCTCAGCTCCCTTCGTCTTCTCAGTGTGATTGGCGATAAGTCAGTAAAAATCTGGATACTGTGGCCCTCATATGTGATGGTACGAGTCTGTCTGGCTGCTTGTATAATTAATTCATTGACATGGAAATAGTGTAATTTGACAATAATGTCTCTTGTTTTGGATTGAGCGGGCTTGGTTAAGGCCCTATGTACTCTGTCTATGATCAGCATTGTAGGATCTGTGTCTGGGATGAGTTTGTGGAAGATTTCAGCTATATCTGCTTGTAAATTCTTATAGTCCTCAGGAAGATTTCTAATACAGAGGTTGGACCTTCTAGATCTGTTCTCCAAATCTTCAACTTGATCCTCAAGCTTTTTTATATAAATGGAGTGGTCCAGAAGTGTGTGTTGGATTTGTGGGATTTCTTCTGAAATATCTTCTAATTTGTTTTCAATCTCTGTTGTCCTGCCTCCAATCTCTCTGATATCTTGCTTAAGATCCTGCAAGGCCGTTTTTAGCTCTTCATGGAAAAGGATTTTATTTGGCTTAGCAGTTCATTGTTGGGGATATCACCTTGTTGCATATTTTCCTCCTCTGAGGTTTCACTTGCGGTGTTATGTTTTGGTGAGCTTGTAAATTTATCTAGAGTTCTTAATTTCGATTGAGATTTAGAGAGACATTCTTTTACAGATTGATTCCTACTTTTCATCTTGAATGCTGTTGTTAGTACCTTAACAAGACTCTATAGAAGTTATTCCTCGCACAAATCTTAAGTTATTTAACCCAGACAGTTATGAGTAATGAAGGACCACAATATCAGTGTAAATATGCTATGGTAACATTGCTAATGTTTCTGACCGTATATCGCTATTAACATTCGTTCCAGGTTAACCATTATTGATACAGCATCAGCACATTATTTTTCCTGCTAGTATTGCAAAGATATAATACCACATTTTAAGTTCCTTTATATAGGGAATCCTATATGTCATAAGACTTCTGAGAGCTGCGTAGTTTGTCTGCTAAACGTATCCTGAAGTTACCCCTGTAGGTGCACCCCCAGGTTAGCTAGACTTTCAGATGTTATAGATGTCAGCTCTTCACTGAAAAAAAAACCTAACTCTGAAGGATCCCCTATTTGTTGATTACCACTCTCCTATTTGTGTCTCCAGTGATGCTTGAAATAAGTCACTTAAGCAGATATTGCAAATATAGTCCCCACGTGGTGTTCTGTTATTTCTAGGCCTCTTACTTGCTGTAAATTATAAAGTGTGTTCAGGGCCTTATAAACCAGCATCAGAGCAATGTAATGAAACTTAGGGTAAGTATTGAAAAGTATGGTATGCTTATTTATGAATTGAATAATAAAGCACTTACTGCCTCTTCATCGTAGCTTTTCCAGGCTGTGGCCTGTTCAGGAAAAAGTCTCTTGTCAGATGATATGTGCTAACTGGCTTTCCGGGACACTGACAGAATGCTGCCCGTCTGTAGGTTTAGTCACTGTCCTTTTAATCGATCCGTTATTGTGTTGTGTAAGTGCCGGTGTAGGCCGAAGCCCCGGACTTTCCTGCCAACTCTTTCGGTACTCCCAGTCGGCCTGCCTCCGGATCCTCTTTTGCATTAAAAATACAGCCCAAAGGTGCTATCTATAATCTCTCTGGCACTTTTCCTGATGTTTTTGTAGCAATTGGCGTACTTTTTATTGCTAAAAAAACACTTTAGACAGCTCTTTGTGCAAGAGCTCTGTATCAGCACGTCTGCTCTGCAGCTCACCAAGCTCCGCCTCAGGAAACACTCTTTTAATGGCAGATAGCCATCATCCCCCCTCTTTGATCAAGAATATCCCTAAGGGACAATACTTGAGACATCGAAGAAATTGTACAGAATTAGCAACCTTCAAAAATGAGGCAGACTCCTTAAGAAAAAGATTTGTAGAAAGAGGATATTCCAAAAATATATTAAAAAAGGCATACAGTACAGCTGTTAAAAGCAACAGGGATGAATTACTCTATAAAGGAAAAGAAATAGAACAACAAAACAAAGTTAGATTTATCTCAATCTTCAACAACAAATGTCAAGATATAAGAGCCATATTAAATAAAAATTGGCACATTCTTACCCTAGACAGAGATATAGTAAATTTTGTTGGTGATAGACCATTAATGTCAGCCCGTAAAGCTCCAAATTTAAAAGACAGACTAGTTCAGAGTCATTTTACAGATAAACCAAGAACTAATTGGCTACAAACATATCAAGAGAAAGATTGTAACTTTAAGTGTAAAAAATGTTCGATATGTAAGAACATGCAACAAGGTACATACTTTACTGACAAATATGGTAGCTGTCATAATATAAAAGGTAAAATTAATTGTAGAAGTGAGGGAATTGTGTATTTGGCATTCTGTTTTTGCCCCATGTACTATGTGGGCAAAACTTATCGTGAACTGAAAGAGCGAATTAAAGAACACAAAAGGGACATCTCGAATGAGGTGAAAACAAGCAGTTTAGCTAGACATTTTAAATTATTTCATAACAGCAATGGGACTAGAAAAGGTAGATATATCTATGAGAGGGGGTAATTTAGATAACATATTGTTACAAAAAGAATGTAGATGGATCTATGATTTAAAAGCACTGAAACCATATGGTCTTAATGAAGAAATAAACTATGCCCCTTTTCATCAATAAATTAAATAATTATAAATGCAGCATGATAAAAGAAATAAATCTATCTCAGCAATAATTTGAAGTCAGTTTGGAAAAAGATTCTAAGACTTTATGACTATAATCAAATAAAAATATAGAAAGTGAAAATACTTATCCATTATCTATAGAGTAAAAAGTAAATTAAGCCGCATCAAATCAATAAGTATTGCCAAAATCATATAAGGTTTTGAATTCCACATTAATAAAGATAAATGTGGACAACTAATAACAACGATGTGTATTGAAATTGTGAATGTACTGAAATTGCAGTATAAATGTATGTACTCCTAAACACTATGTAGCAAACCAAGCAAATAATATGAAATATAGCCATATGATTAATTCACTATTTCACCCATGGGCGGCACGATCCTAAAGTACAAAAGGTCCGACTTTAGACCAATGAGAAAGCAGCCGGATGAAGCCCGAATCAAGCAACCAGTCAGGGTGAAACGCGCGTAGCTGAACGCTAATGCTCTGAGAGCTACAGCTGAGCTCTCTTGAACCAAGCCGGCTATTCGACAGCAAGGAACAAACAGTGCATAGTTTGACACACTCGTTGTGGGTTTGCAACATAATACGATGAGGATAGTGAATGTGAGTATCTATTGAGCATGATACAGTGGAAACTACAATCAAGGTAAATCATTTTTGTGATCGTTACAAATGTTGCTATTATATGCCTAGCAAGGTGTGCGGAAGTTTGATAACCCAAAGCCCTAATTCCTTGAGGCTGAATATACAGAAACTAGCACCTACTCAACAGAGACACTCTGCTCACAAACTTACATGCACTAACAATATTATCGAATATCACATACCGACCCCTAGAGTGTTTAGTCTTACCATTGGCACTATTATTATAACGAACATTTCAAAGCCCTCTCAAACTCAAGACCTACTAATTGATGGATAAGTGGTGAAACACATCAAATGGAGATTACAATTTTGTGGACACAATCTTGGTCTTTTACAGCTGAACTTTTTAGCTATGAGGAAATAGCGGTTTGTGCACATCAAGTGGGCCCACGTTCGTTATTTTGTATATAATTAAATTGTGAATAGCCAGCTAATAAATCATATGAGCATAAATTATATTATTTCTTGTATGTTACCCTTTATTCTTTATGGTGAATGAAACAAGACATATATAATCATTGTTTAATTGTTTGCATAGTGATTAAGGTATTCAGCTCTTATATACACCAGTAGTATTTGGATACTCACACTATACTCTGGTGCCGGACAAAGGGAACTGTGCAGTGTGGAATAGCTCCACACTAATTTCTTCATTTTATTATATATATATATATATATATATATATATATATATATATATATATATATATATATACTTGCTATACATTCGGATATCAGGTCTATGCATAACCTTAAATCTATACAATATATCTATCTGATGTATGCTTCCATACAATTCTACTTATGATATTTCAAGAGATGCAATCAAAGTTACATTTTTTTATGAGGGGATTTAAAAGAATTTTAATTACCCTCAGCATGAATTTGATTAATATATCAATTTATATATATATATATAACATTGTTTTGAATGTATGAAATGTATAAAATTTTGAATGTATGAAATGTATGAAATTTTGAATGTATGAAATACAAATAAGGTATAATTCATTTAGCAACTTATTGTATTATATCTCTTCACATTGGGAATTTTCTGTTTAATCCGATGCCTGCAATAAAAGAAACAAACACCTAGATTACGAGTTGTGCGTTAGGGTTAAAAAGCAGCGTTTAGAGGTCCCAAAGCTGCTTTTTAACGCCCGCTGGTATTACGAGTCTTGAAATGACAGGCTCACCGCTCACTTTTTTGGCCAGACTCGGAAATACACTTACGTCAATTGCGTATCCTATATTTTCAATGGGACTTGCTTAGCGCCGGTATTACGAGTCTGACCAAAAGTGAGCGGTAGACCCTCTCCTGTCAAGCCTAGTACCGCATTTTAAAGTCAGTAGTTAAGAGTTTTACACTACAACGCTGTAGCATAAAACTCTTAACTAAAGTGCTAAAAAGTACACTAACACCCATAAACTACCTATTAACCCCTAAACCGAGGCCCCCCCACATCGCAAACACTAAAAAGACATTTTTAACCCCTAATCTGCCGAACCTGACATCGCTGCCACTATAATGAACGTATTAACCCCTAAACCGCCGCACTCCCGCCTCGCAAACATTAGTTAATTATTATTAACCCCTAATCTGCCGTCCCTAATATCGCCGCCACCTACCTACATTTATTAACCCCTAATCTGCCGCCCCCAACATCGCCGCCACTATATTAAATGTATTAACCCCTAAACCTAAGTCTAACCCTAACTCTAACACCCCCTAACTTAAATATAATTACAATAAATCTAAATAAAATTACTACAATTACGTAAATAATTCCTATTTAAAACTAAATATTTACCTATAAAATAAACATTAACAACATTAAAACCCACCACCCACACACCCAACCCTACTCTAAAACCCACCCAATACCCCCTTAATAAAACCTAACACTACCCCCTTGAAGATCACCCTACCTTGAGACGTCTTCACCCAGCCGGGCACAAGTGGTCCTCCAGAGGGTCCGAAGTCTTCATCCTATCTGGGCAGAAGAGGACCTCCAGACCGGCAGAAGTCTTCATCCAGACGGCATCTTCTATCTTCATCCTTCCGGAGCGGAGAGGGTCCATCTTCAAGATATCCGACACGGAGCATCCTCTTCATCCGACTGCCGATGACAGAATGACTGGTCTTTAAGTGACATCATCCAAGATGGCGTCCCTTGAATTCCGATTGGCTGATAGGATTCTATCAGCCAATCGGAAATAAGGTAGGAAAAATCCTATTGGCTGATGCAATCAGCCAATAGGATTGACCTCACATTCTATTGACTGATTGGAACAGCCAATAGAATGCGAGATCAATCCTATTGGCTGATTGGATCAGCCAATTGCATTGAACTTAAATCCTATTGGCTGATTGCATCAGCCAATAGGATTTTTCCTACCTTAATTCCGATTGGCTGATAGTATCAGCCAATCGGAATTCAAGGGACACCATCTTGGATGACGTCACTTAAAGGACCATATTATTCAGTCGTCGGCCGTCGGATGAAGAGGATGCTCCGCGTCGGATGTCTGGAAGATGGACCCGCTCCGCTCCGGAAGGATGAAGATAGAAGATGCCGCCTGGATGAAGACTTCTGCCAGTCTGGAGGTCCTCTTCTGCCCGGATAGGATGAAGACTTCGGACCCTCTGGAGGACCACTTGTGCCCAGCTGGGTGAAGACGTCTCAAGGTAGAGTGATCTTCAAGGGGGTAGTGTTAGGTTTTATTAAGGGGGTATTGGGTGGGTTTTAGAGTAGGGTTGGGTGTGTGGGTGGTGGGTTTTAATGTTGGGGGGTATTGTATTTTTTTTTTACAGGTGAAAGAGCTGATTACTTTGGCGCAACACCCCGCAAAAGGCCCTTTTAAGGGCTATTTGTAATTTAGTATAGGGTAGGGATTTTTATTATTTTGATGGGCTTTTTTATTTTATTAGGGGGATTAGATTAGTTGTAATTAGCTTAAAATTCTTGTAATTATTTTTTTATTTTCTGTAATTTAGTGTTTTTTCCCCCCGTAATTTAGTTTATTTAATTTAATTGTAATTAATTGTAGGTAGTTTAGGTAATTATTTTAATTATAGTGTAGTGTTAGGTGTAATTGTAACTTAGGTTAGGGTTTATTTTACAGGTCCTTTTGTATTTATTTTAGCTAGGTAGTTATTAAATAGTTAATAACTATTTAATAACTATTGTACCTAGTTAAAATAAATACAAAGTTGCCCGTAAAATAAATATAAATCCTAAAATGGATACAATGTAAATATTAGTTATATTGTAGCTAGCTTAGGGTTTATTTAATAGGTAAGTATTTAGTTTTAAATAGGAATAATTTATTTAATTATAGTTATTTTATTTAGATGTATTTAAATTCTATTTAAGTTGGGATGTTAGGGTTAGGGTTATACTTAGGTTTAGGGGTCAATAAATTTATTATAGTAGCGGCGACGTTGGCGGTGGCAGATTAGGGGTTAATAAATTTAATATAGTTGCGGCGACGCTGGGGGTGCAGATTAGGGGTTAATAAATATAATGTAGGGTTCGGCGATGTTGGGGGCATCAGATTAGGGGTTCATAGGGATTATGTAGGTGGCGGCGGTGTCCGTAGTGGCAGATTAGGGGTTAATAATATAATGCAGGTGTTGGGGGCCGCAGGTTAGGGGTTAATAATATAATGCAGGTGTCGGGGCGGCAGATTGGGGGTTAACAAGTGTAATATTATTGGTGTTTAGACTCGGGGTTCATGTTAGGGTGTTAGGTGTAGACATATATTTATTTTTCCATAGGAAACAATGGGGCTGCGTTAGGAGCTGAACGCTGCTTTTTTGCAGGTGTTAGGTTTTTTTTCAGCCGTCTCAGCCCCATTGTTTCCTATAGGGAAATCGTGCACGAGCACGTTCAGCCAGCTTACCGCTGACTTACGCAACGCTGGTATTGAGGTGAGATGTGGAGCTACATTTTGCTCAACGCTCACTTTTCTGAGGCTAACGCCGGCTTGCAGAAAACCTATAATACCAGAGTTGTCTTAAGTGAGCGGTAAGAAAAAAAGGAGCGTTAGCACCGCACAGCCTTACCAACAAAAACTCGTAATCTAGCCGAGTGGGTTTATTTTTATTTTACAGGCAACTTTGTATTTATTTTAACTAGGTAGAATAGTTATTAAATAGTTATTAACTATTTAATAACTACCTAGTTAAAATAAATTCAAATTTACCTGTAAAATAAAACCTAACCTAAGTTACACTAACACCTAACACTACACTATAATTAAATTCAGAACAGCCAATAGAATGCGAGCTCAATCTGATTGGCTGATTGGATCAGCCAATCAGATTGAACTTGAATCTGATTGGCTGATTCAATCAGCCAATCAGATTTTTCCTACCTTAATTCCGATTGGCTGATAGAATCCTATCAGCCAATCGGAATTCGAGGGACGCCATCTTGGATGACGTCATTTAAAGGAACCTTCATTCGGACTTAGGACATCGGAAGAAGAGGATGGATCCGCGCCGGAGGTCTTGAAGATGGAGCCGCTCCTCGTCGGGTGGATGAAGATAGAAGATGCCGCTTGGATGAAGATGTTTGCCGGTCCGGATCTCCTCTTCTGCCCGGATAGGATGAAGACTTCGGAGCCTCTTCTGGACCTCTTCTTGACGGATAGGATGAAGACTTTGGACCCTCTTCTGGACGGATCGGTGATACCCGGCGTGGTGAACATAAGGTAGGAAGATCTTCAGGGGCTTAGTGTTAGGTTTTTTTAAGGGGGGTTTGGGTTAGATTAGGGGTATGTGGGTGGTGGGTTGTAATGTTGGGGTGGGTATTGTATGTTTATTTAAATGCAAAAGAGCTGTTTTCTTTGGGGCATGCCCCGCAAAAGGCCCTTTTAAGGGCTGGTAAGGTAAAAGAGCTGTTTAATTTTTAATTTAGAATAGGGTAGGGCATTTTTTTATTTTGGGGGGCTTTGTTATTTTTTTAGGGGGCTTAGAGTAGGTGTAATTAGTTTAAAATTCTTGTAATCTTTTTTTAATTTTTGTAATTTAGTGTTTGTTTGTTTTTGTAATTTAGTGTTTGTTTGTTTTTGTAATTTAGTTTAGTTGATTTAATTGTAGGTAATTGTAGGTAGTTTATTTAATTAATTTATTGATAGCATAGTGTTAGGTTTAATTGTAACTTAGGTTAGGATTTATTTTACAGGTAATTTTGTAATTATTTTAACTAGGTAGCTATTAAATAGTTATTAACTATTTAATAGCTATTGTACCTAGTTAAAATAAATACAAAGTTGCCTGTAAAATAAATATAAATCCTAAAATAGCTACAATATAATTATTATTTATATTGTAGCTATATTAGGGTTTATTTTACAGGTAAGTATTTAGCTTTAAATAGGATTAATTTATTTAATAAGAAATAATTTATTTAGTTAGATTTAAATTATTTTTAACTTAGGGGGGTGTTAGTGTTAGACTTAGCTTTAGGGGTTAATACATTTATTAGAGTAGCGTTGAGGTCCGGTCGGCAGATTAGGGGTTAATACTTGAAGTTAGGTGTCAGCGATGTTAGGGAGGGCAGATTAGGGGTTAATACTATTTATTATAGGGTTTGCGAGGCGGGAGTGCGGCGGTTTAGGGGTTAATACATTTATTATAGTAGTGGTGAGGTCCGTCGGCAGATTAGGGGTTAATAAGTGTAGGTAGGTAGCGGTGACGTTGGGGGGGGGGCCAGATTAGGGGTTAATAAATATAATATAGGGGTCGGCAGTGTTAGGGGCAGCAGATTAGGGGTACATAGGGATAATGTAGGTTGCGGCGGTGTACCGAGCGGCAGATTAGGGGTTAATAATAATATGCAGGGGTCAGCGATAGCGGGGGCGGCAGATTAGGGGTTAATAAGTGTAAGATTAGGGGTGTTTAGACTCGGGGTTCATGTTAGAGTGTTAGGTGCAGACTTAGGAAGTGTTTCCCCATAGGAAACAATGGGGCTGCGTTAGGAGCTGAACGCTGCTTTTTTGCAGGTGTTAGGTTTTTTTCAGCTCAAACTGCCCCATTGTTTCCTATGGGGGAATCGTGCACAAGCACGTTTTTGAAGCTGGCCGCGTCCGTAAGCAACGCTGGTATTAAGAGTTGCCGTGGCGGTAAATATGCTCTACGCTCCCTTTTTGGAGCCTAACGCTGCCCTTCAGAAAACTCTAAATACCAGCGTTGTTTAAAAGGTGCGGGGGGAAAAAAAGCAGCGTTAGCTACGCGGGTCGTTACAGACAAAACTCTAAATCTAGCCGCAAATTTCTTTAGTGCATCTGGGGATATGACACTTCATTCTCCCTCTATGACTTGTAGCTGGGATCTGAATGGCACGCTCGCAACTGATTAATATGGACCCATTTATCCATAAAAGTATCATTTTTATGTATCCTAATTTCATATGCAACTGGAGAAATTTTGTCAGAAATGACAAAAGGACCCTTCCATGACGGAAGAAATTTCTTCTCCTTAACCTGATCTCTTCCAAAGTTATAAAGATAATTTTTATCATTTATTTCATTTTCCTTTTTGGACGTTTTGAGATCATAAAAGGTTTTAGCGGCAGTTGCAGACTTTTCTATGTTCCTTTGAGCAAATGCAAAGGCATATTGCAGGTGATTCCTTAAATTCTCCACATATTGATGTGTATTGGCAGCATTTATCAAGTTCTGGTCTGATGTACGGTATAGTAGATGCTGAGGTAGAACCAATCTTTTACCAGTCATCAATTCAAAAGGTGACATATTAGAAGCACTACTTGGAGTTTCTGTTAATGCCATTAGTACTAGAGGTAATTTTACATCCCAGTATTTATCTGTTTCACTCACAAACTTTTTGAGGATTTTCACAATGGACTGGTTGTAACGCTCTACACTACCACTAGAGGCAACTCTATATGCAATATGGAGCTTTCTTTTGACTCCTAGTATTTTCCACATTTTGGTCATCACTTCGCTAGTGAATAGGGTCCCCCGATCGGATTCTATTTGCTGGGGTAATCCAAATCTGGAAAACACGTGGTTGATGAGGAATGCTGCACGTTTCAGCATTATTGTTAGGTGCACTGATGCACTCTACCCATTTAGTGAACAGGCATGTCACTGTTAACATGTATTTGTTACCTCTAGATGACCTAGTTACTGGACAAATAAAATAAATTTGTATATCTGACCATGGCATTATCATCCCCCTTTTCTGCAATGGCACTCTATGCGTTGGCGCAGTGGGTTGGAACTGTGGACAGATTTAACAACCTTGACAGTAGGTTTGAACGTCCTTCAACATGTGCAGCCAAAAAGCGTAGTCACACAATATTTCATATGTTAATTTGGCGTCACAGTGACCAGATGTGGGATCATCATGGGCATGTTGAAGCATGAGACCTCAGAACTGGGTAGGTACCACCCATTGCTGGATGCCAGTTTTGGAGGTTCTAATTAACAAACCATCCTGTAACTTGAATTGTGATTTTGATTTCATTAAGATTCTAAGATCTTCCTTGCCAATACCATCCTCTTTGTATATTTTATATGGGGAAAGCAATTGTTCGTCCAGGAAATCATCTTCTAATAACTCTTCCCCATGATCCTTAGCAGTACAGTCGTGGAGCTCAGCAAGCCCTTGTGCCACTGGATTTTTTGTATTTTTCTTGTAGAGAATTTCTAAATGCCAGCCTTTTAAGGAAAGAGTCCAAGCTGTTATGCGGCTGTTAGACAGGTATCCATCTCTTATTCTCTCACTTTGCAGATATAGGGAAGGCTGGTGGGCCGTTTCTACAATAATTTTTTCGCCCTGTATATAGCTGCGGAAATTTTGTAAATCTCATACAGTAGATAAGAGGACTTTTTCGCAATCACTAAATTTTATTTCTACTGGGGATAAAGTTTTGCTTGCATAAGCAATGACTTTGCTTAAATTATCATGCTTTTGGTATAAAACAGCACTCATGCTTATATCTGTGTAACCTGTTTCTAAGTTTCCTCTTCAGCTCTCTGATGGCTGTCTCTTGAGCCTCATCCCAGTGCCATTAAACATCTTTCTTAGAAGAAGTAGCAGTGGTTAAGCTAATTCTGCATAATTATCAATGTATTTGCGAGAATAATTTGTCATACCCAGGAATGATCTTAAATTCTTTTAAGTTATTTGGGTTCTTAGAATTTATTATAGCTTCCACCTTTTTCTTCTAAAGATTTAACCCTTCAGAAGTAACTTCATGTCCCAAGAAGTTTACACAAGTGCGGCACCATTGAGCTTTTTGTAGGGATAATTTGACACCTGCCCATTTAAGTTACCTGAGGACGTGTTTAAGTTCAGTGATGTGTTTTTCAAAGTCTGTGCTTTTGATTAAAACATCATCAACATAAGATAAGGTCCCCCTTTCCAGTGCATCAGGCATAGCCTTATGCATGAATACAGCAAATTCATGTCCTGAATTTATTTATCCAAACGGGAGCCTTTGGTATGCATACTGAACCTTTTGGAACGAGAATGCAAGCTTATACTGGTCCTCCTCATGTACCTTTATGGTCCAATATCCCTGTGCACAATCAATGGTAGTGAATATTTTGGATCCCTGCATCTGCGCTAAGCACTGGTCAATGTATGGCACAGGCCAGTCAGACATGTACACTCATTTGTTTAGCTGTCTTAAGTCAGCACACAAACGCCATTGTCCATTGGGCTTAAGAACATCTAGAATAGGATTGTTATAAGATCTGTGCACCTGTCTGATAATACCTCTTTCTTCCAGGTTTCTTATGATTTCTGCAAGAGAATCATATGAAGCTAAAGGAAGTCAGTATTGTTTAACCAATACAGGTGGTGCATTAAGATCTGTTTGGATTCTTGCAATGTGCAAGTCTGTAGTCCCACAGTCGTAAGAATCCCTAGCAAAAATATCCTTGTACTCCATCAGGAGTTCTAGTAGCTGTCGACGTTCATCATCACTGGAACAGCCATTAGCTAAGTGTCAGGGTTTTTTCCCTGTTTTGTTTGCCATGTGCTGCTGGCAGCAATTTTACTCACCTCTCTTGCTGACTCTGGTGCATTGTGGGGGATGCTGCTCATTTCCTTCACTTCCTTTTATGGCCAGACTGGTGTACATCATCCGTGTGAGACAGGATGCAGTCTCAAAATTGTGATGTCATCACTTATTATTTAAAGGGCCTCTGTTCAGTATGCTTTGCCTTTGCGTTGTCTCAGACCTGTTTGTGAGAGTTCCGGTGTATTACCTGGCTGTCTGACGTCCTTCCTGATCCCTGGCTTGTTCCTGACTCTGCTGTTTTCCTTGTTTCTGATTCCGGCTCATCTGACTACTCGCTTTGGCTTCTGACTCGGCTCGTCTGACTATTTGCTTTGGCTCCTGACTCGGCTTGTCTGACTACCAGCTCTGGTTTTGACTCCTGGCTTGTTATTTGACTTGTGGACTTTTTATTATGTTTTGCTTTTAATAAAGGTGCGATTATTTTTGCACTTCTCGTCTCAGTCTGATTCCTGGCACCCTGACATTACGCAAAGGCCATGAATCCTGATGGTGCTAATAATCCACCTTTACCTGCCATCGTTTACAGGATGGATGAACAGGATCACCGCTTGGATCAATTTGCACTAGCCCTGCAAACCCTGCTGACTCGCATTGCACATTTGGACCAAAGTGTCCTGCAAGTTATGGCTGCTCCTGTTTCCGCTGCTGCACCTAGTCCTACCAGGATCCTATTCAGTGCATAAGGTTTTTGAACCAGGTGGGCATTTACTTTGCGATGTTACCTCAGGCGTTTCCCTCTGACAGAGCTAAGGTGGGATTTCTCATCTCGTTACTCTCTGACACAGCTCTTGCCTGGGCTAATCCCTTGTGGGAGACTAATAAACTTGTGATTTCAAATTACCCTGAATTTGTGGCCTCCTTTCAAAGGGTATTTGATATTCTGGCTCGCTCCTCCTCTGCTGCTAAACGACTCATGTCCATTCAGCAAGGTACAAGATCTGTTGCTCAGTATGCTATTGAGTTCCGTACGCTTGCCGCAGAGGTAGGATGGAAAATTGAAGCCCTTGTTGCCGCCTTCTTTCATGGGCTCTCTGATGCGATTAAAGACGAAGTTGCTGCCAGAGATTTACCAGAGGATCTCGAGGCATTGGTGTCTTTTTTGATCCTAATTGACATCAGACTCAGAGAGAGGCCCTCTTTCAAGGAGTGCTTGTGGAAGCCTCCTGTTCCGTTGTTTCCTACATGTTCGTTCCCACCCATGCCTCCCTCTCCTCCCATGCCTCCTGGTCCCGAGTCACCAGGTACTACTGAGCTGATGCAGTTGGGATTCACGTGTCTCACCGCGGGGGAGAGGACCTTTAGGAGGAGGGAGGTGCTCTGCCTCTATTGTGGGTTACAGGGCTTTTGTATCAAAGCACTCCATTCCTGTTTTGCCTCGGTCCGTTCCGCTTGCTATTGAGGCCATTGATGGCAGGCCCCTTCAGCCCGCACTCTTTACTCACAAAACTGCTCTATTGTCCATTGCTGTTGGGGCTCTCCATTTTGAAACCCTCCAGTTCCAGGTGATAAACTCATTTAAACCACATTTTCGGTTATTCTGGGTTATCCCTGGCTCCAAAAGCACAATCCCAGTCTTGACTGGCGCAGGTCCGAAATTTTGTCGTGGTCCCCGCAATGTATTTCCACTTGTCTTCGGAAACAAGTTAAAGTCTTGTGCACTTCTTCGGTATCTCAATTGCCAGAGGAGTACCAAGAGTTCCTAGACGTTTTTGACAAGGTGCATGCCAGTACGTTGCCTCCTTACCGGTCTAACGATTGTGCCATAGACCTGCAACCCAGAGCCATTCCTCTTCGGGGCCGGGTTTACCCTCTGTCTGTTGCAGAGAATTGTGATATGGAGGAGTATGTTGCCGATGCTCTGTCGCGGGGGATCATCCGCAAATCCTGATTTCCTGCAGGGGCTGGCTTCTTCTTTGTGAAGAAAAAGGGTGGCAAGTTAAGACCATGCATTGATTATAGGGGTCTTAATCGCTTTACCATTAAGAATGCTTACCCTATTCAGCTCATTACGGAACTCTTTGACCGCCTCAAGGGAGCTACGGTCTTTACTAAACTTGATTTGAGAGGAGCATACAATCTCGTTAGGATCAAGGAGGGCCACGAATGGAAAACATGCATTGATTATAGGGGTCTTAATCGCCTTACCATTAAGAATGCTTACCCTATTCAGCTCATTACGGAACTCTTTGACCGCCTCAAGGGAGCTACGGTCTTTACTAAACTTGATTTGAGAGGAGCATACAATCTCGTTAGGATCAAGGAGGGCCACGAATGGAAAACAGCATTTAACACCAGGAGCGGGCATTATGAGTATCTTGTAATGCCCTTTGGCCTATGTAATGCTCCTGCTGTTTTCCAGGAATTTATTAATGATGTCCTACGAGATTTGTTGCAATAGTGTGTTGTGGCATACTTAGATGACATCCTCATACACACACCCACATCGTTCTGATTTTACACAGGTTCTTCAGAGACTACGTGAGAACGGCCTGTTTTGTAAACTCGAGAAATGTGAGTTCCATCAGACTCAAGTAACCTTCCTAGGTTATGTTATCTCCGTTGCAGGGTTCTCCATGGATCCTGACAAGTTATCTGCAGTTCTGCAGTGGCTTCGCCCAGTTGGTCTTCGATCTATTCAACGTTTTTTGGGGTTCGCCAATTACTTTAGAAAGTTTATTAAAAACTTGTCTTCCTTGGTCAAACCTATTACAGACATGACCCGTAAAGAGAAGAGAATGATCCACTCCATTGGTCACCTACTGCCATTAAGGCCTTTGATAGTCTTAAGACTGCCTTTGCTGCTGCTCCAGTTCTGGCTCATCCTAACCCTGTCCTGCCTTTCGTTCTTGAGGTCGATGCATCTGAGAGTGGAGTAGGGGCCCTCTTGTCTCAACGTCCTACGCCTGACGGTTCCTTGCATCCGTGTGTTTTCTTCTCTAAGAAATTGTCTCCAGCGGAGTGCAATTATGAAATTGGTGACAGGGAATTACTGGCCATAATTTTGGCACTCAAGGAATGGAGGCATCTTCTCGAGGGTACTAGCGTGCCCGTGCTCATTCTTACTGACCACAAGAATTTAACTTATCTATCTGAAGCAAAACGTTTGTCGCCCCGACAGGCCAGATGGGCGCTATTTTTGTCTCGGTTTAATTATGTGGTCTCCTACCTGCCTGGTAGTAAGAATGTTAGGGCTGATGCCCTCTCTCGACAAATTTTGTCTCTGTCCAAGGAGGAGTCTGTACTTACTCCTGTTATACCTCCTGACCATATTTTTGCTACCATACGTACTAATTTGACTTCTCCCTTGGGGGAGGAGATC
This sequence comes from Bombina bombina, assembly GCF_027579735.1. Lineage (NCBI taxonomy): Eukaryota > Metazoa > Chordata > Amphibia > Anura > Bombinatoridae > Bombina > Bombina bombina. The sequence continues at coordinate 99,419,444 of NC_069510.1, forward strand.
CTGGCTGCACAAACCAATGCACCTCCTGAGAAACCTAGTGGTAAGTGTTTTGTTCCTGAGAATCTCCGAACTAAACGTTTGCACACTTACCACTTTCCTAAAGCCACAGATCACCCAGGCAAGAACCAAATGATTTGGTCTGTCACTCGACCATTCTGGTGGCCAGGTCTTCATTCTAATGTTGCTGCGTATGTTGCCTCCTGCTCAGTGTGTGCACAGAATAAGACTCCTCGACGTCTTCCTGTGGGTCTTCTTCAACCTATTGCTAATGGTGAGCGTCCTTGGACACATCTTTCCATGGACTTCATTGTCGAGCTCCCTGTTTCCAATGGCAATACTGTTATCTTTATGGTGGTTGACCATTTTTCTAAAATGTCACATTGCATTCCCTTGATGAAGTTGCCTACCGCTCAGGAGCTTGCTTCAATTTTTGCCCGGGAGGTCTTCCGTTTACATGGGTTATTCAAGGAGATAGTGTCAGACCGGGGATAGCCAGTTTGTCTCCAGATTTTGGCATTCCTTTTGTGCTCAAATGGGGATCGTCTGACTACTGTCTTTGGCTCCTGACTCGGCTCGTCTGACTATTCGCTTTGGCTCCTGACTCGGCTTGTCTGACTACCAGCTCTGGTTTTGACTCCTGGCTTGTTATTTGACTTGTGGACTTTTTATTATTTTTTGCTTTTAATAAAGATGTGATTATTTTTGCACTTCTCGTCTCAGTCTGATTCCTGGCACCCTGACACTAAGGAGATTTGCTCTTCGACTATTTGCTGAAATCCTGGAAAGATTTCAGGCTGTCCTATCTCATAGGCTTCTTCCAACCTAGAGGTGAGATCCCCTTGATTATAATTTACATTGTCCCCATGATTCTGGGTATTGGGGTATTCTTGCCCTTTGATCGGCTGATCAAATACTAGGGAGGCTTCTTCAATTTTACAGATGCCTTCCTCTGTGCTGAAGGGATAAATAGATTGAATTGTAAACAATCCTTCTGGCATAGATGCAAAGGATTGTTCTATTAACTGTTCTTCAGTTAAGTATCCTTCAGGTATTAGCCCAATTACATTATTCTGGAATCCAAAAGTGTAGTAACTGGATTCTAGAGCATATCCTATGGTAGTTCCCTTGGACAAGGTGATATCCTGTGGGGTCATGTTATGCACAATAACATGTATTGGAATAGTTCCAATATTTACCTTAGGAGTATGGCTCATTGTTATACCCAGATTCTATTGGAGATGCAAATTAGTGTTTCAGAAGTTTTTAGTTTCTGACCTCTTTTTACCTGTAAGGATAAGAGGAATTCATCAGCCCCAGCAGGGTTTACAACATCGTTAGATACCTGCATATTCACAGCATATGGCATTTGCTGGTTTGATTTCAGGGCTGCATTTTCATCCTGAAATACTTCAGGGTCCCCCTTTAACCTGCTCCAGAGGCAAAGGTTAATCAAATCTATTTGTATGGCATATCTATGTAAGTGATCATTGCCAATGTATATTTGATTATGGGGAGTATTTAAGACTAAAAACAGGTGCTTTGCTGATTTATTGCCTATAGAGATAGATAATAACCATTTAGCTGTGACAGTATAGCTTTCAGACCTATCATCCAGGCCATGGACACAGTGGTCTTGGGGAGAAAGATATTTATACACCTTAGGTTCAGCGATCTGCACTAATAAACCTTTGCTTATGTAGCTAGCTTCCTGTTTTAAGTTTAATTTAGCATACTTGGTTTTCCAAAGGTCATGCACTTGCATAGGGATAAATAGATCATCTTTAACTTTCTCAATTTCTGAGAATTGATAATGATCTCCTTGCTGTGTACTGCATCTGTGGGAATAAGGTTAGGAGAAAACTGCAAAGGAAGAGGTTTGTTAGAGCTTCCAGGCTGAGGTTGCTCTTCATTACAGCTAAATCGTCCGTTCCTGGTCTGTAGGGAGAGAACATGATTAGTACCATTATTGACATTTATAGTTTTATTTGGTATATCTCTCCCCTCTTCTTCAGGTAATACCGCAGTATTTATGACTGTGCCTGTGGCCCACTACTGGCCACTGGCTGTACTCCTAAATAGAATTATTAGGGTGCTGAGCCGTCAAAGCTTGACTCATATTAGTAAATAGTGTACATAATTGACTTACTTGTGTACTGAGTTGGCCCACTTGATTGGACAAGCTATTTCTTCCCATGGACCGATTTTTTGATGTCCCAGGGTACTGATTCCTAGATCCTTGGGATCCCTCAGAATAATAGCTATTATTTCTATTTTGACCTGGTTGTCTTTGGGGTTCAACTTGTTCAACGTTAATGTCTTGGGGAGCACTATTTACTTGGGTGTCTGGTTACCCTGAGAGTATTTTCGCCACTTTTGGTATTTATTTTTACGGGGGCACCAATTACCTTGTGGATGTTCATCTCTTTGGGGATAATTCTTTATCTGGGTATGCCCCCCATTTTGAGTATATTCTCTCTGCGCCTTGGTCCTTGATGAGGGAGGGGCAGAGTTAAAACTTTGTGGGGAAGGCCTGTTTTCTCGGGCCACTTCTGCATACGTTTTCTTTTTAGACTCTGAGTTTAGGGGGCTAGGTGACACCCTAGTTTTTGCCACAATTTTAGCGCTGGGCCTTGGTTCCCTTTTAACCCCCTGTTCACCGAACTGCTGAATGAAGTATAACTTTGTACTCTATTTGATCAGCCAGTCCAATGAATCTCTAGCCAGATTCATTTTGATGTGTGAGGGCAGTGCTTCAAGAAATTAATTCACAAATTCTGAGCTCTCAAATTTGGGGTAATTTTGGGCCATACGGTATGCACTTTTTAGTGCAGAAGGGAATTTAATTGGGCTTTGATTCGCGCCACATTTCAAACCGTATACAGCCGCATTAGCAGCAGCATCATGCAATAAAAACCAAATTCCTTTTTGCACTGTCGTTTTGTTTCACTCCAGAAATGAGCATTTATATCCTTTAGTGAAGCAATGAATTTGTGATGCTCACTTTCAAATACCCAGGGCAGAAAATTAATCTTTGATTGCTCACTATTAACATTCATTATGGATAAAGCATTCTCATAAGTTTCTAAGTGGTCAATTATAGAAGTGGTTCCCTTTTTGAAAAATTTAGGTACTGCACCATTTAAGAATGTAATTATTTTAGGGGTGTCATATAACTTATTAGATCCATCTTGGGTCTTCCTAGGGACCTTCTTGTTAGGGTTGGAGTGTTCCCTATCTGCCCTTCTACTGTGGGGAGATCCCTTACGCATATTAGCATTATGGGGGCTATTAGGGTAGCTGGCTCCGCCCTCTGACTCACTATAATCACTGTCCTCCCCTCTGAAGTGTAGCAGTTCCCTGAATTTAAAACATGAGGTGACTGTCTTTGTGGGAAGTTTATCTCTGAGCCAATCAGTGACCTGTGTTTAAATTCTTCCCTAAAGTTCTGTAATTCACAGTCCTTTTAGGGTTTCTAAAATACCTGCATTATCCTCATTGCTAATAGAGGTGTTTTCATTATGGCGAGATTGTCTTTTTAAATGTCCTATTTGGGCTACTAAATCTTGGTTATGCTTTTTGAAGGCAGCCATGTCTCGTTTAAATGTAGCAATTTCATTTTCGGCCATTTCTAAACTCTCTTCGCACTTGCGTGATGAGCAAATGTCATCTTCTAGCCCCTGTATTTGCAATTCCTTTTCTATAAGTGTGTGGACATTTCGTCAATAATGCATATTACAATGGACCAGGATTTGAGTATTAGTTCATCCAGTTTTTTGAGATTTTAGCATTGATTAATTTTTAATAATTCTTGGAACAATTTACTTTTTTCATTCCACCTTCCATTATCAATAGCAATATTTTTGGCCTTAATTTCAAGCATATCCATATAATCATTTAAATCACCCGCAATCTTACACCTATTTTTAATGTGGCCTATGACGTTCATTTTAAGGACATCGCCCTTAGTGAGGGGTAATTTTGGGGAATATATTTCAACACTGAGTATAGATTCATTTGATTCACTTCTAGTAACAGACATTATTATTTTGTCTTAGTATTTGGTTAATTGAAAACACTAATACAATTTTTACCAACGAAAAAAGATTAATTTTAAAATGTAATTATTTTTTTTTCTGACATAATTTCTATTTTCTACAAAATATGTTATATCAATATGATAAAAATAATAAACTTCCAGCAGTGCTTCCAGATAATATGTCAGTATATACCAGGGTTATAATACAATTTATTTATTATTATTATTTAAAATAACCTCCAATTAAAATTTATATATGAAACAATTGAAATTAATATGTATTCCTAAATTCTTGAGATTAGTTAAATTTATAAACACATTGAAATATATTTATATAGAAACTAGAAAAGATTATGAATCAACTATACACACTTATGATGTTATAATATTCTTTACAGAGTAAATAAAAAATATATCTCTAAAATGGACCTTACTTACAATGAATCACATAAAAATATCACAATAAAATACCAGAATCTTCTATAATTAGCTAATAACTCTAATTCAATGCCCAATATGGATTACAAACTTACTCTGCTTAATTTACCACAGAGATTTAAATACCATAACCAATTTATATGAGATTCCACAATAATAAGCCTGACTTAGAGATATGAAATACAAAAGACCTTTATCTAGCAAATAAGATTATTTAGCATTAATGTGACTAGTTAAAACTACACAGGACTATGGATATAAATTTAAAATACCAATTGTGCTCTTTAAATTACCAGCTGCAATCTAACTGTAGCAACACTAAATGTATTTGCTTTAGGGGACTTCCGGTGGGCGGCTCACCAAGATGGCCACTGAATCACATTGCTCCGTGACTGATATCTGCAAATAAAGGATTTGTAGCCGAATCTTAAGCCATCCAGACCTCCCTTGGCAATAAGTGTGCCCGGGAAACTACCAGGATCAGGACGTTTCAACTCCTGGATACCGAGAAGGCATAAAAATAAAATCAAGCCTGTGGGCTTTTCTACCGTGCTCACCACAAAGAAAAACAAGATGGGGCACATCGCCTCGTGTCTTGTTGAGGCTTTTGCACCATTGTTCGACTCCCTGGCTGCGACTATGGGGGAACTTCTGCGAGACGTGAGAGCGTTGCAAGTAAGTGATCATTCTAAAGTTTTGCCCGTCTGCCTGATAGCACAAACATCACTTTCCACTTGCATGCAGACCATGGCTGTGGACTTAGCGTGTCCCAGTGACAAGCCGACTAAAGGATCTTTAATCCAGCACATGAGGGATATTTGTTTAGCTCCTAATAAATCCTTCCGGTGTCAGCAATCGACACAACATCCCTTCTCTAGTAACACAATGGGGTCAGAAGACACACAGCTTGAATCAAACTATGGCGGAGTAATGCCTCGCACTGATGATACCTACAACAAACCAAAACTTGCAAGGAGAGATAACACTATGGAGGCTCTGCAAGATCACTTGGTGATGTCGCATATTCGTCTCTTATAGGAAATAGCGGAATCAGATTTCATTTGGTCGGCTTTTGAGCGTCCGAAACCACAGAACGGTTCCCAAGTCACAGTCAATTGAACTTATGATCCTAGGGCAAGAGGAATCGCTTGACGGGTCGACTGGTTCTCGCAGCTACGGACCAGTGTGCTGCCTCAATTACCAGTCTCCAAAAAAACGCTATTTATTCCAGGGACGGACTCACTACTTGCAATAAGAGAGACTGTGAAATGCGGTAACTGATTCTAGATGTATGAATGCAATTTTGTCTCAGTTCACTGTTTTAACCTGGTTGCTCCATTTTGGTGCAGACATCCATAGCACTGTTGAATAAACTCTTGTAAATAATTATTTTTCCTTTCTTTTTAAGCCATTACTATTATCCTGCAGACACATCAACACTATGATTTTACAAGTACCTGGGCTTCTCTGGTCAGCCTCATGGTATAGATTGCCCTACTTACTTATGAACAGTTCTTATGAGCATATTTTCCTGAACGTATTACATAACTCAGTATTAATGCTTCCCAGCTACTGCATGGTTGTTTAATTCCAATTTACTCTACAGTTCCCTAAACATGACCATGGATAACGTTCAATACTTGTTTTTATATCCTTTATCTTAATCCTTAGTTAGATTTAGTGCTGCACACACCGTTTCTTTTGCTAGTTCTCTTAAAGGAAGTTTAAAAGGGGAGCTTTACATACTTTACCTTATTTTATCTACCTAGGGAAGGGTATGTTTTGGTAAGGAGCTTAAAGAGGACACTACCTTGCGCCCTGTTTGTTCTGTTTCTTATTTTTTACTTATTTTATCTTATGAAATACTTACTCTCCTAGGGGTCTAACAGATATTTGATGTCTTGTGCTAGTATTTAACAGAACAGGATGATTACCTATTCTACCAATATACTTTTAAAAATCAAATTCAGTCAACCTTCCGGATATACTGAACTATTTTGCTTAGTAACAAATATATCCATCACCAGACAGTCTACCCTGGATTTTATTCTTCTTATCGTAGACTAATGACATTTTATTCTATATACTATGTGGCTGGACAGGGAGTATCTGTGCTACACCAACCTATAGCCAATTTACTTTCATGTTATAATATGGGTCTTAATTTCAGTTATACCAGTTTGATATAGAAAGGATCATCTATAATGTGTAATCTCTGTGGCTTTGCAATATCTATGCAGTTATAATCTGGTTGTAAGTTGACCACAGAACTGTGCAACAGGGTCAAACCATACATTTCGGTATATATGCTGGAATAATATGTCATGCTGTTCACCTTAAATAACATGTTACAAACTTGGAAAGTAACTGCTGAGCTCAATGCCTAGATATATTCCTTGTTTGGGTTTGTCTGTTCTGTTCCTGTATATAACACATGCTGCTCTGCAAAACATTTATCACAATCAGACACAAGATACCAGTTTTCTATTCTTTTATCTACTTAATTATTTTGTTGGTGTTTGTACTTGTACTTTTCTCTCTCATCGCCCTTCTTAAGTTAGTGAGCTCTGTGTTATGGCTTCTATATGGAACGTTAAAATATAAAGTATGTCTCATACGCTGCTCTATTAAGTATATAAACCTACTATTTCGCCATCAGCTTTTGATAACACTATCTAGAAATCACTACGACTACTATCTTAAAAAACAGCGATTGGAGCATTCAAGCGTAGCCAAGGAATTAGTTTATCACGGTATATATCAGCCCTTTAAGTTTCAAGATATCCCACATATGGACCTTTAGGTAACTTTAAGGTATCACCTATAGGGCTCCCAGTATCTATTTGTTATGGGTGTGTCTTATTGTTCATTTTTGTTTTTTTGCTGTTTAGTTTTTATGTTTTGCTGTTTATTAAAATGGTAAAACCCCAACATGGAGGTACATCTACATGTATGCCAAACTGTTCTCTGATCCGTGGAAGATTTTTGCAGCTTTCACTATAGAATATAGAACTTATAATGTTTGACGTTACATTCTGTTTTCTTCCTCCATCAATTCTATAATCTTCTATCACATCCTGCGTGGTGTACCACTGATACAAACTAAGCCATTGTACCTTGTGTTGGTTATAAATAAAAGTTTAAAAAAAATGTATTTGCTTTAAAATATTAAATTATAGTCACTGCCATACTTTACCACATAAGCCAGTTAAATGTTTTAGCTTTTTTAGATAGACCCGGTTCACCTTATATGAAGAAAGGTATTGCAATATGGATAAGGAAGTTAGCCCGATTTTTGCTTATAGAGACTGTGTTTCCAAAAAGGGCAGCAAGGTTATCAGTCAAAATTTTAGCAAGCCAAAGACCACTTCTATCCTCTCACATAAGGTTATATCACGTGATACACCCTACCCCTTTTTATTCTAATCATTAGTGAACCTTTTGGATATACACCACGGTGCTGTCTGTGATAGGCCCTACGGAGCTGAACATCTCTTATTGGCTTATTTGGTTTTGTATATGTTTTAAACAGTCAATTAGTTTAGCTGTCACGCCAGTTCCAATCCATCAATACTACTGCAGTTTAAATATCTCACCTTAAAATGTTTATTCAATATACTATAATTTCTTGCATTAATAAGTTATATGTTCTACCTATATGGAATCATATGGTATAATTTAATCTGAGTATTTCAAGACTAAATATGAATTTATTCCACTTATAATATCTCTACAAATATATATATAGACTTCCTATACATTCGGATACCAGGTCTATGCATAACCTTAAATCTATACAATATATCTATCTGATGTATACTTCCATACAATTCTACTTATAATATTTCAAGAGATGCATTCAAAGTTACATTTTCTTTATGAGGGGATTCAAAAAAATTTTTAATACCCTTAGCATGAATTTGATTAATATATCAATTTATATTCTGATATAACATTGTTTTGAATGTATGAAATATGAATAAGGTATAATTCATTTAGCAACGTATTGTATGTATACCTCTTCACATTGGAAATTCTCTGTTTAATCCAATGCCTGCAATAAAAGAAACAGGGTTTTTATGTTGAGATTTTTGGTACACATTTTAAATGTATTAATGTAGCTAATCATTCAATACAGCAGATATTTATTCAATATAGTATAATTTTCAGATCTCTCTCTCTCTCTCTCTCTCTCTCTCTCTCTCTCTCTCTCTCTATATATATATATATATATATATATATATATACATATATATATATATATATATATATATATAGATAGATAGATAAATGTTTTAAATATGATCTGTGTATTTTAAATTATTATGAAGATTAGGCACAATTCATTTATCTGAGAATTTGCTGTTATCTGAGCAAGCAGCCTTTCCAAATGAGAATGTGTATTTGATCTTCAAAGAGGGTCTAGTGCATATAATGGGGATTTTCACACGTGTCTGTTAAATGACCATATCCTGGGATTCTGAGCATGTCTTCCATCAAAACACAGAATATTGTCTCCATCACCCCAGGATGCATCCTGGCTTGGGTAATTACCAGGCCCATGTTTACCCTTCCTGTGGAACTAGGAGCTTCAAAAGGATTAATTAGTGACCTATCTTCACTAATTGAACAATTGTATCATCTCTTTTGTTCTCAACTTGTCTTAAGCAGTGAGGGGGCAGGGGCTATAGTGAGACCAATTCATATCAAATTAGATATTAGCCCAAAATTAAATATTTGATTATGTGATACATCTGTAGTTTATTTAATGTTATTTCACAGGTACCCTGACAACCAAGTGTGAAAAACTTCAAGGCAGCAGTTTCAGAGGCGCTGGCTGCTCTCCCGCCATCAAACAAGCGTAAAAGGTCAGTCCAAATTTTACCTACTACCAGTACTATGTACCCTGAGGCCAGGGACACTGTTATGTCTTCAGATGGTGAAGTATCCTCTGGTGATGACGAATCTTCATCTGGCGTTGAACCTTATATTTCTTCCTTCTTGTTTAAAATTTAACATATTCGTTCTTTTTTAAAGGAGGTTTTAATTACTTTAGTGGTTAAAGAGCCTAAAGTTTCTGATGATAAGTCTTGTAATCATTTAAAATCAGTTATTAAATCTGTTGTGAAATTACCTGAAGTTTTCCCTATACCTGATGCTATCTTTGACATCATTTCTAGGGAATGGTCTAAGCTAGGAAATTAATGTAATCCTTCTGCAAGGTTTAAACAGTTATATCCTTTACCTGCTGCTAATATTGAGTTATGGGAAACTGTTCCTAAGGTTGATGGGGCTGTTTTCACTCTGGCTAAGCATACTACTATTCTTTTGGAAGACAATACTTCCTTTAAAGACCCACTGGATAGGAAATTAGAGTCCTTCAATTGAAGAGCATTTTTACAAGCAGATTATTTACTTAGCCCAAGCAGGTTATTTACTTAGCCCAGCCATTTCGTTAGCTGATGTGGCTGGAAATGGAATAAGTCTAAACAGGCTAATAAATCTATCCCTATTACTAAGACAAGCAAAGTACATCTGGCCCAGTCTGGAGGCCCAGTGCTAACTGGAACAAATCTAAACAGGCTAAGAAATCTATCCCTACTACCAAGACTGTATGAAGGTCTCTCGATCCAGAGGTTCTGGTAGGGGGAGGGTTGGGCCTCTTTCAGGAGGCTTGGTTTCAGTCTTTTCCAGATCTCTGGGAAATTAACTTAGTTTCTCAGGGGTATTGAATAGGATTAAGAACAAGGCCTCTCAGAGGGAGTCTCTTTCTGTCCAATGTCCCAAGGAATCCTTTAAAGGCTCAAGCTTTTTTCCAGTCTGTCTCAGATCTGGAAGCTATGGGAGTGATTTTTTGCAGAAACAGAGAATGTGATATTATTCAAATCTTTTCATTGTTCCAAAGAAAGAGGTTACTTTCAGACCAGTTTTAAATGTAAAATTTCTGAACATATTTCTTTCCTAAGGTATGGTGAGTCCACAGTTTGAGTAATTACTGTTGGGAATATCACTCCTGGCCAGCAGGAGGAGGTAAAGAGCACCACAGGTAAACTGTTAAGTATCACTCCCTTACCCACAACCCCCAGTCATTCTCTTTGCCTTCAGTGCAAGTAGGAGGTGAAGTTTAGGTGTCTGAAGAATTTTTTTAATTTAATCTACAAGCAAGTTTTGGGGTATAGCCGTATGCCATGTCATTCCTTGCAGTCGGATAGTGGTGGCTTTTAAACAGTTAAGAACTTGTAAAGAGGTACTTACTGAGTTTTCCTAACAATTGATGCCCTAGTTTAGAAAGCCAAAGTTGGCTACTCTGTTTTTTTCTTTTTCAAAGGTCTCTGTGAAGAACTGTGTCTTCTCATACCTTGTAACTGTCTACATGCCAGACAGCGGAGCAGGTAAGTGCTTTTTCTTCCAGTTGGGGAGACCATGCACTTAACAAATTAAAAGACACTGCTTTTTTATTGGGACATAGTTAATCCTGTTGTATGGGTTACACTTGGTCATAAAGCAGGCACTATAGCATGTGTGAGACTAACATTTAAACTCTTAAAAAGAAAGGGTAAAATGTTTTTATTAGGCTTTATTTTCTGACACATATTTACTTGATAAAACAATACAAGTAAGGCTGTATTTTCTATTTCAGCAGCGTATTCATTTCCCCTTTGCTTTAAAATAAACCAATGCAACATTTTAAACTGTCTGGTTTGAAAAACCGGTTATTTCTGGTACTCAGTGTACCAGGAAGCTATTTTAGTGCCTCTCTGTGTTACAGCAGTAATTTGAGCTCGGCAGTTGCGGTCAGCTTTACTTCATAACGTTTCTGAGGTAAAAGTTGTTTTTCTCCATTTCTGGGTGATCTGGTCTTATTAAAATCTTTGAAACTTATCTGTACAAGTTTATTTACTGTTTCACAACATGTCTGATATGGAGCAAGAGCCTGCTCTCATGAATTCATGCTTATTATGTTTAGATGCACAAATTGCAGCTCTTATGCAATTTTGTTCTTCATGTGTCAAGAAAACCTTGCAAAATAAAAGTAAAATTTTTGAGCCTAATGTCTCTTAGGTTAATGCTGTTAAAATAATACCTCAGCTTTCTCCTGCTACGTCCCAAGCCTCAATGGGGTCACATGCAGTGCCCTGTGGTTTCTCTATAACTCCTAGTGGAGTTTATTGAAAAAGCAGACATTGCTGCCCAGGTATCTTCAGCGATATCTGCGGCATTAACTGCCATTCCCAGATTACAGGGAAAACGCAAGAGAAAATCTTGAAATTCAGAAAGTAAGTTGCCTGTCCTCAGTTCTGCTTTCCAAGTTGCCCTTTGTCATAAGTTTGATGAGGAAGATACATTGGGACTTTCTGAGGGTGAAATCTCAGATTCAGACAGTATAATTCCTTCTTCTGAAACTGAGGTGGAATCCTTCAGATTTAAGCTTGAACACCTTTGTGTATTGTTAAAGGATGTTTTAGCTACTTTTGATGACTCCGATACCCCTGTCGTTGTCACTCCTAAGAAATCTAGTAAACGTAATAGTTTCTTTGATGAACCTTCCACTTTGGAGGTTTTTCCTGTGCCAGACCGTGCTAGGGAGATTATCTCACAGGAATGGGAGAAACTAGGGATGTCTTTTTCCCCGTCTCCCAATTTTAAAAAAAGGTTTCCTGCCGAGGACTCCATTAAAGACCTGTACCCAAAGTTGAAGGGGCCATTTCCACTCTGGCTAAGAGAACTACTATTCCTATTGAGGATAGCTGTTCTTTTAGGATCCAATGTAATCCTAGTCTGCAGACGTTTCCTCTAAAGTTAAGCTTCTGGCGATTCCTTACAAGGGCAAAACCTTGTTTGGACCCGGTTTGGCTGAAATTATCTCTGATATTATGGGTGGAAAAGGGTCTTTCTCTTGTAAGGTGTATCCAGTCCACGGATCATCCATTACTTGTGGGATATTCTCATTCCCAACAGGAAGTTGCAAGAGGACACCCACAGCAGAGCTGTCTATATAGCTCCTCCCCTATCTGACATTTCCAGTCATTCTCTTGCAACTCTCAACAAACATGGAGGTAGTAAGAGAGAAGTGGTGAAATGTAGCTGTTATTTTACTTCAATCAAAAGTTTATTATTTTTAAATGGTACCGGAGTTGTACTATTTTGTTCCAGGCAGAAAAATAGAAGAATCTGCCTGTGATTTCTATGATCTTAGCAGGTTGTAACTAATATCCATTGCTGTTCTCACACATGACTGAAGAGAGAGATAACTTCAGCTGGGGAATGGCGTGCAGGTTATCCTGCTATGAGGTATGTGCAGTTAAGATTTTTCTAGAAGATGTGAATGCTAGAAAATGCTGCTGTTGCCAAATTTATGTAAGGTAAGCCTGAATACAGTGATTTAATAGCGACTGGTATCATGCTTATTTTCTGAGGTAATACTCTTTTATATTTGCAATATAAAACGTTTGCTGGCATGTTTAAACGTTTTTATATATACTTTGGTGATAAAACTTTATTGGGGCCTAGTTTTTTCCACATGGCTGGCTTAAATTTGCCTAGAAACAGTTTCCTGAGGCTTTCCACTGTGTTAAGGCCCACAGCAAGGCTGTGACAGTTTGGTGTGACTGTTTAAAAATGTCTAGATCGTTTTTTTGATCCGGTTTTTGAACTAAGGGGTTAATCATCCATTTGCAAGTGGGTGCAATGCTCTGTTAGCCTATTATACACACTGTAAAAATTTCGTTTGATTTACTGCCTTTTTTCACTGTTTTTCAAATTCTGACAAAATTTGTTTCTCTTAAAGGCACAGTACCGTTTATTATATTTGCTTGTTAACTTGATTTAAAGTGTTTTCCAAGCTTGCTAGTCTCATTGCTAGTCTGTATAAACATGTCTGACATAGAGGAAACTCCTTGTTCATTATGTTTAAAAGCCATTGTGGAGCCCCCTCTTAGAATGTGTACCAAATGTACTGATTTCACTTTAAGCAATAAAGATCATATTCTGTCTTTAAAAAATTTATCACCAGAGGAATCTGACGAGGGGGAAGTTATGCCGACTAACTCTCCCCACGTGTCAGATCCTTTGACTCCCGCTCAAGGGACTCACGCTCAAATGGCGCCAAGTACATCTAGGGCGCCCATAGCGTTTACTTTACAAGACATGGCGGCAGTCATGGATAATACACTGTCAGCGGTATTAGCCAGACTACCTGAATTTAGAGGAAAGCGAGATAGCTCTGGAGTTAGACGAAATACAGAGCATACTGACGCTTTAAGAGCTATGTCTGATAATACCTCACAATATGCAGAAGCTGAAGAAGGAGAGCTTCTTTCTGTGGGTGATATTTCTGACTCAGGGAAGATGATGCAACCTGATTCTGATATTTCTACATTTAAATTTAAGCTTGAGCACCTCCGCGTGTTACTTAGGGAGGTTTTAGCTGCTCTGAATGACTGTGATACAATTGCAGTGCCAGAGAAATTGTGTAGACTGGATAAATACTATGCAGTGCCGGTGTGTACTGATGTTTTTCCAATACCTAAAAGGTTTACAGAAATTATTACTAAGGAATGGGATAGACCAGGTGTGCCGTTCTCTCCCCCTCCTATTTTTAGAAAAATGTTTCCAATAGACGCCACCACACGGGACTTATGGCAGACAGTTCCTAAGGTGGAGGGAGCAGTTTCTACTCTAGCAAAGTGTACTACTATCCCTGTCGAGGACAGTTGTGCTTTCTTAGATCCAATGGATAAAAAGTTAGAGGGTTACCTTAAGAAAATGTTTATTCAACAAGGTTTTATCCTACAGCCCCTTGCATGCATTGCTCCTGTCACTGCTCCTGCGGCGTTCTGGTTTGAGTCTCTGGAAGAGGCTCTACAGGTAGTGACTCCATTGGATGACATACTTGACAAGCTTAGAGCACTTAAGCTAGCCAATTCTTTTGTTTCTGATGCCATTGTTCATTTGACTAAACTAACGGCTAAGAATTCTGGTTTTGCTATCCAGGCGCGCAGAGCGCTATGGCTTAAATCATAGTCAGCTGACGTTAAAGTCTAAGCTGCTTAACATTCCCTTCAAGGGGCAGACCCTATTTGGGCCTGGTTTGAAGGAGATTATTGCTGATATCACTGGAGGAAAAGGCCATGCCCTTCCTCAGGATAGGTCCAAATCAAGGGCCAAACAGTCTAATTTTCGTGCCTTTCGAAACTTCAAGGCAAGTGCGGCATCAACTTCCTCTATTGCAAAACAAGAGGGAACTTTTGCTTAGTCCAAGACGGTCTGGAGACCTTACTAGACCTGGAACAAGGGTAAGCAGGCCAAAAAGCCTGCTGCTGCCTCTAAGACAGCATGAAGGAATGGCCCCCTATCCGATAACGGATCTAGTAGGGGGCAGACTTTCGCTCTTCGCCCAGGCGTGGGCAAGAGATGTTCAGGATCCCTGGGCGTTGGAAATTATATCCCAGGGGATATCTTCAGGACTTCAAGGCTTCCCCCCCAAAAGGGAGATTTCACCTTTCACAATTATCTGAAAACCAGATAAAGAGAGAGGCATTCTTACACTGTGTACAAGACCTCCTAGTTATGGGAGTGATCCATCCAGTTCCAAAGGAGGAACAGGGACAGGGATTTTACTCAAATCTGTTTGTAGTTCCCAAAAAAGAGGGAACCTTCAGACCAATTTTGGATCTAAAGATCTTAAACAAATTCCTCAGAGTTCCATCATTCAAGATGGAGACTATTCGTACCATCCTACCTATGATCCAGGAGGGTCAATACATGACTACAGTGGATTTAAAGGATGCTTATCTTCACATTCCGATACACAAAGATCATCATCGGTTTCTCAGGTTTGCCTTCCTAGACAGGCATTACCAGTTTGTAGCTCTTCCCTTTGGGCTAGCTACAGCCCCAAGAATTTTTACGAAGGTTCTGGGGTCGCTTCTGGCGGTCCTAAGGCCGCAGGGCATAGCAGTGGCCCCTTATTTAGACGACATCCTAATTCAGGCGTC
Organism: Bombina bombina; assembly: GCF_027579735.1. NCBI lineage: Eukaryota > Metazoa > Chordata > Amphibia > Anura > Bombinatoridae > Bombina > Bombina bombina. Next base: position 99,434,915 of record NC_069510.1, read on the forward strand.
AAACTTCCAAATTGCCAAGTCTCATACGGACATAGTGTTGGCATTTCTGAGGTCGCATGGGTGGAAGGTGAACGAGGAAAAGAGTTCTCTATCCCCCCTTACAAGAGTTTCCTTCCTAGGGACTCTGATAGATTCTGTAGAAATGAAAATTTACCTGACGGAGTCCAGGTTATCAAAACTTCTATATTCCTGCCGTGTTCTTTATTCCATCCCTCGCCCTTCGGTGGCTCAGTGCATGGAAGTAATCGGCTTAATGGACATAGTGCGGTTTGCACGCCTACATCTCAGACCGCTGCAACTCTGCATGCTCAGTCAGTGGAATGGGGATTACACAGATTTGTTCCCTCTACTAAATCTGGATCAAGAGACCAGGGATTCTCTTCTCTGGTGGCTATCTCGGGTCCATCTGTCCAAAGGTATGACCTTTCGCAGGCCAGATTGAACAATTGTGATGACAGATGCCAGCCTTCTAGGTTGGGGTGCAGTCTGGAACTCCCTGAAGGCTCAGGGATCGTGGACTCAGGAGGAGTCACTCCTTCCAATAAACATTCTGGAACTAAGAGCGATATTCAATGCTCTTTAGGCTTGGCCTCATTTAGCGACAATGAGGTTCATCAGATTTCAGTCGGACAACATCACGACTGTGGCTTACATCAACCATCAAGGGGGAACAAGGAGTTCCCTAGTGATGTTAGAAGTCTCAAAGATAATTCGCTGGGCAGAGATTCACTCTTGCCACCTATCAGCTATCCATATCCCAGGTGTAGAGAACTGGGAGGCGGATTTTCTAAGTCGTCAGACTTTTCATCCGGGGGAGTGGGATCTCCATCCGGAGGTGTTTGCTCAATTGGTTCATCGTTGGGGCAAACCAGAACTGGATCTCATGGCGTCTCGCCAGAACGCCAAGCTTCCTTGTTACGGATCCAGGTCCAGGGACCCCAAGGCAACGCTGATAGATGCTCTAGCAGCGCCTTGGTCCTTCAACCTGGCTTATGTGTTTCCACCGTTTCCTCTGCTCCCTCGTCTGATTGCCAAAATCAAGCAGGAGAGAGCATCGGTGATCTTTATAGCGCCTGCGTGGCCACGCAGGACTTGGTATGCAGATCTGGTGGACATGTCATCCTTTCCACCATGGACTCTGCCGCTGAGACAGGACCTTCTACTTCAAGGTCCTTTCAACCATCCAAATCTAATTTCTCTGAGGCTGACTGCCTGGAGATTGAACGCTTGATTTTATCAAAGCATGGTTTCTCTGAGTCAGTCATTGATGCCTTAATTCAGGCACGAAAGCCTGTCACCAGGAAAATCTATCATAAGATATGGCGGAAATATCTTTATTGGTGTGAATCCAAGGGCTACTCATGGAGTAAAGTCAGGATTCCCAGGATATTATCTTTTCTCCAAGAAGGATTGGAGAAAGGATTGTCAGCTAGTTCCTTAAAGGGACAGATTTCTGCGCTATCTATTCTTTTGCACAAGCGTCTGGCGGATGTCCCAGACGTTCAGGCATTTTGTCAGGCTTTAGTTAGAATCAAGCCTGTGTTTAAACCTGTTGCTCCACCATGGAGTTTAAATTTGGTTCTTAAAGTTCTTCATTCCATAGATATCAAACTTTTATCTTGGAAAGTTCTTTTTTTGGTAGCTATTTCCTCGGCTCGTAGAGTTTCCGAGTTATCTGCCTTACAATGTGATTCTCCTTATCTGATCTTCCATGCAGATAAGGTAGTTCTGCGTACCAAACCTGGGTTTTTACCTAAGGTGGTATCTAATAAGAATATCAATCAAGAGATTGTTGTTCCGTCTTGGTGTCCTAATCCTTCTTCAAAGAAGGAACGTCTATTACACAATCTGGACGTGGTTCGTGCTTTAAAGTTTTACTTACAAGCTACTAAAGATTTTCGTCAAACATCTGCTTTGTTTGTTGTCTACTCTGGACAGAGGAGAGGTCAAAAGGCTTCAGCAACCTCTCTTTCTTTTTGGCTAAAAAGCATAATCCGCTTAGCTTATGAGACTGCTGGCCAGCAGCCTCCAGAAAGGATTACAGCTCATTCTACTAGAGCTGTGGCTTCCACATGGGCCTTTAAAAATGAGGCTTCTGTTGAACAGATCTGCAAGGCGGCGACTTGGTCTTCACTTCATACTTTTTCAAAATTCTACAAATTTGATACTTTTGCTTCTTCGGAGGCTATTTTTGGGAGAAAGGTTTTACAGGCAGTGGTACCTTCCGTTTAAGTACCTGCCTTGTCCCTCCCTTCATCCGTGTACTTTAGCTTTGGTATTGGTATCCCACAAGTAATGGATGATCCGTGGACTGGATACACCTTACAAGAGAAAACATATTTTATGCTTACCTGATAAATTTATTTCTCTTGTGGTGTATCCAGTCCACGGCCCGCCCTATCATTTTAAGGCAGGTATTTTTTAATTTTAAACTACAGTCACCACTGCACCCTATGGTTTCTCCTTTCTCTGTTTGTTTTCGGTCGAATGACTGGATATGGCAGTTAGGGGAGGAGCTATATAGACAGCTCTGCTGTGGGTGTCCTCTTGCAACTTCCTGTTGGGAATGAGAATATCCCACAAGTAATGGATGATCCGTGGACTGGATACACCACAAGAGAAATAAATTTATCAGGTAAGCTTAAATTATGTTTTTCTACCTCAAGATAAGAAGAATAGGCCTAAAGGACGTCAGAGTATTTTTCGTTCCTTTCGTAACTTCAGAGGAAAGCCTTCCCCTTCTTCTTCCAAGGAAGGAAGAATCCAAGTCTTCTTGGAAACCCAATCAGTCTTGGAACAAGGGGAAACAATCAAAGAAACTCTCAGCTGATTCCAAAGCAACATGAAGGGTTTGCCTCCGATCCGCGGGATCAGGTGGGAGGCAGACTTTCTCAGTTCTCTCAGGCCTGGATATGAGATGTCCCAGATCCCTGGACTGTGGACATAGTATCACAGGGTTACATATTGGAATTCAAGACTTTTCCTCCCAGAGGCAGATTCCATCTCTCAAGATTATCTGTAGACCAGATAAATAGAGAGGCGTTCTTGAAATGTATACAACATCTTTCCTCCCTGAGAGTGATAGTTCCAGTGCAGGAACAGGGTCTCTGGTTCTACTCCAAGCTATTTGTGGTTCCCAAAGAAGAGGGAACTTTCCGTCCAATTCTAGACTTGAAGTGTTTAAACAAGCTTCTCAAAGGTCCATCCTTCAAGATGGAGACTATACGCTCCATTCTTCCTTTAGTACAAGAAGGTTAGTTCATGACAACCATAGACCTAAAGGATGCGTATGTTGATGTTCCTATTCACAGGGACCATCACAGATTCCTGAGATTTGCCTTTCTGGACAAACATTTCCAGTTCGTGGCCCTTCCATTTGGTCTAGCCATGGCTCCCAGAATTTTTTTAAAGGTTTTGGGAGCTCTTTTGGCAGTGATCCGTTCTTGTGGCATTGCTGTGGCACCCTACCTGGATGACATATTGGTTCAGGCGCTATCTTTTCAACAAGCAAAATCTCACACAAAGATATTGTTGTCTTTTCTTCGTTGCCTTGATTGGAATGTGAATCTGGAAAAAGCTCCCTTTCCCCTGCTACAAGAGTAGTGTTGTTAGGGACTTGCTTCTCTCTTCAGGCTACTGCTTATCCTTCAGTGGCTCAATGTATGAAGGTAATCGGTCTGATGGTGGCTTCCATGGACATCATTCCTTTTAAGAGCTCTCCAGCTGTGCATGCTCAGACAATGGAATGGCGACCATGCAGATCTATCTCAGAGAATAGAGTTAGATCAGTCGTCAAGGGTCTCTCTCCCGTGGTGGATTTCTCAGGAACATCTGTCTCAGGGCACATGCTTTGGGAGACCTTCCTGGGTGATCGTGACCATGGACGCCAGCCTGCTGGACTGGGGAGCAGTCTAGAACTCGTTAAAAGCTCAGGGCCTTTGGACTTGGGAGGAGTCTGCTCTTCCCATCAACATCTTGGAGTTGAGGGCTATTTACAATGCTCTATTGGCTTGGCCTCAATTGTCCTCAGCCCAGTTTATCAAGTTCCAGTCAGACAACATAACCTCTGTGCCTTTCATCAATCAACAGGGAGGAACTCGGAGTTCCATAGCCATGAAGGAGGTTTCTCAGATTTTTCAGTGGGCAGAGACCCACAATTGCTGTCTATCTGCCATCCACAGTCCCAGAGTAGACAACTGGTAAGCGTATTTTCTGAGCAGACAGACTTTTCATCCCGGGGAGTGGGAACTCCATCTGGAGGTGTTTTCCAGCTTAGTCCTCAAATGGGGGGGGGTGCCGGAATTAGATCTGATGGAATCCCATCAGAACGCCAAGCTTCCAAGGTACGGTTCAAGGTCAAGAGATCTGCAGGCCGTTCTGATAGATGCTCTGGCGATTCCTTGGGTTTTCAGGTTGGCATACCTGTTTCCTCCATTTGCTCTCCTTCCACAAGTCATTGCTCGTATCAAGCAGGAGAGGGCGTTGGTGACTCTAATATCCCCTGCATGGCTTTGCAGGATCTGGTTTGCAGACCTAGTGGAGATATCATCTCTCCCATCTTGGAGACTACCTCTGCAGAAGCACCGCCTGATTCAGGGTCTCTTCCTTCATCCAAATCTCGTTTCTCTGAAGCTGACTGCTTGGAGATTGAACGCTTAATTCTGTCTAAGTGTGGTTTTTCTGAGTCAGCCATTGAGACATGATTCAGGCTTGCAAGCCTGTTACTAGAAAGATTTACCATAAGATATGGCGTAAATATCTTTATTGGTGTGAATCCAATGGCTGCTCTTGGAGTAGAATTAGAATTCCTAGAATTTTATCTTTTCTTCAGGAAGGCCTGGAGAAGGGATTGCCAGTCAGTACCCTGAAGGGTCAGATTTCTGCTTTATCAGTTTTACTACATAAACGTTTGGCGGATGCGCTAGATGTGCAATTTTTTGTCAGGCCTTGGTCAAAATCAGGCCTGTCTTTAACTCTGTTGCTCCTCCTTGGAGCCTTAACCTTGTTCTTAAAGTTTTACAGCTGGCTCCGTTTGAGCCGTTGCATTCCATAGACATTAAGTTGTTATCTTGGAAGTTTTTGTTTCTTGTTTCTATCTGTCAAGGTTACCGGGCTGCAAGGGTTAAACCCCTACTACCTCACCCCCTCTCATTTCTCAGTGGATTTGGGCTCCTGAGAGCAACCACAATCTCCAAGACCTGTTGTTTTGTAATGTGAACTTTGTCAGAGAAGAGCTGATCTCTGACTGGGAAAACCAGTCTATGCTTGCCGGGCTCCTGTAACTGCCGACTGGCTGCACTGCAACGGATAGCCGCTTAACCCCTCTCAGGCTAGCCGGGCTCCTGGAACTCCTGGTCGGCCGCTTCACACTGGACACCCGCTAACTTTACCCCTGGCCGCTCGAGCGGCCCTTTGCCTCAGAGCTCCGCTCCTTTGGGGATTGATAGCCCCTATGGAGGACAAGAAGTGGGGTGATTGCCGGAGGGAAGCTCCTTTTGGAACCGGGGGTTTTGGACACCCCTACCCTCCTATCTTTACCGGTCTGTAACTCCGGTCCCCAGTAACGAATCACGCCACTTTTTGAACTGTTACATCTGGGGACGAGAGCTTTCAAATGACACCCTGGAAGTGCTGCTGCTCCCCTGTGATCACCCCAAAACCACTACCCTGTCTCCTGGGTCTCTGTGTGATTGTGGTTGCTATGGCAGGCGCCAGCCTGTCTGGAGGGGCGGGAATGGCGGGAGATTTGGGAGCAAGATAAGACCCTGTGTTTGTGTATAAAAGGAGTGTGTGTTTTCCAATAAAATCAGTTCTTGTTTCACCTGAATGCTAGCAAGTCTGTCTAGTTATTTTGGTGGGCTCCTGCTATAATCACTTTCTCCGCTACATAGGGGCAGGTTCCAGGCATCGGGAGGATCCAGTTGGCGGACCTACGCAGTCGGGGTAGCAGGGATCTGTCACACTATCTCTTCTGCTCGAAGAGTCTCGGAACTCTCAGCTCTGCAATGTGATTCCCCTTATCTTATTTTTCTTGCCGATAAGGAGGTTCTTCGTACTAAGTTAGCTTTCCTTCCTAAGGCTGTTTCTAATAGAAATATCAATCCAGAAAATGTTGTTCCCTCTCTGTGTCCTAATCCTTCTTCTTCCAAAGAACGTTTGTTACATAATTTGGATGTTGTATGTGCTCTTAAATTCTACTTACAGGCGACTAAGGATTTTCGCTAGTCCTCTGCCCTCTTTGTTTGTTTCTCTGGGAAACGTAAAGGTCAGAAAGCTACTGCTACTACTCTTTCTTTTTAGTTACAAACTATAATTTGTTTGGCTTATGAGCCTCCTGAGAGAATTACAGCTCATTCCACAAAAGCTGTTTCCTCTTCTTGGGCTTTAAAACATGAAGCTTCTGTGGAACAAATTTCCAAGGCTGCAACTTGGTCTTCTCTGCATACTTTTTCCAAATTTGACAAATTTGATATTTTTGCCTCGGCTGAGGCTTCTTTTGGGAAAAAGGTTCTTCAAGCGGTGGTGCCTTCTGTTTAGGACTGCCTGTCTTGTCCCTCCCTATTTATCCGTGTCCTCTAGCTTGGGTATTGGTTCCCAACAGTAATTACTCAAGCTGTGTACTCACCATATCTTAGGAAAGAAAAACAAAATGTATGCTTACCTGATAAATTTATTTATTTCCGGATATGGTGAGTCCACAGCCCCACCCTTTATTTTAAAACAGTTGTTCTTTTGACTATAACCTCAGGCGCTCTACACCTTGTGTTACTCCTTTTTCTCCATTTCCCTTCGGTCGAATGACTGGGGGTTGTGGGTAAGGGAGTGATACTTAGCAGTTTAACTGTGGTGCTCTTTGTCTCCTCCTGCTGGCCAGGAGTGATATTCCCAACAGTAATTACTCAAGCCGTGGACTCACCATATCCGGAAAGAAATACATTTATTAGGTAAGCATACATTTAGTTTTTTCTCTCATTTGCATTCCCTCCGTTTACCTCATTATGCAAAGCCATTCACGGATGGCTCTACATATAGCACTCCTGAGCGTGCATTGCAATTTTTAATCCTATGATTCATTTCTTTGTAGCTGATTTCAGTAGGAGGAGTAAAGTTTTCACTATCTCTACAGCAGTCACATGATCTTTCTCTAGGCGCGCGAGTTAGTCACTTCAGACTTGATATGTGAAATACGCAAGTGCAAATTGTTTCACAGACGCTTGTCAATGATGAGACATGCGTGTTACTGTAGTGACACTTCTGCGCATGCGAACAGGATCGCGTATTGCCATCATGAATATTCATTACACTGATTATAGGCAAAACAATGATTGGTCGATTGCTTACACCCATTTCAGTTGCTTGCTCACGGGGCTGTCAGGTATTGATAGCCCGAAGCATGAAGCGGCTGCTTGTAAATGCAAAAAAGAAGGTAAGAATTTAAATTATAAGTGCATTTACATTCTGGAAATATTTAGAATGCAGTTCTATGACAAAATCGGTGTTTTCAAATAACTGACTTTTCTAACCCTTTAAAGGGACATTAAACACTAAATACATGCTAGATAAAGTGATGCATTCAATGAAAAGATTAGTCCATGACTAAAATGTAGATGTATTTTATAAAGTTTCATTAGTTGTTTAAAAAGTGACAAAATAAGTGTAAAGTTTTAGTGTCTATAAAACACTGGGAGCTGCCATGTTGTAACTTGTGTTACCTTCTCTGCTGTGGCCAATTAGAGACAGTTATAAATAGGTCACTAGAGTGTGCAGCCAATGGTTGTGCTGGATTTAACAGTGTTCTGCACTTCCATTTCTAACAGGAACTGAAAAGCTCACAATTTCAGAATGGAATTACAGGCAAAGAGGACAAAATAAATAATGAAAGTATATTGCAGAGTTGTTTTATATATACAATTTATCATTTTATATTACCATCTCAAAGTGTTTAATGTCCCTTTAAGCTTCACTGATATGAACTGAGAAATTATTACTGTGACCAAGTATCACAGAGACAAGTGGCAGATAAATGTGTCACTGTGATATAGGTAAAGTGCATCATACTGAAGTTAGCCACAGTTAAAGAAGACAGATAAACTGTGTAGGAATTGTTTATTAAAAACAGAAAGATGGTACCATATATACTACTTTCCTCATCATGAAGTAAAGAGTTTATTTCCTCTTTTTAAAATGAAAGAAGCACATTAATTGCATATAATTATTGATATCAATGGACCATATATATGTGTTTGTTATGTATTTATTATTCTCTGCTATAATATTGCCAAATATTACATTCCGGAACACATAAAACAAATATCTGATTCCTATATATTTACTTCATTAACATATCTGATACAAACTTGTGAAATAAAGTGATACACATGATTTCCACCTTTGTTCATGTAAAATATGAATATATTTGTGCTACAGTTGGGGTACATAGGAAACAATTGTATGCCTCCAGAGGTACTTGCTACAAAAAGGTTGAGAAACACTGATCTATACCATATATAAATGTTTTATATGCAATATTTTAATTGTCCACTTGGTGGCACTACTATGTTACAGGCAGCATGTGAATTCCAACTAGAGTATAAAAAGTCACAAATCTGTATGTATGTGATAAGATGTAAAAAATAAGGGTCTCTTTTTAATAACAGACTGGAACCAGAATTATTTTTTGCTTACCCTATAACCACTATCAATACAGCATACTCACTACTGCTAGTGCCTAGTCACCCTATAACCACTGTCAGTACAGCATACTCACTACTGCTAGTGCCTAGTCACCCCATAACCACTGTCAGTACAGCATACTCACTACTGCTAGTGTCTAGTCACCCCATAACCACTGTCAGTACAGCATACTCACTACTGCTAGTGTCTAGTCACCCCATAACCACTGTCAGTGCAGCATTCTCACTACTGCTTGTGTATAGTCACCCTATAACCACTGTCAGTACAGCATACTCACTACTGCTAGTGTCTAGTCACCCTATAACCACTGTCAGTGCAGCATACTCACTCTGCTAGTGTCTAGTCACCCTATAACCACTGTCAGTACAGCATACCCACTACTGATAGTGTCTAGTCACCCTATAACCACTGTCAGTACAGCATACTCACTACTGCTAGTGTCTAGTCACCCCATAACCACTGTCAGTACAACATACTCACTACTGCTAGTGTCTAGTCACCCTATAACCACTGTCAGTACAGCATACTCACTACTGATAGTGTCTAGTCACCCCATAACCACTGTCAGTACAGCATTCTCACTACTGCTTGTGTATAGTCACCCTATAACCACTGTCAGTACAGCATACTCACTACTGCTAGTGTCTAGTCACCCTATAACCACTGTTAGTACAGCATACTCACTACTGCTAGTGTCTAGTCACCCCATAACCACTGTTAGTACAGCACACTCACTACTGCTAGTGTCTAGTCACCCTATAACCACTGTCAGTACAGCATACTCACTACTGCTAGTGTCTAGTCACCCTATAAACACTGTCAGTACAGCATACTCACTACTGCTAGTGTCTAGTCACCCTATAACCACTGTCAGTACAGCATACTCACTACTGCTAGTGTCTAGTCACCCTATAACCACTGTCAGTACAGCATACTCACTACTGCTAGTGTCTAGTCACCCTATAACCACTGTCAGTACAGCATACTCACTACTGCTAGTGTCTAGTCACCCTATAAACACTGTCAGTACAGCATGCTCACTACTGCTAGTGTCTAGTCACCCCATAACCACTGTCAGTACAACATACTCACTACTGCTAGTGTCTAGTCACCCTATAACCACTGTCAGTACAGCATACTCACTACTGCTAGTGTCTAGTCACCCTATAACCACTGTCAGTACAGCATGCTCACCACTGCTAGTGTCTAACCCTATAAACACTGTCAGTACAGCATGCTCACTACTGCTAGTGTCTAGTCACCCCATAACCACTGTCAATACAGCACACTCACTACTGCTAGTGTCTAGTGACCCCATAACCACTGTCAGTACAGCATGCTCATTACTGCTAGTGTCTAGTCCCCTATAACCACTGTCAGTACAGCATACTCACTACTGCTAGTGCCTAGTCACCCTATAACCACTGTCAGTACAGCATACTCACTACTACTAGAATCTAGTCACACCATAATCACTGTCAGTACAGCATACTCACTACTGCTAGTTTCTAATCACCCCATAACAACTGTCACCACTACAACATACTCACTACTGCTAGTGTCTAGTCACCCCATAACCACTGTCAGTACAGCATACTCACTACTGCTAGTGTCTAGTCACCCCATAACCACTGTCAGTACAGCATACTCACTACCGCTAGTGTCTAGTCACCCCATAACCACTGTCAGTACAGCATACTCACTACTGCTAGTGTCTAGTCACCCCATAACCACTGTCAGTACAACACACTCACTACTGCTAATGTCTAGTCACCCCATAACCACTGTCAGTACAGCATGCTCACTACTGCTAGTGTCTAGTCACCCTATAACTACTGTCAGTACAGCATACTCACTACTGCTAGTGTCTAGTCACCCTATAACCACTGTCAGTACAGCATGCTCACTTCTGCTAGTGTCTAGTCACCCTATAACCACTGTCAGTATAACATACTCACTACTGCTAGTGTCTAGTCACCCCATAACCACTGTCAGTACAGCATACTCACTACTGCTAGTGTCTAGTCACCCCATAACCACTGTCAGTACAGCATACTCACTACTGCTAGTGTCTAGTCACCCCATAACCACTGTCAGTACAGCATACTCACTACTGCTAGTGTCTAGTCACCCCATAACCACTGTCAGTACAACACACTCACTACTGCTAATGTCTAGTCACCCCATAACCACTGTCAGTACAGCATGCTCACTACTGCTAGTGTCTAGTCACCCTATAACTACTGTCAGTACAGCATACTCACTACTGCTAGTGTCTAGTCACCCTATAACCACTGTCAGTACAGCATGCTCACTTCTGCTAGTGTCTAGTCACCCTATAACCACTGTCAGTACAACATACTCACTACTGCTAGTGTCTAGTCACCCCATAACCACTGTCAGTACAGCATACTCACTACTGCTAGTGCCTAGTCACCCTATAACCACTGTCAGTACAGCATACTCACTACTGTTTGTGTCTAGTCACCCCATAATCTCTGTCAGTACAGCATACTCACTACTGCTAGTGTCTAGTCACCCCATAATCACTGTCAGTACAGCTTACTCACTACTGCTAGTGTCTAGTCACCCTATAACCACTGTCAGTACAGCATGCTCACTACTGCTAGTGTCTAGTCACCCTATAACCACTGTCAGTACAGCATACTCACGACTGCTAGTGTCTAGTCACCCTATAACCATTGTCAGTACAGGATACTCACTACTGCTAGTGTCTAGTCACCCTATAACCACTGTCAGTACAGCATATTCACTACTGCTAGTGCCTAACCCTATAACCACTGTCAGTACAGCATACTCACTACTGCTAATGTCTAGTCACCCCATAACCACTGTCAGTACAGCATACTCACTACTACTAGTGCCTAGTCACCCTATAACCATTGTCAATACAGCATACTCACTACTTCTAGTGTCTAGTCACCCCATAACCACTGTCAGTACAGCATGCTCACTACTGCTAGTGTCTAGTCACCCCATAATTAGTGTCAGTACAGCAGTCTAGTCCCCCCATAACCACTGTCAGTACAGCATGCTCATAACTGCTAATGTCTAGTCCCCTATAACCACTGTCAGTACAGCATGCTCACTACTGCTAATGTCTAGTCACCCCATAACTACTGTCAGTACAGCATACTCACTACTACTAGTGCCTAGTCACCCTATAACCATTGTCAATACAGCATACTCACTACTTCTAGTGTCTAGTCACCCCATAACCACTGTCAGTACAGCATGCTCACTACTGCTAGTGTCTAGTCACCCCATAATTAGTGTCAGTACAGCAGTCTAGTCCCCCCATAACCACTGTCAGTACAGCATGCTCATAACTGCTAATGTCTAGTCCCCTATAACCACTGTCAGTACAGCATGCTCACTACTGCTAGTGTCTAGTCACCCTATAACCACTGTCAGTACAGCATACTCACTACTACTAGAATCTAGTCACACCATAATCACTGTCAGTACAGAATACTCACTACTGCTAGTTTCTAATCACCCCATAACAACTGTCACCACTACAACATACTCACTACTGCTAGTGTCTAGTCACCGCATAACCACTGTCAGTACAGCATACTCACTACTGCTAGTGTCTAGTCACCCCATAACCACTGTCAGTACAGCATACTCACTACTGCTAGTGTCTAGTCACCCCATAACCACTGTCAGTACAGCATACTCACTACTGCTAGTGTCTAGTCACCCCATAACCACAGTCAGTACAACACACTCACTACTGCTAATGTCTAGTCACCCCATAACCACTGTCAGTACAGCATGCTCACTACTGTTAGTGTCTAGTCACCCTATAACTACTGTCAGTACAGCATACTCACTACTGCTAGTGTCTAGTCACCCCATAACCACTGTCAGTACAGCATACTCACTAATGCTAGTGTCTAGTCACCCCATAACCACTGTCAGTGCAACACACTCAGTACTGCTAGTGTCTAGTCACCCCATAACCACTGTCAGTACAGCATGCTCACTACTGCTAGTGTCTAGTCACCTTATAACTACTGTCAGTACAGCATACTCACTACTGCTAGTGTCTAGTCACCCCATAACCACTGTCAGTACAGCATACTCACTACTGCTAGTGTCTAGTCACCCCATAACCACTGTCAGTATAGCATACTCACTACTGCTAGTGCCTAGTCACCCTATAACCACTGTCAGTACAGCATACTCACTACTGCTAGTGCCTAGTCACCCTATAACCACTGTCAGTACAGCATACTCACTACTGCTAGTGTCTAGTCACCCTATAACCACTGTCAGTACAACATACTCATTACTGCTAGTGTCTAGTCACCCCATTACCACTGTCAGTACAGCATACTCACTACTGCTAGTGCCTAGTCACCCTATAACCACTGTCAGTACAGCATACTCACTACTGCTAGTGCCTTGTCACCCTATAACCACTGTCAGTACAGCATAGTCACTACTGCTAGTGTCTAGTCACCCCATAATCACTGTCAGTACAGCTTACTCACTACTGCTAGTTTCTAGTCACCCTATAACCACTGTCAATACAGCATACTCACTACTGCTAGTGTCTAGTCACCCCATAACCACTGTCAGTACAGCATACTCACTACTGCTAGTGCCTAGTCACCCTATAACCACTATCAATACAGCATACTCACTACTGCTAGTGTCTAGTCACCCCATAACCACTGTCAGTACAGCATGCTCACTACTGCTAGTGTCTAGTCACCCCATAACCAGTGTCAGTACAGCAGTCTAGTCCCCCCATAACCACTGTCAGTACAGCATACTCACTACTGCTAGTGCCTAGTCACACCATAATCACTGTTAGTACAGCATACTCACTACTGCTAGTTTCTAATCACCCCATAACAACTGTCACCACTACAACATACTCACTACTGCTAGTGTCTAGTCACCCCATAACCACTGTCAGTACAGCATACTCACTACTGCTAATGTCTAGTCACCCCATAACCACTGTCAGTACAGCATACTCACTACTTGCTAGTGTCTAGTCAGCCCATAACCACTGTCAGTACAACACACTCACTACTGCTAATGTCTAGTCACCCCATAACCACTGTCAGTACAGCATACTCACTACTGCTAGTGTCTAGTCACCCCATAACCACTGTCAGTACAGCATACTTACTACTGCTAGTGTCTAACCCTATAACCACTGTCAGTACAGCATGCTCATTACTGCTAGGGTCTAGTCACCCCATAACCACTGTCAGTACAGCATACTAACTACTGCTTGTGTCTAGTCACCCCATAACCACTGTCAGTACAGCATACTCACTACTGCTAGTGTCTAGTCACCCCATAACCACTGTCAGTACAGCATACTCACTACTGCTTGTGTCTAGTCACCCCAAAATCTCTGTTAGTACAGCATACTCACTACTGCTAGTGTCTATTCACCCCATAATCACTGTCAGTACAGCTTACTCACTACTGCTAGTGTCTAATCACCCTATAACCACTGTCAGTACAGCATACTCACTACTGCTTGTGTCTAGTCACCCCAAAATCTCTGTTAGTACAGCATACTCACTACTGCTAGTGTCTATTCACCCCATAATCACTGTCAGTACAGCTTACTCACTACTGCTTGTTTCTAGTCACCCTATAACCACTGTCAATACAGCATACTCACTACTGCTAGTGTCTAGTCACCCCATAACCACTGTCAGTACAGCATACTCACTACTGCTAGTGCCTAGTCACCCTATAACCACTGTCAGTACAGCATACTCACTACTGCTAGTGTCTAGTCACCCCATAACCACTGTCAGTACAGTATACTCACTACTGCTATTGTCTAGTCACCCGATAACCACTGTCAGTACAGCATGCTCACTACTGCTAGGTTCTAGTCCCTGCATAACCACTGTTAGTACAGCATACTCACTACTGCTAGTGTCTAACCCTATAACCACTGTCAGTACAGCATGCTCATTACTGCTAGGGTCTAGTCACCCCATAACCACTGTCAGTACAGCATACTAACTACTGCTTGTGTCTAGTCACCCCATAACCACTGTCAGTACAGCATACTCACTACTGCTAGTGTCTAGTCAACCCATAACCACTGTCAGTACAGCATACTCACTACTGCTAGTGTCTAGTCACCCTATAACCACTGTCAGTACAGCATACTCACTACTGCTAGTGTCTAGTCACCCTATAACCACTGTCAGTACAGCATGCTCACTTATGCTAGTGTATAGTCACCCTATAACCACTGTCAGTACAGCATGCTCACTTCTGCTAGTGTCTAGTCACCCTATAACCACTGTCAGTACAGCATGCTCACTACTGCTAGTGTCTAGTCACCCTATAACCACTGTCACTACAGTATATTCCCTACTGCTAGTGTCTAGTCACCCCATAACCACTGTCAGTACAGCATACTCACTACTGCTAGTGTCTAGTCACCCCATAACCACTGTCAGTACAGCATGCTCACTACTGCTAGTGTCTAGTCACCCTATAACCACTGTCACTACAGTATATTCCCTACTGCTAGTGTCTAGTCACCCCATAACCACTGTCAGTACAGCATACTCACTACTGCTAGTGTCTAGTCACCCCATAACCACTGTCAGTACAGCATGCTCACTTATGCTAGTGTCTAGTCACCCTATAACCACTGTCAGTACAGCATGCTCACTTCTGCTAGTGTCTAGTCACCCTATAACCACTGTCAGTACAGCATTCTCACTACTGCTAGTGTCTAGTCACCCCATAACCACTGTCAGTACAGCATACTCACTACTGCTAGTGCCTAGTCACCCTATAATCACTGTCAGTACAGCATGCTCACTACTGCTAGTGCCTAGTCACCCTTTAACCACTGTCAGTACAGCATACTCACTACTGCTTGTGTCTAGTCACCCCATAA
Organism: Bombina bombina; assembly: GCF_027579735.1. Taxonomy (NCBI): domain Eukaryota; kingdom Metazoa; phylum Chordata; class Amphibia; order Anura; family Bombinatoridae; genus Bombina; species Bombina bombina. The sequence goes on from NC_069510.1 coordinate 99,450,537, forward strand.
TCTCTGTTAGTACAGCATACTCACTACTGCTAGTGTCTAGTCACCCCATAATCACTGTCAGTAAAGCTTACTCACTACTGCTAGTTTCTAGTCACCCTATAACCACTGTCAATATAGCATACTCACTACTGCTAGTGTCTAGTCACCCCATAACCACTGTCAGTACAGCATACTCACTACTGCTAGTGCCTAGTCACCCTATAACCACTATCAATACAGCATACTCACTACTGCTAGTGTCTAGTCACCCCATAATCACTGTCAGTAAAGCTTACTCACTACTGCTAGTTTCTAGTCACCCTATAACCACTGTCAATATAGCATACTCACTACTGCTAGTGTCTAGTCACCCCAAAATCTCTGTTAGTACAGCATACTCACTACTGCTAGTGTCTATTCACCCCATAATCACTGTCAGTACAGCTTACTCACTACTGCTAGTGTCTAATCACCCTATAACCACTGTCAGTACAGCATACTCACTACTGCTTGTGTCTAGTCACCCCAAAATCTCTGTTAGTACAGCATACTCACTACTGCTAGTGTCTATTCACCCCATAATCACTGTCAGTACAGCTTACTCACTACTGCTTGTGTCTAGTCACCCCAAAATCTCTGTTAGTACAGCATACTCACTACTGCTAGTGTCTATTCACCCCATAATCACTGTCAGTACAGCTTACTCACTACTGCTAGTGTCTAGTCACCCTATAACCACTGTCAGTACAGCATACTCACTACTGCTTGTGTCTAGTCACCCCAAAATCTCTGTTAGTACAGCATACTCACTACTGCTAGTGTCTATTCACCCCATAATCACTGTCAGTACAGCTTACTCACTACTGCTTGTTTCTAGTCACCCTATAACCACTGTCAATACAGCATACTCACTACTGCTAGTGTCTAGTCACCCCATAACCACTGTCAGTACAGCATACTCACTACTGCTAGTGCCTAGTCACCCTATAACCACTGTCAGTACAGCATACTCACTACTGCTAGTGTCTAGTCACCCCATAACCACTGTCAGTACAGTATACTCACTACTGCTAGTGTCTAGTCACCCGATAACCACTGTCAGTACAGCATGCTCACTACTGCTAGGTTCTAGTCCCTGCATAACCACTGTCAGTACAGCATACTCACTACTGCTAGTGTCTAACCCTATAACCACTGTCAGTACAGCATGCTCATTACTGCTAGGGTCTAGTCACCCCATAACCACTGTCAGTACAGCATACTAACTACTGCTTGTGTCTAGTCACCCCATAACCACTGTCAGTACAGCATACTCACTACTGCTAGTGTCTAGTCACCCCATAACCACTGTCAGTACAGCATACTCACTACTGCTAGTGTCTAGTCACCCTATAACCACTGTCAGTACAGCATACTCACTACTGCTAGTGTCTAGTCACCCTATAACCACTGTCAGTACAGCATGCTCACTTATGCTAGTGTATAGTCACCCTATAACCACTGTCAGTACAGCACGCTCACTTCTGCTAGTGTCTAGTCACCCTATAACCACTGTCAGTACAGCATGCTCACTACTGCTAGTGTCTAGTCACCCTATAACCACTGTCACTACAGTATATTCCCTACTGCTAGTGTCTAGTCACCCCATAACCACTGTCAGTACAGCATACTCACTACTGCTAGTGTCTAGTCACCCCATAACCACTGTCAGTACAGCATGCTCACTTATGCTAGTGTCTAGTCACCCTATAACCACTGTCAGTACAGCATGCTCACTTCTGCTAGTGTCTAGTCACCCTATAACCACTGTCAGTACAGCATTCTCACTACTGCTAGTGTCTAGTCACCCCATAACCACTGTCAGTACAGCATACTCACTACTGCTAGTGCCTAGTCACCCTATAATCACTGTCAGTACAGCATGCTCACTACTGCTAGTGCCTAGTCACCCTTTAACCACTGTCAGTACAGCATACTCACTACTGCTTGTGTCTAGTCACCCCATAATCTCTGTTAGTACAGCATACTCACTACTGCTAGTGTCTAGTCACCCCATAATCACTGTCAGTAAAGCTTACTCACTACTGCTAGTTTCTAGTCACCCTATAACCACTGTCAATATAGCATACTCACTACTGCTAGTGTCTAGTCACCCCATAACCACTGTCAGTACAGCATACTCACTACTGCTAGTGCCTAGTCACCCTATAACCACTATCAATACAGCATACTCACAACTGCTAGTGTCTAGTCACCCCATGACCACTGTCAGTACAGCATTCTCACTACTGCTAGTGCCTAGTCACCCTATAACCACTGTCAGTACAGCATACTCACTACTGCTAGTGTCTAGTCACCCCATAACCACTGTCAGTACAGCATACTCACTACTGCTAGTGCCTAGTCACCCTATAAACACTGTCAGTACAGCATACTCACTACTGCTAGTGTCTAGTCACCCCATAACCACTGTCAGTACAGCATACTCACTACTGCTAGTGCCTAGTCACCCTATAACCACTATCAATACAGCATACTCACTACTGCTAGTGTCTAGTCACCCCATGACCACTGTCAGTACAGCATACTCACTACTGCTAGTGCCTAGTCACCCTATAACCACTGTCAGTACAGCATACTCACTACTGCTAGTGTCTAGTCACCCTATAACCACTGTCAGTACAGCATACTCACTACTGCTAGTGTCTAGTCACCCCATAACCACTGTCAGTACAGCATACTCACTACTGCTAGTGTCTAGTCACCCTATAACCACTGTCAGTACAGCATACTCACTACTACTAGAATCTAGTCACACCATAATCACTGTCAGTACAGAATACTCACTACTGCTAGTTTCTAATCACCCCATAACAACTGTCACCACTACAACATACTCACTACTGCTAGTGTCTAGTCACCGCATAACCACTGTCAGTACAGCATACTCACTACTGCTAGTGTCTAGTCACCCCATAACCACTGTCAGTACAGCATACTCACTACTGCTAGTGTCTAGTCACCCCATAACCACTGTCAGTACAGCATACTCACTACTGCTAGTGTCTAGTCACCCCATAACCACAGTCAGTACAACACACTCACTACTGCTAATGTCTAGTCACCCCATAACCACTGTCAGTACAGCATGCTCACTACTGTTAGTGTCTAGTCACCCTATAACTACTGTCAGTACAGCATACTCACTACTGCTAGTGTCTAGTCACCCCATAACCACTGTCAGTACAGCATACTCACTAATGCTAGTGTCTAGTCACCCCATAACCACTGTCAGTGCAACACACTCAGTACTGCTAGTGTCTAGTCACCCCATAACCACTGTCAGTACAGCATGCTCACTACTGCTAGTGTCTAGTCACCTTATAACTACTGTCAGTACAGCATACTCACTACTGCTAGTGTCTAGTCACCCCATAACCACTGTCAGTACAGCATACTCACTACTGCTAGTGTCTAGTCACCCCATAACCACTGTCAGTATAGCATACTCACTACTGCTAGTGCCTAGTCACCCTATAACCACTGTCAGTACAGCATACTCACTACTGCTAGTGCCTAGTCACCCTATAACCACTGTCAGTACAGCATACTCACTACTGCTAGTGTCTAGTCACCCTATAACCACTGTCAGTACAACATACTCATTACTGCTAGTGTCTAGTCACCCCATTACCACTGTCAGTACAGCATACTCACTACTGCTAGTGCCTAGTCACCCTATAACCACTGTCAGTACAGCATACTCACTACTGCTAGTGCCTTGTCACCCTATAACCACTGTCAGTACAGCATAGTCACTACTGCTAGTGTCTAGTCACCCCATAATCACTGTCAGTACAGCTTACTCACTACTGCTAGTTTCTAGTCACCCTATAACCACTGTCAATACAGCATACTCACTACTGCTAGTGTCTAGTCACCCCATAACCACTGTCAGTACAGCATACTCACTACTGCTAGTGCCTAGTCACCCTATAACCACTATCAATACAGCATACTCACTACTGCTAGTGTCTAGTCACCCCATAACCACTGTCAGTACAGCATGCTCACTACTGCTAGTGTCTAGTCACCCCATAACCAGTGTCAGTACAGCAGTCTAGTCCCCCCATAACCACTGTCAGTACAGCATACTCACTACTGCTAGTGCCTAGTCACACCATAATCACTGTTAGTACAGCATACTCACTACTGCTAGTTTCTAATCACCCCATAACAACTGTCACCACTACAACATACTCACTACTGCTAGTGTCTAGTCACCCCATAACCACTGTCAGTACAGCATACTCACTACTGCTAATGTCTAGTCACCCCATAACCACTGTCAGTACAGCATACTCACTACTTGCTAGTGTCTAGTCAGCCCATAACCACTGTCAGTACAACACACTCACTACTGCTAATGTCTAGTCACCCCATAACCACTGTCAGTACAGCATACTCACTACTGCTAGTGTCTAGTCACCCCATAACCACTGTCAGTACAGCATACTTACTACTGCTAGTGTCTAACCCTATAACCACTGTCAGTACAGCATGCTCATTACTGCTAGGGTCTAGTCACCCCATAACCACTGTCAGTACAGCATACTAACTACTGCTTGTGTCTAGTCACCCCATAACCACTGTCAGTACAGCATACTCACTACTGCTAGTGTCTAGTCACCCCATAACCACTGTCAGTACAGCATACTCACTACTGCTTGTGTCTAGTCACCCCAAAATCTCTGTTAGTACAGCATACTCACTACTGCTAGTGTCTATTCACCCCATAATCACTGTCAGTACAGCTTACTCACTACTGCTAGTGTCTAATCACCCTATAACCACTGTCAGTACAGCATACTCACTACTGCTTGTGTCTAGTCACCCCAAAATCTCTGTTAGTACAGCATACTCACTACTGCTAGTGTCTATTCACCCCATAATCACTGTCAGTACAGCTTACTCACTACTGCTTGTTTCTAGTCACCCTATAACCACTGTCAATACAGCATACTCACTACTGCTAGTGTCTAGTCACCCCATAACCACTGTCAGTACAGCATACTCACTACTGCTAGTGCCTAGTCACCCTATAACCACTGTCAGTACAGCATACTCACTACTGCTAGTGTCTAGTCACCCCATAACCACTGTCAGTACAGTATACTCACTACTGCTATTGTCTAGTCACCCGATAACCACTGTCAGTACAGCATGCTCACTACTGCTAGGTTCTAGTCCCTGCATAACCACTGTTAGTACAGCATACTCACTACTGCTAGTGTCTAACCCTATAACCACTGTCAGTACAGCATGCTCATTACTGCTAGGGTCTAGTCACCCCATAACCACTGTCAGTACAGCATACTAACTACTGCTTGTGTCTAGTCACCCCATAACCACTGTCAGTACAGCATACTCACTACTGCTAGTGTCTAGTCACCCCATAACCACTGTCAGTACAGCATACTCACTACTGCTAGTGTCTAGTCACCCTATAACCACTGTCAGTACAGCATACTCACTACTGCTAGTGTCTAGTCACCCTATAACCACTGTCAGTACAGCATGCTCACTTATGCTAGTGTATAGTCACCCTATAACCACTGTCAGTACAGCATGCTCACTTCTGCTAGTGTATAGTCACCCTATAACCACTGTCAGTACAGCATGCTCACTACTGCTAGTGTCTAGTCACCCTATAACCACTGTCACTACAGTATATTCCCTACTGCTAGTGTCTAGTCACCCCATAACCACTGTCAGTACAGCATACTCACTACTGCTAGTGTCTAGTCACCCCATAACCACTGTCAGTACAGCATGCTCACTTATGCTAGTGTCTAGTCACCCTATAACCACTGTCAGTACAGCATGCTCACTTCTGCTAGTGTCTAGTCACCCTATAACCACTGTCAGTACAGCATTCTCACTACTGCTAGTGTCTAGTCACCCCATAACCACTGTCAGTACAGCATACTCACTACTGCTAGTGCCTAGTCACCCTATAACCACTGTCAGTACAGCATGCTCACTACTGCTAGTGCCTAGTCACCCTATAACCACTGTCAGTACAGCATACTCACTACTGCTTGTGTCTAGTCACCCCATAATCTCTGTTAGTACAGCATACTCACTACTGCTAGTGTCTAGTCACCCCATAATCACTGTCAGTAAAGCTTACTCACTACTGCTAGTTTCTAGTCACCCTATAACCACTGTCAATACAGCATACTCACTACTGCTAGTGTCTAGTCACCCCATAACCACTGTCAGTACAGCATACTCACTACTGCTAGTGCCTAGTCACCCTATAACCACTATCAATACAGCATACTCACTACTGCTAGTGTCTAGTCACCCCATAATCACTGTCAGTAAAGCTTACTCACTACTGCTAGTTTCTAGTCACCCTATAACCACTGTCAATATAGCATACTCACTACTGCTAGTGTCTAGTCACCCCAAAATCTCTGTTAGTACAGCATACTCACTACTGCTAGTGTCTATTCACCCCATAATCACTGTCAGTACAGCTTACTCACTACTGCTAGTGTCTAATCACCCTATAACCACTGTCAGTACAGCATACTCACTACTGCTTGTGTCTAGTCACCCCAAAATCTCTGTTAGTACAGCATACTCACTACTGCTAGTGTCTATTCACCCCATAATCACTGTCAGTACAGCTTACTCACTACTGCTTGTGTCTAGTCACCCCAAAATCTCTGTTAGTACAGCATACTCACTACTGCTAGTGTCTATTCACCCCATAATCACTGTCAGTACAGCTTACTCACTACTGCTAGTGTCTAATCACCCTATAACCACTGTCAGTACAGCATACTCACTACTGCTTGTGTCTAGTCACCCCAAAATCTCTGTTAGTACAGCATACTCACTACTGCTAGTGTCTATTCACCCCATAATCACTGTCAGTACAGCTTACTCACTACTGCTTGTTTCTAGTCACCCTATAACCACTGTCAATACAGCATACTCACTACTGCTAGTGTCTAGTCACCCCATAACCACTGTCAGTACAGCATACTCACTACTGCTAGTGCCTAGTCACCCTATAACCACTGTCAGTACAGCATACTCACTACTGCTAGTGTCTAGTCACCCCATAACCACTGTCAGTACAGTATACTCACTACTGCTAGTGTCTAGTCACCCGATAACCACTGTCAGTACAGCATGCTCACTACTGCTAGGTTCTAGTCCCTGCATAACCACTGTCAGTACAGCATACTCACTACTGCTAGTGTCTAACCCTATAACCACTGTCAGTACAGCATGCTCATTACTGCTAGGGTCTAGTCACCCCATAACCACTGTCAGTACAGCATACTAACTACTGCTTGTGTCTAGTCACCCCATAACCACTGTCAGTACAGCATACTCACTACTGCTAGTGTCTAGTCAACCCATAACCACTGTCAGTACAGCATACTCACTACTGCTAGTGTCTAGTCACCCTATAACCACTGTCAGTACAGCATACTCACTACTGCTAGTGTCTAGTCACCCTATAACCACTGTCAGTACAGCATGCTCACTTATGCTAGTGTATAGTCACCCTATAACCACTGTCAGTACAGCACGCTCACTTCTGCTAGTGTCTAGTCACCCTATAACCACTGTCAGTACAGCATGCTCACTACTGCTAGTGTCTAGTCACCCTATAACCACTGTCACTACAGTATATTCCCTACTGCTAGTGTCTAGTCACCCCATAACCACTGTCAGTACAGCATACTCACTACTGCTAGTGTCTAGTCACCCCATAACCACTGTCAGTACAGCATGCTCACTTATGCTAGTGTCTAGTCACCCTATAACCACTGTCAGTACAGCATGCTCACTTCTGCTAGTGTCTAGTCACCCTATAACCACTGTCAGTACAGCATTCTCACTACTGCTAGTGTCTAGTCACCCCATAACCACTGTCAGTACAGCATACTCACTACTGCTAGTGCCTAGTCACCCTATAATCACTGTCAGTACAGCATGCTCACTACTGCTAGTGCCTAGTCACCCTATAACCACTGTCAGTACAGCATACTCACTACTGCTTGTGTCTAGTCACCCCATAATCTCTGTTAGTACAGCATACTCACTACTGCTAGTGTCTAGTCACCCCATAATCACTGTCAGTAAAGCTTACTCACTACTGCTAGTTTCTAGTCACCCTATAACCACTGTCAATATAGCATACTCACTACTGCTAGTGTCTAGTCACCCCATAACCACTGTCAGTACAGCATACTCACTACTGCTAGTGCCTAGTCACCCTATAACCACTATCAATACAGCATACTCACAACTGCTAGTGTCTAGTCACCCCATGACCACTGTCAGTACAGCATTCTCACTACTGCTAGTGCCTAGTCACCCTATAACCACTGTCAGTACAGCATACTCACTACTGCTAGTGTCTAGTCACCCCATAACCACTGTCAGTACAGCATACTCACTACTGCTAGTGCCTAGTCACCCTATAAACACTGTCAGTACAGCATACTCACTACTGCTAGTGTCTAGTCACCCCATAACCACTGTCAGTACAGCATACTCACTACTGCTAGTGCCTAGTCACCCTATAACCACTATCAATACAGCATACTCACTACTGCTAGTGTCTAGTCACCCCATGACCACTGTCAGTACAGCATACTCACTACTGCTAGTGCCTAGTCACCCTATAACCACTGTCAGTACAGCATACTCACTACTGCTAGTGTCTAGTCACCCTATAACCACTGTCAGTACAGCATACTCACTACTGCTAGTGTCTAGTCACCCCATAACCACTGTCAGTACAGCATACTCACTACTGCTAGTGTCTAGTCACCCTATAACCACTGTCAGTACAGCATACTCACTACTGCTAGTTTCTAGTCACCCTATAACCACTTTCAGTACAGCATACTCACTACTGCTAGTTTCTAGTCACCCTATAACCACTGTCAGTACAGCATACTCACTACTACTAGTGTCTAGTCACCCTATAACCACTGTCAGCACAGCACACTCACTACTGCTAGTGTCTAGTCACCCTATAACCACTGTCAGTACAGCATACTCACTACTGCTAGGGTCTAGTCACCCCATAACCACTGTCAGTACAGCATACTCACTACTGCTAGTGTCTAGTCACCCTATAACCACTGTCAGTACAGCATGCTCACTTATGCTAGTGTATAGTCACCCTATAACCACTGTCAGTACAGCACGCTCACTTCTGCTAGTGTCTAGTCACCCTATAACCACTGTCAGTACAGCATGCTCACTACTGCTAGTGTCTAGTCACCCTATAACCACTGTCACTACAGTATATTCCCTACTGCTAGTGTCTAGTCACCCCATAACCCCTGTCAGTACAGCATACTCACTACTGCTAGTGCCTAGTCACCCCATAACCACTGTCAGTACAGCATGCTCACTTATGCTAGTGTCTAGTCACCCTATAACCACTGTCAGTACAGCATGCTCACTTCTGCTAGTGTCTAGTCACCCTATAACCACTGTCAGTACAGCATTCTCACTACTGCTAGTGTCTAGTCACCCCATAACCACTGTCAGTACAGCATACTCACTACTGCTAGTGCCTAGTCACCCTATAATCACTGTCAGTACAGCATGCTCACTACTGCTAGTGCCTAGTCACCCTTTAACCACTGTCAGTACAGCATACTCACTACTGCTTGTGTCTAGTCACCCCATAATCTCTGTTAGTACAGCATACTCACTACTGCTAGTGTCTAGTCACCCCATAATCACTGTCAGTAAAGCTTACTCACTACTGCTAGTTTCTAGTCACCCTATAACCACTGTCAATATAGCATACTCACTACTGCTAGTGTCTAGTCACCCCATAACCACTGTCAGTACAGCATACTCACTACTGCTAGTGCCTAGTCACCCTATAACCACTATCAATACAGCATACTCACTACTGCTAGTGTCTAGTCACCCCATGGCCACTGTCAGTACAGCATTCTCACTACTGCTAGTGCCTAGTCACCCTATAACCACTGTCAGTACAGCATACTCACTACTGCTAGTGTCTAGTCACCCCATAACCACTGTCAGTACAGCATACTCACTACTGCTAGTGCCTAGTCACCCTATAAACACTGTCAGTACAGCATACTCACTACTGCTAGTGTCTAGTCACCCCATAACCACTGTCAGTACAGCATACTCACTACTGCTAGTGCCTAGTCACCCTATAACCACTATCAATACAGCATACTCACTACTGCTAGTGTCTAGTCACCCCATGACCACTGTCAGTACAGCATACTCACTACTGCTAGTGCCTAGTCACCCTATAACCACTGTCAGTACAGCATACTCACTACTGCTAGTGTCTAGTCACCCTATAACCACTGTCAGTACAGCATACTCACTACTGCTAGTGTCTAGTCACCCCATAACCCCTGTCAGTACAGCATACTCACTACTGCTAGTGTCTAGTCACTCTATAACCACTGTCAGTACAGCATACTCACTACTGCTAGTGTCTAGTCACCCTATAACCACTGTCAGTACAGCATACCCACTACTGCTAGTGTCTAGTCACCCTATAACCATTGTCAGTACAGGATACTCACTACTGCTAGTGTCTAGTCACCCCATAACCACTGTCAGTACAGCATACTCACTACTGCTAGTGCCTAGTCACCCTATAACCACTGTCAGTACAGCATACTCACTACTGCTAGTGTCTAGTCACCCCATAACCACTGTCAGTACAGTATACTCACTACTGCTAGTGTCTAGTCACCCGATAACCACTGTCAGTACAGCATGCTCACTACTGCTAGGGTCTAGTCCCTGCATAACCACTGTCAGTACAGCATACTCACTACTGCTAGTGTCTAACCCTATAACCACTGTCAGTACAGCATGCTCATTACTGCTAGGGTCTAGTCACCCCATAACCACTGTCAGTACAGCATACTAACTACTGCTTGTGTCTAGTCACCCCATAACCACTGTCAGTACAGCATACTCACTACTGCTAGTGTCTAGTCAACCCATAACCACTGTCAGTACAGCATACTCACTACTGCTAGTGTCTAGTCACCCTATAACCACTGTCAGTACAGCATACTCACTACTGCTAGTGTCTAGTCACCCTATAACCACTGTCAGTACAGCATGCTCACTTATGCTAGTGTCTAGTCACCCTATAACCACTGTCAGTACAGCACGCTCACTTCTGCTAGTGTCTAGTCACCCTATAACCACTGTCAGTACAGCATGCTCACTACTGCTAGTGTCTAGTCACCCTATAACCACTGTCACTACAGTATATTCCCTACTGCTAGTGTCTAGTCACCCCATAACCACTGTCAGTACAGCATGCTCACTTATGCTAGTGTCTAGTCACCCTATAACCACTGTCAGTACAGCATGCTCACTTCTGCTAGTGTCTAGTCACCCTATAACCACTGTCAGTACAGCATACTCACTACTGCTAGTGTCTAGTCACCCCATAACCACTGTCAGTACAGCATACTCACTACTGCTAGTGCCTAGTCACCCTATAATCACTGTTAGTACAGCATGCTCACTACTGCTAGTGCCTAGTCACCCTTTAACCACTGTCAGTACAGCATACTCACTACTGCTTGTGTCTAGTCACCCCATAATCTCTGTTAGTACAGCATACTCACTACTGCTAGTGTCTAGTCACCCCATAATCACTGTCAGTAAAGCTTACTCACTACTGCTAGTTTCTAGTCACCCTATAACCACTGTCAATATAGCATACTCACTACTGCTAGTGTCTAGTCACCCCATAACCACTGTCAGTACAGCATACTCACTACTGCTAGTGCCTAGTCACCCTATAACCACTATCAATACAGCATACTCACTACTGCTAGTGTCTAGTCACCCCATGACCACTGTCAGTACAGCATACTCACTACTGCTAGTGCCTAGTCACCCTATAACCACTGTCAGTACAGCATACTCACTACTGCTAGTGCCTAGTCACCCTATAACCACTGTCAGTACAGCATACTCACTACTGCTAGTGCCTAGTCACCCTATAAACACTGTCAGTACAGCATACTCACTACTGCTAGTGTTTAGTCACCCCATAACCACTGTCAGTACAGCATACTCACTACTGCTAGTGTCTAGTCACCCCATAACCACTGTCAGTACAGCATACTCACTACTGCTAGTGCCTAGTCACCCTATAAACACTGTCAGTACAGCATACTCACTACTGCTAGTGTCTAGTCACCCCATAACCACTGTCAGTACAGCATACTCACTACTGCTAGTGCCTAGTCACCCTATAACCACTATCAATACAGCATACTCACTACTGCTAGTGTCTAGTCACCCCATGACCACTGTCAGTACAGCATACTCACTACTGCTAGTGCCTAGTCACCCTATAACCACTGTCAGTACAGCATACTCACTACTGCTAGTGTCTAGTCACCCTATAACCACTGTCAGTACAGCATACTCACTACTGCTAGTGTCTAGTCACCCCATAACCCCTGTCAGTACAGCATACTCACTACTGCTAGTGTCTAGTCACTCTATAACCACTGTCAGTACAGCATACTCACTACTGCTAGTGTCTAGTCACCCTATAACCACTGTCAGTACAGCATACCCACTACTGCTAGTGTCTAGTCACCCTATAACCATTGTCAGTACAGGATACTCACTACTGCTAGTGTCTAGTCACCCCATAACCACTGTCAGTACAGCATACTCACTACTGCTAGTGCCTAGTCACCCTATAACCACTGTCAGTACAGCATACTCACTACTGCTAGTGTCTAGTCACCCCATAACCACTGTCAGTACAGTATGCTCACTACTGCTAGTGTCTAGTCACCCGATAACCACTGTCAGTACAGCATGCTCACTACTGCTAGGGTCTAGTCCCTGCATAACCACTGTCAGTACAGCATACTCACTACTGCTAGTGTCTAACCCTATAACCACTGTCAGTACAGCATGCTCATTACTGCTAGGGTCTAGTCACCCCATAACCACTGTCAGTACAGCATACTAACTACTGCTTGTGTCTAGTCACCCCATAACCACTGTCAGTACAGCATACTCACTACTGCTAGTGTCTAGTCAACCCATAACCACTGTCAGTACAGCATACTCACTACTGCTAGTGTCTAGTCACCCTATAACCACTGTCAGTACAGCATACTCACTACTGCTAGTGTCTAGTCACCCTATAACCACTGTCAGTACAGCATGCTCACTTATGCTAGTGTCTAGTCACCCTATAACCACTGTCAGTACAGCACGCTCACTTCTGCTAGTGTCTAGTCACCCTATAACCACTGTCAGTACAGCATGCTCACTACTGCTAGTGTCTAGTCACCCTATAACCACTGTCACTACAGTATATTCCCTACTGCTAGTGTCTAGTCACCCCATAACCACTGTCAGTACAGCATGCTCACTTATGCTAGTGTCTAGTCACCCTATAACCACTGTCAGTACAGCATGCTCACTTCTGCTAGTGTCTAGTCACCCTATAACCACTGTCAGTACAGCATACTCACTACTGCTAGTGTCTAGTCACCCCATAACCACTGTCAGTACAGCATACTCACTACTGCTAGTGCCTAGTCACCCTATAATCACTGTCAGTACAGCATGCTCACTACTGCTAGTGCCTAGTCACCCTTTAACCACTGTCAGTACAGCATACTCACTACTGCTTGTGTCTAGTCACCCCATAATCTCTGTTAGTACAGCATACTCACTACTGCTAGTGTCTAGTCACCCCATAATCACTGTCAGTAAAGCTTACTCACTACTGCTAGTTTCTAGTCACCCTATAACCACTGTCAATATAGCATACTCACTACTGCTAGTGTCTAGTCACCCCATAACCACTGTCAGTACAGCATACTCACTACTGCTAGTGCCTAGTCACCCTATAACCACTATCAATACAGCATACTCACTACTGCTAGTGTCTAGTCACCCCATGACCACTGTCAGTACAGCATACTCACTACTGCTAGTGCCTAGTCACCCTATAACCACTGTCAGTACAGCATACTCACTACTGCTAGTGCCTAGTCACCCTATAAACACTGTCAGTACAGCATACTCACTACTGCTAGTGTCTAGTCACCCCATAACCACTGTCAGTACAGCATACTCACTACTGCTAGTGCCTAGTCACCCTATAACCACTATCAATACAGCATACTCACTACTGCTAGTGTCTAGTCACCCCATGACCACTGTCAGTACAGCATACTCACTACTGCTAGTGCCTAGTCACCCTATAACCACTGTCAGTACAGCATACTCACTACTGCTAGTGTCTAGTCACCCTATAACCACTGTCAGTACAGCATACTCACTACTGCTAGTGTCTAGTCACCCCATAACCACTGTCAGTACAGCATACTCACTACTGCTAGTGTCTAGTCACCCTATAACCACTGTCAGTACAGCATACTCACTACTGCTAGTGCCTAGTCACCCTATAAACACTGTCAGTACAGCATACTCACTACTGCTAGTGTCTAGTCACCCCATAACCACTGTCAGTACAGCATACTCACTACTGCTAGTGCCTAGTCACCCTATAACCACTATCAATACAGCATACTCACTACTGCTAGTGTCTAGTCACCCCATGACCACTGTCAGTACAGCATACTCACTACTGCTAGTGCCTAGTCACCCTATAACCACTGTCAGTACAGCATACTCACTACTGCTAGTGTCTAGTCACCCTATAACCACTGTCAGTACAGCATACTCACTACTGCTAGTGTCTAGTCACCCCATAACCACTGTCAGTACAGCATACTCACTACTGCTAGTGTCTAGTCACCCTATAACCACTGTCAGTACAGCATACTCACTACTGCTAGTTTCTAGTCACCCTATAACCACTTTCAGTACAGCATACTCACTACTGCTAGTTTCTAGTCACCCTATAACCACTGTCAGTACAGCATACTCACTACTACTAGTGTCTAGTCACCCTATAACCACTGTCAGCACAGCACACTCACTACTGCTAGTGTCTAGTCACCCTATAACCACTGTCAGTACAGCATACTCACTACTGCTAGGGTCTAGTCACCCCATAACCACTGTCAGTACAGCATACTCACTACTGCTAGAGTCTAGTCACCCTATAACCACTGTCAGTACAGCATACTCACTACTGCTAGTGTCTAGTCACCCTATAACCACTGTCAGTACAGCATACCCACTACTGCTAGTGTCTAGTCACCCTATAACCATTGTCAGTACAGGATACTCACTACTGCTAGTGTCTAGTCACCCTATAACCACTGTCAGTACAGCATATTCACTACTGCTTGTGTCTAGTCACCCAATAACCACTGTCAGTACAGCATACTCACTACTGCTAGTGCCTAGTCACCCTATAACCATTATCAATACAGCATACTCACTACTGCTAGTGTCTAGTCACCCCATAACCACTGTCAGTACAGCATGCTCACTACTGCTAGTGTCTAGTCACCCCATAATTAGTGTCAGTACAGCAGTCTAGTCCCCCCATAAACCACTGTCAGTACAGCATGCTCATTACTGCTAGTGCCTAGTCACCCTATAACATAACCACTGTCAGTACAGTATACTCACTACTGCTAGTTTCAAATCACCCCATAACACCTGTCACCACTACAACATACTCACTACTGCTAGTGTCTAGTCACCCCATAACCACTGTCAGTACAGCATACTCACTACTGCTAGTGTCTAGTCACCCCATAACCACTGTCAGTACAGTATACTCACTACTGCTAGTGTCTAGTCACCCCATAACCACTGTCAGTACAACACACTCACTACTGCTAATGTCTAGTCACCCCATAACCACTGTCAGTACAGCATGCTCACTACTGCTAGTGTCTAGTCACCCTATAACTACTGTCAGTACAGCATACTCACTACTGCTAGTGTCTAGTCACCCCATAACCACTGTCAGTACAGCATACTCATTACTGCTAGTGTCTAGTCACCCTATAACCACTGTCAGTACAACACACTCACTACTGCTAATGTCTAGTCACCCCATAACCACTTTCAGTACAGCATGCTCACTACTGCTAGTGTCTAGTCACCCTATAACCACTGTCAGTACAGCATACTCACTACTACTAGTGTCTAGTCACCCTATAACCACTGTCAGTACAGCACACTCACTACTGCTAGTGTCTAGTCACCCTTTAACCACTGTCAGTACAGCGTACTCACTACTGCTAGTGTCTAGTCACCCCATAACCACTGTCAGTACAGCATACTCACTACTGCTAGTGTCTGGTCACCCCATAACCACTGTCAGTACAGCATACTCACTACTGCTAGTGTCTAGTCACCCCACAACCCCTGTCAGTACAGCATGCTCACTACTGCTAGTGTCTAGTCACACTATAACCACTGTCAGTACAGCATACTCACTACTGCTAGTGTCTAGTCACCCCATAACCACTGTAAGTACAACATGCTCATTACTGCTAGTGTCTAGTCGCCCCATAACCACTGTCAGTACAGCATACTCACTACTGCTAGTGTCTGATCACCCCATAACCACTGTCAGTACAGCATACTCACTACTGCTAGTGTCTAGTCACCCTAAAACTACTGTCAGTGCAGCATACTCACTACTGCTAGTGTCTAGTCACCCTAAAACTACTGTCAGTGCAGCATACTCACTACTGCTAGTGTCTGGTCACCCCATAACCACTGTCAGTACAGCATACTCGCTACTGCTAGTGTCTAGTCACCCCATTACCACTGTCACTACAACATACTCACTACTGCTAGTGTCTAGTCACCCCACAACTCCTGTCAGTACAGCATGCTCACTACTGCTAGTGTCTAGTCACACTATAACCACTGTCAGTACAGCATACTCACTACTGCTAGTGCCTAGTCACCCAGAACCACTGTCAGTACAGCATATTCACTACTGCTTGTGTCTAGTCACCCCATAATTAGTGTCAGTACAGCAGTCTAGTCCCCCCATAACCACTGTCAGTACAGCATGCTCATTACTGCTAGTGTCTAGTCCCCTATAACCACTGTCAGTACAGCATACTCACTACTGCTAGTGCCTAGTCACCCTATAACCACTGTCAGTACAGCATACTCACTACTACTAGAATCTAGTCACACCATAATCACTGTCAGTACAGCATACTCACTACTGCTCGTTTCAAATCACCCCATAACACCTGTCACCACTACAACATACTCACTACTGCTAGTGTCTAGTCACCCCATAACCACTGTCAGTACAGCATACTCACTACTGCTAGTGTCTAGTCACCCCATAACCACTGTCAGTACAGTATACTCACTACTGCTAGTGTCTAGTCACCCCATAACCACTGTCAGTACAACACACTCACTACTGCTAATGTCTAGTCACCCCATAACCACTGTCAGTACAGCATGCTCACTACTGCTAGTGTCTAGTCACCCTATAACTACTGTCAGTACAGCATACTCACTACTGCTAGTGTCTAGTCACCCCATAACCACTGTCAGTACAGCATACTCATTACTGCTAGTGTCTAGTCACCCTATAACCACTGTCAGTACAACACACTCACTACTGCTAATGTCTAGTCACCCCATAACCACTTTCAGTACAGCATGCTCACTACTGCTAGTGTCTAGTCACCCTATAACCACTGTCAGTACAGCATACTCACTACTACTAGTGTCTAGTCACCCTATAACCACTGTCAGTACATCACACTCACTACTGCTAGTGTCTAGTCACCCCATAACCACTGTCAGTACAGCATACTCACTACTGCTAGTGTCTGGTCACCCCATAACCACTGTCAGTACAGCATACTCACTACTGCTAGTGTCTAGTCACCCCACAACCCCTGTCAGTACAGCATGCTCACTACTGCTAGTGTCTAGTCACACTATAACCACTGTCAGTACAGCATACTCACTACTGCTAGTGTCTAGTCACCCCATAACCACTATAAGTACAACATGCTCATTACTGCTAGTGTCTAGTCGCCCCATAACCACTGTCAGTACAGCATACTCACTACTGCTAGTGTCTGATCACCCCATAACCACTGTCAGTACAGCATACTCACTACTGCTAGTGTCTAGTCACCCTAAAACTACTGTCAGTGCAGCATACTCACTACTGCTAGTGTCTGGACACCCCATAACCACTGTCAGTACAGCATACTCGCTACTGCTAGTGTCTAGTCACCCCATTACCACTGTCACTACAACATACTCACTACTGCTAGTGTCTAGTCACCCCACAACTCCTGTCAGTACATCATGCTCACTACTGCTAGTGTCTAGTCACACTATAACCACTGTCAGTACAGCATACTCACTACTGCTAGTGCCTAGTCACCCAGAACCACTGTCAGTACAGCATATTCACTACTGCTTGTGTCTAGTCACCCCATAACCCCTGTCAATACAGCATACTAACTACTGCTAGTGTCTAGTCACCCTATAACCACTGTCAGTACAGCATGCTCACTACTGCTAGTGTCTAGTCACCCCATAACTACTGTCAGTAGAGCATACTCACTACTGCTAGTGTCTAGTCACCCCATTACCACTGTCACTACAACATACTCACTACTGCTAGTGTCTAGTCACCCCACAACTCCTGTCAGTACAGCATGCTCACTACTGCTAGTGTCTAGTCACACTATAACCACTGTCAGTGCAGCATACTCACTACTGCTAGTGCCTAGTCACCCAGAACCACTGTCAGTACAGCATATTCACTACTGCTTGTGTCTAGTCACCCCATAACCCCTGTCAATACAGCATACTAACTACTGCTAGTGTCTAGTCACCCTATAACCACTGTCAGTACAGCATACTCACTACTGCTAGTGTCTAGTCACTCCACAACCCCTGTCAGTACAGCATGCTCACTACTGCTAGTGTCTAGTCACACTATAACCACTGTCAGTACAGCATACTCACTACTGCTAGTGTCTAGTCACCCCATAACCACTGTAAGTACAGCATGCTCATTACTGCTAGTGTCTAGTCGCCCCATAACCACTGTCAGTACAGCATACTCACTACTGCTAGTGTCTAGTCACCCTAAAACTACTGTCAGTGCAGCATACTCACTACTGTTAGTGTCTAGTCACCCTAAAACTACTGTCAGTGCAGCATACTCACTACTGCTAGTGTCTGGTCACCCCATAACCACTGTCAGTACAGCATACTCGCTACTGCTAGTGTCTAGTCACCCCATAACCACTGTCACTACAACATACTCACTACTGCTAGTGTCTAGTCACCCCACAACCCCTGTTAGTACAGCATGCTCACTACTGCTAGTGTCTAGTCACACTTTAACCACTGTCAGTACAGCATACTCACTACTGCTAGTGTCTAGTCACCCCATAACCACTGTAAGTACAGCATGCTCATTACTGCTAGTGTCTAGTCGCCCCATAACCTCTGTCAGTACAGCATACTCACTACTGCTAGTGTTTGATCACCCCATAACCACTGTCAGTACAGCATACTCACTACTGCTAGTGTCTAGTCACCCCATAACCACTGTCAGTACAGCATACTAACTACTGCTAGTGTCTAGTCACCCCATAACCACTGTCAGTACAGCATACTCACTACTGCTAGTGTCTGGTCACCCCATAACCACTGTCAGTACAGCATACTCACCACTGCTAGTGTCTAGTCACCCCACATCCCCTGTCAGTACAGCATGCTCACTACTGCTAGTGTCTAGTCACACTATAACCACTGTCAGTACAGCATACTCACTACTGCTAGTGTCTAGTCACCCCATAACCACTGTAAGTACAGCATGCTCATTACTGCTAGTGTCTAGTCGCCCCATAACCACTGTCAGTACAGCATACTCACTACTGCTAGTGTCTGATCACCCCATAACCACTGTCAGTACAGCATACTCACTACTGCTAGTGTCTAGTCACCCTAAAACTACTGTCAGTGCAGCATACTCACTACTGCTAGTGTCTAGTCACCCTAAAACTACTGTCAGTGCAGCATACTCACTACTGCTAGTGTCTGGTCACCCCATAACCACTGTCAGTACAGCATACTCACTACTGCTAGTGTCTAGTCACCCCATTACCACTGTCACTACAACATACTCACTACTGCTAGTGTCTAGTCACCCCACAACTCCTGTCAGTACAGCATGCTCACTACTGCTAGTGTCTAGTCACACTATAACCACTGTCAGTACAGCATACTCACTACTGCTAGTGCCTAGTCACCCAGAACCACTGTCAGTATAGCATATTCACTACTGCTTGTGTCTAGTCACCCCATAACCCCTGTCAATACAGCATACTAACTACTGCTAGTGTCTAGTCACCCTATAACCACTGTCAGTACAGCATGCTCACTACTGCTAGTGTCTAGTCACCCCATAACTACTGTCAGTAGAGCATACTCACTACTGCTAGTGTCTAGTCACCCTATAACCACTGTCAGTACAGCATACTCACTACTGCTAGAATCTAGTCACACCATAATCACTGTCAGTACAGCATACTCACTACTGCTACTTTCTAGTCGCCCCATAACAACTGTCACCACTACAACATACTCACTACTGCTAGTGTCTAGTCACCCTATAACCACTGTCAGTACAGCATACTCACTACTGCTAGTGTCTAGTCACCCTATAACCACTGTCAGTACAGCATACTCACTACTGCTAGTGTCTAGTCACCCCATAACCACTGTCAGTGCAGCATACTAACTACTGCTAGTGTCTAGTCACCCTATAACCACTGTCACTACAACATACTCACTACTGCTAGTGTCTAGTCACCCCACAACCCCTGTTAGTACAGCATGCTCACTACTGCTAGTGTCTAGTCACACTTTAACCACTGTCAGTACAGCATACTCACTACTGCTAGTGTCTAGTCACCCCATAACCACTGTAAGTACAGCATGCTCATTACTGCTAGTGTCTAGTCGCCCCATAACCTCTGTCAGTACAGCATACTCACTACTGCTAGTGTTTGATCACCCCATAACCACTGTCAGTACAGCATACTCACTACTGCTAGTGTCTAGTCACCCCATAACCACTGTCAGTACAGCATACTAACTACTGCTAGTGTCTAGTCACCCCATAACCACTGTCAGTACAGCATACTCACTACTGCTAGTGTCTGGTCACCCCATAACCACTGTCAGTACAGCATACTCACCACTGCTAGTGTCTAGTCACCCCACATCCCCTGTCAGTACAGCATGCTCACTACTGCTAGTGTCTAGTCACACTATAACCACTGTCAGTACAGCATACTCACTACTGCTAGTGTCTAGTCACCCCATAACCACTGTAAGTACAGCATGCTCATTACTGCTAGTGTCTAGTCGCCCCATAACCACTGTCAGTACAGCATACTCACTACTGCTAGTGTCTGATCACCCCATAACCACTGTCAGTACAGCATACTCACTACTGCTAGTGTCTAGTCACCCTAAAACTACTGTCAGTGCAGCATACTCACTACTGCTAGTGTCTAGTCACCCTAAAACTACTGTCAGTGCAGCATACTCACTACTGCTAGTGTCTGGTCACCCCATAACCACTGTCAGTACAGCATACTCACTACTGCTAGTGTCTAGTCACCCCATTACCACTGTCACTACAACATACTCACTACTGCTAGTGTCTAGTCACCCCACAACTCCTGTCAGTACAGCATGCTCACTACTGCTAGTGTCTAGTCACACTATAACCACTGTCAGTACAGCATACTCACTACTGCTAGTGCCTAGTCACCCAGAACCACTGTCAGTATAGCATATTCACTACTGCTTGTGTCTAGTCACCCCATAACCCCTGTCAATACAGCATACTAACTACTGCTAGTGTCTAGTCACCCTATAACCACTGTCAGTACAGCATGCTCACTACTGCTAGTGTCTAGTCACCCCATAACTACTGTCAGTAGAGCATACTCACTACTGCTAGTGTCTAGTCACCCTATAACCACTGTCAGTACAGCATACTCACTACTGCTAGAATCTAGTCACACCATAATCACTGTCAGTACAGCATACTCACTACTGCTACTTTCTAGTCGCCCCATAACAACTGTCACCACTACAACATACTCACTACTGCTAGTGTCTAGTCACCCTATAACCACTGTCAGTACAGCATACTCACTACTGCTAGTGTCTAGTCACCCTATAACCACTGTCAGTACAGCATACTCACTACTGCTAGTGTCTAGTCACCCCATAACCACTGTCAGTGCAGCATACTAACTACTGCTAGTGTCTAGTCACCCTATAACCACTGTCAGTACAGCATACTCACTACTGCTAGTGTCTAGTCACCCTATAACCACTGTCAGTACAGCATACTCACTACTGCTAGTGTCTAGTCACCCCATAACCCCTGTCAATACAGCATATTAACTACTGCTAGTGTCTAGTCACCCTATAACCACTGTCAGTACAGCATGCTCACTACTGCTAGTGTCTAGTCACCCCATAACTACTGTCAGTAGAGCATACTCACTACTGCTAGTGTCTAGTCACCCTATAACTACTGTCAGTACAGCATACTCACTACTGCTAGTGTCTAGTCACCCCATAACCACTGTCAGTACAGCATACTCACTACTACTTGTGTCTAGTCACCCCATAACCGCCAACAAGGGATAAATATACTCACAGAGAGATAAAAGAAGATTATTTAATGAACCATGTTAAAAAGCATCAGTAATAAAAGACTATATATAAAAAATGCACATATAAATACAATTACAAATACAGGAATATCTTACAGAAGCGGCTCAAAGGGCCAAAGCTGATAATTACAATAAAAACAGAGGTAATAACAGGTGATCAGTGTGAGTGGTACACCAGAATAAGAGTGTATACTAATAAAACAGAATTAGCCTAAGTACAACTATAACAAGTGCATCAAGCAAAAAACTAATAAACAATAGTACAAACAATAGTGTTCAAAAATAGTGTATCAAAAATAGTGTTCCAAAAAATAGAAAAATGCACTGCAGTGAAAAAAAAAAAAAAAAAAAAGGGGGGTAGCAAAATAATTGTATAGATACGATCAAATAGTCTAGTCTTGAGAAAGGCCCTTTTTTGAGGGCAGAAACGCTTTGACATATTGGTAAGCATTACTTTAATCTTTACTTCATTCTCATATTGGATACACTATGTTGTGAATTTCTTTTTTTACAGGGACATTTTTTAGGATACCATAGGAGCAGCTGACAGGTGCTAGGATCCAATCAGCTACTTCAGCTACCATAATTAATTAAATGCCCTATCCTCCTGGCTTGCTGGATAAACTTTAATAACTGGAGCCATAAAACTGACTCAACAACATAACTATGTACAAATATAAACTCTTAAATAACTTTACATAAAACTGTAATACTTGAATTACCACGCAGACACAGATATATGGGAAAAGACCAGAGGGTCGCATTTATTGTAGAACCTGAGAACCGGCTGGACTCAACGGGGCCAGCTAAAACATGTGGAGGCAATCTAGTTAGGAGTAGGAACCCCCTGCTAGGAAGAATGGACCGCGCCCGTGAATGCCCACACAAGCGGAGCTCAGCTGCCGCAGAAGCTTAGGGAGTTCTCGGCATCTTAGAATGGGAGGGACCCCAGGCGCGCGCCTGCAGAGATCACCCTCCCCTGGGCAGCCGTCACTCTACCTCTGATGGCAAACCGGGGCAAGGACTAACCGCCTAACCAGGGTGTAAAGTAAAGATCTCCGAACCAGTAGGACCAGGTGTGACTAGACGCGTATCCATGCCACTACCTGGGGAGTCAAAAACTACCGTCCTTGGACTTAAGGAAACAAGCCGCGTAGCTCTCATCCAGCCTCGTACACCTAGCTGAAACACCCTGGTGATGTAGCAACCTAAAGATTGCCGTATGAACCAATGCAGGGAGGGAGGGAGGGAGGGACGCTGTGAATACGAGCTGGAAAAGAGGGTTTGGGCCTTGGGAGCTGACTACTTAAAGGTAAGCTAAACCCCACCCTCACTAATGCAACATTGTTGCAACTTCACAGCAGCACACTCCTAAGGGCCTTAATTATTTTGGTCGTTCTGGGCTATGCTGCCCTCCACTGTCTTAATTAATTAAATGCCCTATCCTCCTGGCTTGCTGGATAAACTTTAATAACTGGAGCCATAAAACTGACTCAACAACATAACTATGTACAAATATAAACTCTTAAATAACTTTACATAAAACTGTAATACTTGAATAACCACGCAGACACAGATATATGGGAAAAGACCCGAGGGTCGCATTTATTGTAGAACCTGAGAACCGGCTGGACTCAACGGGGCCAGCTAAAACATGTGGCGGCAATCTAGTTAGGAGTAGGTACCCCCTGCTAGGAAGAATGGACCACGCCCTTGAATGCCCACACAAGCGGAGCTCAGCTGCCGCAGAAGCTTAGGGAGTTCTCGGCATCTTAGAATGGGAGGGACCCCAGGCGCGCGCCTGCAGAGATCACCCTCCCCTGGGCAGCCGTCACTCTACCTCTGATGGCAAACCGGGGTGCGGACCAACCGCCACAAGAGATAGCCCAACAGGCTCACCTCTTGCCGCCACACCTATAGATGATTAAGTATAGCACGCCTCAAATTACAGAGGAACAGGTCAATGCCCCTCTCAGAGAGGTGCACCCCGTCCCTTCTGTAGAGGCACCTCTCAGCCGTTGATATGTTCCCATGTTCCACAACAAACCCTCCTGACTGCCCTAAGAAAATCCTAACTTCTCTGTTAATTTTCTTGCGGACCTGGAAAGCTGCGCGATGAGACTGCATATGGCGCCATTCTATCCTGGGAATGATGTTAGACCATCCTATCCTGACTTGGGGAATCCACGCCTGAATCGTGCGCAGATCCGACTGAATAACCGCACTGAGCTGCTTGCACGGTAAGAGCCCCATATCTTTTCCACCTGCGTGGATGATAAGTACATGGGGTTTCTCCCACCTGCGCAAGGCCCCCTGCAGCAACTCAGGCAGAGCCTGCCACGTAAGCCCCCTGCGCCCTAACCACCTAACAGTGACTCGGGAAGAGGGAAACCCCAGCTGACGCCCATCCGGTCTCGCAATCGCCCGAAGCTCTGCCCAGTGGATGTACGAATGCCCCGTAATCCATACTCTCAGTGGACTGCTCCTTGGTCCTAAGAAAAGAAACAGAGGTTAACCATTGCACCTGCAAAACATAATCACATCTAAACAGTCAAAGGCCTAACATATAAAAGATACCTTTGCGACCTCCATCTCCCCAGAGCTCTAATATGGTCAGCCGACCATCCTAAACTAGCGGCAGTGGTGGCCGCGCCCACCCTAAAGGAATGGGGAGCAATGACCCTTGGGTCAAGACCTGCCCTTGATGCTGCCCAGGCCAACACCTTTCTAAACTGGAAACTAGTCAACGGAGAACCGTCCTTGTGAACTAGAAATTGTGAGAAACCCTCAGGACGCACGTCCATATAGGCCTTAATCAGTCTGACCGGGCAGCAAACAGATTCATCATGGGCCGGCAAAGCTAACCAGGCACCTTTCCCTTCTTGGTCTGTTTTGGATCTGGGGAGAAAGACCAAAATAGACGACCCATCGTCTCTAACATGGGGCAGCAAAAGGCCGCCCATCTTCTTCTTAGAGGGCGGGACAATTTCCCCTACCCTAAGAGCCCCGTGAAAAGCCAGCCCAAAGGCGGCTGAGAACAGGGTAGTCTCGTAGGCGGATGAACAAACCGCCGGCAAAACTCGGCACAACATTACCAGACGCTCGATGGTAACTGGTTCCCTGAAATCCCTGACCCTGGGCGCCATACGCCCCCAGCCTCGAAGTACCTGCCTAACCAGGAAGGTCTTCGAGGAGTCAGCAAGCCCATACAACTTGCAGAAAAAGGACACTGCCGCCAGGCGTGATCCCACCGCAGTCTTCGAAACACCATTACCTTTAAGTTCGGTAATCCATTCTAGTAAGCCCCACTGGTCCCCGTCACAGGAGGGACGGCACCTGAAGTCACAAAAAGCGATCCACTCCGTCCAGTATTTCACATAGGTAGCCCAGGTAGACGGAGCGAGGGAAGCACGAACCATCGCAATCAGGGGGCCCCATCCAGCGCCACCTGCCATAAGTAAGTGGGACAGGACAATCCGTTAGTGTCCGCATCGGGCACCAGTGCATAAAATGCTTCCCATTGAAAACGGGAGAGCGCATCCGCAATCCTATTCTGGACGCCCGGGACATGCTTAGCACGGAACACAATATTCAGGTGCAGACACCTCAGCACCAACAGTCTCAAATACCGCACAACCGGAGGGGAACTAGATGAGAGCCTGTTGACAGCATAAACAACGCTCATGTTATCCGTCCAGAAAATCACCTCACGGTCGCGAAGCTGATCGCCCCAAATGTCAAGAGCGACCAGTATGAGAAACAGTTCAAGAAGGCATAGGTTTCTAACCAAGCCTCTTTCTATCCACGCGGCGGGCCATGGGCCGGCGCTCCATTGCCCGGCCAAGAAAGCCCCGTATCCGTGGGACCCAGCCGCATCAGTGAACAACTGGATCGCTGCATTAGAAGGAACCACCTCCCGCCACAGGCAGATCCCGTTAAAGTGGAGAAGAAATTCTTCCCAGACCTTAAGATCTTCCACCATCTCAGCAGACACCCGGAACCTCCGGGTCTGCGATCTTTCTCCGCACAGCTGCCTCTCGAGTCTGCAGAGGAATATTCTACCCATAGGAATAATCCTGCCAGCAAAGTTCAGCAAACCCAATAGGATTTGAAGGTCTTTTACGGAGCGATACAGCTCTGTTCTCATAGCGCGTACTGACTCCAACATGCGCTGAATTTTTTCTTGTGGCCACCGAATCAACTTCGATGCCCAAGAAAGTAAGGCACGTGCAAGGACCCTGGGACTTGTCCTCCGCCAGAGGAACTCCCATTCTATCCATCAGAACCCTGGTGACTTTCATCAAGAAAGCACACTCGGATGATTCTGTCCGCCCAACCAGCAGAAAATCATCCAAGTAGTGTGCCAGGCCGTCGAATCCGGCCACCTCCGCGATGGCCCAGTGCAAGAAGCAGCTGAAAGCCTTGAAGTAAGCACACGAAATTGAGCACCCCATGGGCAAGCATTTGTCCACGTAGTACTGCCCCTCAAAATAACACCCCATGAGCCTAAAAGAGGAGGGGTGAATAGGTAGGAGCCGAAAAGCAGATTCTACATCCAGCTTTGCCATCAGGGCTCCGGCGCCCGCCCGGCGAACTAGCCCCAACGCTTCATCAAATGATTGGTAAAAAACTGAGCTAAGCTCAGGGGGTATGGCGTCATTCACCGAACGACCCTTCGGGAAGGACAGGTGTTAGATGAGCCGGAATTTACCCGGCTCCTTTTTTGGGACTACCCCCAAAGGTGAAACAACCAGGCCTGGGAGGGGAATCTCCTCAAATGGACCTGCCATACGACCCAACCCAATTTCTTTATTCAGTTTATCCCGCAAAATCTCAAGAAACTGATATGCGGATTTTAGGTTCCTGCGT
This sequence comes from Bombina bombina, assembly GCF_027579735.1. Taxonomy (NCBI): domain Eukaryota; kingdom Metazoa; phylum Chordata; class Amphibia; order Anura; family Bombinatoridae; genus Bombina; species Bombina bombina. The sequence goes on from NC_069510.1 coordinate 99,478,145, forward strand.
GACGAGGAACCCTCCACGTGCGATCCGACTGGGATAACAAATCCCGACCGCAGACCGCCTTTAAGCAGCAAGGCGGCCTCCTTAAACGGGTACAGCAGCAGCCATTTCTCAATTATGGCCATCTTCAGAGGTGTGGCCGCTCTTTCCAACAGGGAAAGGTTTGGAGCCAGCTGCTGGTCTCTCCTGGGAACGACCCGCGTCCTGGGTTCTGGTACACTCGGACCCCGAGTGGCCGCCACCGCAGGTTTTGCACGCGTGCCGAAATGCGCATGCCGCTCCCCTGGTACACGATTTGTCCTGGAAGCGCCAGCACACCCCTGTGGGCCACCGTCGAGAGCGCTGCGAGGCCTTAACGCCCCCCGATGCTCCGACCGCTATAACAGGCTCTGCCTGTTTTTCAGGACCCAATTGCGCCCATAAACGTGAATCAACGTCACCGAAAGTAAGGAGAGGGTTCCCAACCATCTTCCTACGGAAGTCAGCGTCGTAGTCCCGCCAAGCTCCCTCCCTGTACTTCTCGTACACTGTTTCAATGGAATCCTGATATTTCAGGATGTTCAAAGCTTGATCGGGGAATTTAGAGATATAACAGGACGCATAAACCTGAAAGCACTTGCGCCATTCCTCATAGGAATCAGGACGTTTAAATTTTTTCGGGCCCGTGCCATCATCCGCCATTTCTTTTTGGCGATAAGCCTCCGCAGAAAGCTCAAACATGTGCACATACCTCCCACCCTGAATGCGCCGAACCATCTTAGATTTGAGATGTTCATGTAGACTAAACGCAGGCCATGTGTCAGTGTCCCCATGTACAGCTGCCCTGCGCCTGTTCCTCATAACCGGGCTAACTAAGTCTGTTGACGCAGGAGGTGTCAGCATAGGAACAGTGGGTTCCATGCGGGATGAACCAGGGGGGAGGGGGAGACCCATAGCCTTCCTTTCTTCCACTAACCACTTCACCATCCTATACATTCTTTTTTGCCCTTTCGCTTCCAACCCCAGGGATCTATCACTTTCAGAACCTGAAAAATTGAAAGCACAAAGAGAGAGCGCCTAATGGTGTAATATCGTCAAGATCAAAAGTGATACAAACATAAAAAGTATCTGCCAAGTGGATACTCACAAAGAGCTTAGCACTCGCAAGTAGTGCATACAGGCGGGCTGACCTTTGTACAGCAGTCAGTACGCTGAATGTGTGGAAGTCGTGTCGGAGATCTGTTATGATAGAAAAAGAACACAGAAGACCAATGGTGCAATATCGTCTAAACCCGGATGGACACGGCAAAAGAACACAGTTTCAGCAAGATGTATACTCACAATGGAGTTGGCACTCGCAAGTAGTGCATTTAGGCAGGCTGACCTTAATACAGCAGTCAGCACGCTGATTGTTTGTAGCTGTTATCGGCTTAGGCTTGTCCTCCGCACCCAGCGTGTGTACTGAATTCTCAGCTGTGGCTCAACTGTTCTCTGAGGGAAGGAAATCCTCTAGGTATGACGTGGACACACCAAAAAATGCACCTGGGGCTTGGTGAAGGCTCAGAATACACAAGGTGCATACAAGTTGTTGTTCAGATTAGTAGGTCACAGAATAAAAACGGGTAACTAAAAAATATTTTTGAAATCACCAATAAAAAAGGAAGTCAGCGGACAAAATGTTAGGTAAAAATAATTTAAAAGAAATTTATTTAAGAGCTAAATACAACGCGTTTCTCGGCCGATAATGCTCACTGGCCGTTTCATCAGGTAGGTATATAAGTATAGCGGGAAAACAACGTTTAAAAATACATAGGAAGGTCATGATTGGTTGGTACATCCACCAATAAATAACCGGACATTTTGTTACATTTAAAATACAATATTTCACTGACATCCTAAAAAAATACTTTAGTTGCATGCAATAACAAGAATGATAGTTTGTTTGCAAATCAGAAGAAATTCTACTGTGTGTAAATGGAAACAATGTTATAAATATTGTGTTATTTAGGAACCGCGGAAAAAACCTTTTGCTCTTTGCTAAAGTGTACAAAATACTCAGCAGCTTGTTGTGATCCTGTCGTAATGGAGGAGATGGTCAAAGGATTGTAGGGACACAATGAGGCTACAAGAACTATAGCAGTGAAATATCAAATTGATAATTCTACTGTTTAGAATATATAATATACCCTAATCTAAGTATTCCGTGTCATAAACAAGTATCTACAACTATATCATGAGTGACAAAGAAATGGACATAAATAGCATATGTTAACGCTCACTAATTGAGACACAATTTTTTTTTATATATATATATATATATATATATATACACATTTGATATGGTGTAATATGATTCTTGTACCTACGATATATGGTACAATATAACTGATACTGTGTACTTTGGAGTGGAATTAGCATGTATTGTGTGTGTTCTATTTTAAACTTAACACCACAGGTAGACGATTTTCTGTCTGTGTTGGATACACGACAATAGGGTAGGGCATTTGATAATATTGTGTTCATTAGTTGAATGCTGCCAAATCCAAGTTTGAATTCAAACCTGAAGGCCACAGAGTATTCAACTTGTGAATCCAGAAGGTTTCACGTTGTCTTAATTTAATAATTCTATTGTAATCTGTTGAAGGAGGTATATAGTCTATAGGATAAAATTTAAATATTTCAGGATTGCCCTGATGCTTATTAAGGCAATGTTCTGGTATACTATGTTTTACCTTTTTCTTTTTACAATTTTTACAATTGCGTAAATGTTCTCCCCACCTGGTTCTGGCTTTTCTTGAGGTACGACCCACGTATTGGGCCCCACAAATGCATTCAAGGACATAAATTACGAAGATAGAATTACAATTTAAGAATTTTTTAATGGGAAAACTTTCCCCAGTGATTTTAGAGGAAAAAATTTTCATACCAGATGGTATATATTTGCAAGTGTTGCAGCCTCTTTTGTAGACTCCTATATGACTAAGAAAATTTGTATTGTTATTAGATTTTTTGTTAGAAAAAATGTGTTTGACTTTTTTACTGGGAGCTAGCTTGCTCCTCAGAGTAGGAGCCCTAGTATATACGATTCTGGGATAACTATCTACTAAATTTTTCAAGATGGGATCTCTGAGTATTATTGGCCAATGTTTGTTTAGAATCTGTCTAATCTGTTTGTAATTATTATTGTATTGAGTAATAAACAATGGTTTTGCTGAAAAATTATCATTCTCTCTTTTTTTAGGGATCTTATTCTTATTGAGTAAAGTGTCCCTATCTAGAAGTCTGGCCTTGTCTCTACAAGATATCAAAAGGTCATTAGGATATCCTTTGTCAAGGAATCTTTGGTAGATGATTTTACTCTGCAAGTCAAAGGATTCTAGCGATGAACAGTTACGTCTGATTCTCTCGAATTGACTAAAAGGGATGTTTGATAGCCAGTTGATACGATGATTACTTTTGAAGTTTAAATAACTATTGCTGTCTACTTTCTTGAAGAATGTTTTTGAACAGAGATTTCCTGACTGGTCCCAACTTAATGTGAGATCTAGAAAATCTATTGTCTGCTTGTTGATATCGGCAGTGAAAGACAAACCAAAATCATTTTGGTTGAGTGAAGCAGCAAATAATGTTGCTGAGGAAAGGTCACCTCTCCATAGGAAGATCAAGTCATCAATGTAGCGGCCATAGAACACCAGACTCGCCCCAGCAGGGGAATTATAGATGTGAATATCCTCAAAAATGCCCATAAAAATGTTAGCAAAGCTAGGGGCGAATCTGGTGCCCATGGCCGTACCTTTGATTTGCAAATAAAATAAATCCTGAAACAAAAAATAATTGTGTTGTAAAATAAATTTAATGCATTCTATAATATACTCTTTTTGGAAGTGAGGCATATAGTGGTCTTCATTTAATTTCAACAAAATTGTCTGTAAACCTAATTCATGAGATATGTTAGAGTAGAGAGAACTAACGTCACAGGTGATCCATACTAGGTCACCATTATTTTTAAAATCCTTGATTTTATTGAGTAAATACGTACTGTCTTTAATATAGGATCTGAGGCCAACAACATGTTTCTGTAAAAAAAGGTTGATATAGTAAGATAGATTATATGTTAAGTTATCTATCCCAGCGATAATAGGTCGGCCAGGGGGGTGTTTTTGATCCTTATGGATTTTTGGCAAATGGTAATAATGTGCCACACTAGGGTTGCTAACTTTAAGAAAATTTCTTTCATCTTTATTTAAAATGTTAAGATTGTAGCCTCTTTCAATCAGGGGATGAACCAGGGGGGAGGGGGAGACCCATAGCCTTCCTTTCTTCCACTAACCACTTCACCATCCTATACATTCTTTTTTGCCCTTTCGCTTCCAACCCCAGGGATCTATCACTTTCAGAACCTGAATCATCCGAGGATGAGCTTAAAACACTACGTTCAAAAGTAATAGTGTGCTTACCAGCTCCCAAGAGGCGTTGCACCGGGACAGGACCAGAAGAAGTGGACGGCTGCTCCTGAGACTGTGGCTCCCTCTCAACGGCACTGGGGGTGGCCTGGAGTGGTAGTAATGCAGTTCTGGGTTCCATAATGATCTGTGGAGAAAAATGCGAAAGAGGAGTACCCAGGGAAGGGGACGAAGGCCCACCAACCACATTACCACGGGACCCTAAGGGACTGGGGCTCCTGTGATCACTGCCACACTCCACAATACCATCATCAACCATATCAGCCATACGCAAATTCATCACTGCATTAGCAAACTGCACTTGTCTATTCTGTTCAGTCACAGCCTGCGCGCCCTGACATAGACTGGGCGTGATAACTGGGCCTTTCTTTGCAGAGGCCCTAGTAACAACGCCTGGGGGAGCCCCGCTGAGGGCCACACCCGTGGGCGCCGCCCGCGCACCCTGCCGGGCGCTACGCTTGCTGCGTGACGCAGTACTACGGCGTCTGCTAGGCCCCGATGTATTCGCGGTCCGACGCTTGCCCCCAGCCTGCGTGATTGCGGCCTGAGGCCCTGCGACTTGTTGCGCAGTAGGTATATTCCCCGTCAGGCCTGCGGCCTGCTCATTTACGCCTGTTTCCCCAATCTGGGCCCTTCCGGGCGAATGTGCCCTTGCTACTTGCCCATCAGAAACTACTTGCCCCTCAGACACACTATTTGCCCTGATCGGAGCACCATCAAGTGCCATCATACCCCCGGTCAGGCTTGCGGCCTGCTCATGAGATCCCTCATGCAACCTTCTACCCCTTTCAATGGCCGCCAAATCAGTGTCCCCACGCGGGCGCTGAGTAATTGAGCCTCGCTGCGCACCCCCCGCGGGCGTCGCCCCCCCCGGGGTACCCCTCTCTTACCTGTGTACCCCGGCGGAGACGACGATGCTGCCCGCTTGCCTCTGGATTCCGGAATGGCGTTCCCGGACGTGACGTCACCGGAAGTGACGTCACCGGAAACGCCCAAACCGGAAAAGAGACGGGCCCTGACGCGGACATGGATACCCGCGTGGCCGCCGACGCACGAACCGAAGCTGGAGGACCGCCCTGGGATGCCGACCCCCCGCCGGAAAGCACCGCTGCCAAAGACTGGAGCAGCGCGACCGCCGTGGAGACCGCCTCACCAGTAAGAGTGACCGGTTCAGGTAAGGCCTCACCCCTGACGCCACTCGCACTGGGAACAGAGCCCTGCTCGCCTACCACAACCCCCTCTGCTACCTGGGGACCCACTTCTACCGACACTGGAGGGGGGATTAAAGGAGGGGTGGGAGAGGGGGAGACAACCATAACCTCAGGGTACAGGCTAGACCCAGGGGCACGACTCACCGGGCGAGGGGGGGAAGGCTGCACCACATCTTCTCCTGAATCAAACTCATCGATCATCAGCTCATCTAATTCCGACATCTTCTTCCACAGGTATCCTGACAGATGATCCTGACGCTGTGAAGACGAGCTGGAAAAGAGGGTTTGGGCCTTGGGAGCTGACTACTTAAAGGTAAGCTAAACCCCACCCTCACTAATGCAACATTGTTGCAACTTCACAGCAGCACACTCCTAAGGGCCTTAATTATTATGGTCGTTCTGGGCTATGCTGCCCTCCACTGTCTCACTCAGGAATTTGGATCTGTTAAAGTAACTAACATTGGAAGGAATCAATTTCCTCACTTTCACCTTGCTTTTCATCACCCATTTTTTCCACTTTTTAGTTTTGATTGACTTATTTTTGTTCTTCACTAACATTTGTTGATCAACTTTTTGAACAGTTTTTTGGATTATATTTTATTTTTTATGTTATTGCATATTGTGTATTTTATTATTTATGTTATTGCATATTGTGTATTTTATTTAATTATATCTTAACCTCACTGGATTAAGTAGCTAGCATTTTTATATCCATTTGCACTCACTCACTATTTGATCGTATCTATACAATTATTTTGCTACCCCCCTTTTTTTTTTTTTTTTTTTTTTTTTTTCACTGCAGTGCATTTTTCTATTTTTTGGAACACTTTTTTTGATACACTATTTTTGAACACTATTGTTTGTACTCTTGTTTATTAGTTTTTTGCTTGATGCACTTGTTATAGTTGTACTTAGGCTAATTCTGTTTTATTAGTATACACTCTTATTCTGGTGTACCACTCACACTGATTACCTGTTATTACCTCTGTTTTTATTGTAATTATCAGCTTTGGCCATTTGAGCCGCTTCTGTAAGATATTCCTGTATTTGTAATTTTATTTATATGTGCTTTTTACATTTTTTATATATAGTCTTTTATTACTGATGCTTTTTAACATGGTTCATTAAATAATCTTCTTTTATCTCTCTATGAGTATATTTATCCCTTGGCCTCTTGTTGGCGCTGTATTCACTTCTTACTACTTGTGCATATTTTTTGGAGGTTGGTTAGGATCTCTGTTTGGATACAGCTTGGGGATTACCTTAGCGCTTGTACACTACCCCTTTTTCACCCCATAACCACCGTCAGTATAGCATACTCACTACTGATAGTGTCTAGTCACCCCATAACTACTGTCAGTACAGCATACTCACTACTGCTAGTGTCTAGTCACCCCATAACCACTGTCAGTACAGCATACTCACTACTGCTAGTGTCTAGTCACCCCATAACCACTGTCAGTACAGCATACTCACTACTGCTAGTGTCTAGTCACCCCATAACCACTGTCAGTACAGCATACTCACTACTGCTAGTGTCTAGTCACCCTATAACCACTGTCAGTACAGCATACTCACTACTGCTAGTGTCTAGTCACCCTATAACCACTGTCAGTACAGCATGCTCACTACTGCTAGTGTCTAGTCACCCTATAACCACTGTCAGTACAGCATGCTCACTACTGCTAGTGTCTAGTCACCCTATAACCACTGTCAGTACAGCATACTCACTACTGCTAGTGTCTAGTCACCCTATAACCACTGTCAGTACAGCATGCTCACTACTGCTAGTGTCTAGTCACCCTATAACCACTGTCAGTACAGCATGCTCACTACTGCTAGTGTCTAGTCACCCTATAACCACTGTCAGTACAGCATGCTCACTACTGCTAGTGTCTAGTCACCCTATAACCACTGTCAGTACAGCATACTCACTACTGCTAGTGTCTAGTCGCCCTATAACCACTGTCAGTACAGCATGCTCACTACTGCTAGTGTCTAGTCACCCTATAACCACTGTCAGTACAGTATGCTCACAACTGCTAGTGCCTAGTCACCCCATAACCACTGTCAGCACAGCACACTCACTACTGCTAGTGTCTAGTCACCCTATAACCACTGTCAGTACAGTATACTCACTACTGCTAGTGTCTAGTCACCCCATAACCACTGTCAGTACAGCATACTCACTACTGATAGTGTCTAGTCACCCCATAACCACTGTCAGTACAGTATACTCACTACTGCTAGTGTCTAGTCACCCCATAACCACTGTCAGTACAGCATACTCACTACTGCTAGTGTCTAGTCACCCCATTACCACTGTCAGTACAGTATACTTACTACTGCTAGTGTCTAGTCACCCCATAACCACTGTCAGTACAGCATACTCACTACTGCTAGTGTCTAGTCACCCTATGACCACTGTCAGTACAGCATGCTCACTTCTGCTAGTGTCTAGTCACCCCATAACCACTGTCAGTACAGCATACTCACTACTGCTAGTGTCTAGTCACCCTATAACCACTGTCAGTACAGCATACTCACTACTGCTAGTGTCTAGTCACCCTATAACCACTGTCAGTACAGCATACTCACTACTGCTATGTCTATTCACCCCATAACCATATATAAATGTTTTATATGCAATATTTTAATTGTCCACTTGGTGGCACTACTATGTTACAGGCAGCATGTGAATTCCAACTAGAGTATAAAAAGTCACAAATCTGTATGTATGTGATAAGATGTAAAAAATAAGGGTCTCTTTTTAATAACAGACTGGAACCAGAATTATTTTTTGCTTACCCTATAACCACTATCAATACAGCATACTCACTACTGCTAGTGCCTAGTCACCCTATAACCACTGTCAGTACAGCATACTCACTCTGCTAGTGTCTAGTCCTCCATAACCACTGTCAGTACAGCATACTAACTACTGCTAGTGCCTAGTCACCCCATAACCACTGTCAGTACAACATACTCACTACTGCTAGTGTCTAGTCACCCTATAACCACTGTCAGTACAGCATACTCACTACTGCTAGTGTATAGTCACCCCATAACCACTGTCAGTACAGCATACTCACTACTGCTAGTGTCTAGTCACCCTATCACCCACTGTCAGTACAGCATACTCACTACTGCTAGTGTCTAGTCACCCTATAACTACTGTCAGTACAGCATACTCACTACTGCTAGTGTCTAGTCACCCTATAACTACTGTCAGTTCAGCATGCTCACTACTGCTAGTGTCTAGTCACCCTATAACCACTGTCAGTACAGCATACTCACTACTGCTAGTGTCTAGTCACCCTATCACCCACTGTCAGTACAGCATACTCACTACTGCTAGTGTCTAGTCACCCTATAACCACTGTCAGTACAGCATACTCACTTCTGCTAGTGTCTAGTCACCCCATAACCACTGTCAGTACAGCATGCTCACTACTGCTAGTGTCTAGTCACCCTATAACCACTGTCAGTACAGCATACTCACTACTGCTAGTGTCTAGTCACCCTATAACCACTGTCAGTACAGCATACTCACTACTGCTAGTGTCTAGTCACCCCATAACCACCGTCAGTATAGCATACTCACTACTTCTAGTGTCTAGTCACCCTATAACCACTGTCAGTACAGGATACTCACTACTGCTAGTGTCTAGTCACCCCATAACCGCTGTCAGGACAGCATACTCACTACTGCTAGTGCCTAGTCACCCTATAACCACTGTCAGTACAGCATACTCACTACTGCTAGTTTCTAGTCACCCCATAACCACTGTCAGTACAGCATACTCACTACTGCTAGTGTCTAGTCACCCTATAACCACTGTCAGTACAGCATACTCACTACTGCTAGTGTCTAGTCACCCCATAACTACTGTCAGTACAGCAGAATCACTACTGCTAGTGTCTAGTCACCCCATAACCAAAGACAGTGCAGTATACTCACTACTGCTAGTGTCTAGTCACCCCATAACCACTTTCAGTACAGTATACTCACTACTGCTAGTGTCTAGTCACCTCATAACCACTGTCAGTACAGCACACTCACTACTGCTAGTGTCTAGTCACCCCATAACCACTGTTAGTACAGCATGCTCACTACTGCTAGTGTCTAGTCCCCCTATAACCACTGTCAGTACAGCACACTCACTACTGCTAGTTTCTAGTCACCCCTTAACCACTGTCAGTACAGCATACTCACTACTGCTAGTGTCTAGTCACCCTATCACCCACTGTCAGTACAGCATACTCACTACTGCTAGTGTCTAGTCACCCCATAACTACTGTCAGTACAGCATACTCACTACTGCTAGTGCCTAGTCACCCTATAACCACTGTCAGTACAGCATACTCACTACTGCTAGTGCCTAGTCACCCTATAACCACTGTCAGTATAGCATACTCACTACTGCTAGTGTCTAGTCACCCTATCACCCACTGTCAGTACAGCACACTCACTACTACTAGTGTCTAGTCACCCTATAAACACTGTCAGTACAGCATACTCACTACTGCTAGTGTCTAGTCACCCCACAACCACTGTTAGTACAGCATGCTCACTACTGCTAGTGTCTAGTCACCCCATAACCACTGTCAGTACAGCATACTCACTACTGCTAGTGCCTAGTCACCCTATAACCACTGTCAGTACAGCATACTCACTACTGCTAGTGCCTAGTCACCCTATAACCACTGTCAGTATAGCATACTCACTACTGCTAGTGTCTAGTCACCCTATCACCCACTGTCAGTACAGCACACTCACTACTACTAGTGTCTAGTCACCCTATAACCACTGTCAGTACAAGATACTCACTACTGCTTGTGTCTAGTCACCCCATAACCGCTGTCAGGACAGCATACTCACTACTGCTAGTGCCTAGTCACCCTATAACCACTGTCAGTACAGCATACTCACTACTGCTAGTGTCTAGTCACCCTATAACCACTCTCAGTACAGCATACTCACTACTGCTAGTGTCTAGTCACCCTATAACCACTGTCAGTATAGCATACTCACTACTGCTAGTGTCTAGTCACCCTATCACCCACTGTCAGTACAGCACACTCACTACTACTAGTGTCTAGTCACCCTATAACCACTGTCAGTACAGCATACTCACTACTGCTAGTGTCTAGTCACCCCATAACCACTGTCAGTACAGCATACTCACTACTGCTAGTGCCTAGTCACCCTATAACCACTGTCAGTATAGCATACTCACTACTGCTAGTGCCTAGTCACCCTTTAACCACTGTCAGTACAGCATACTCACTACTGCTAGTGCCTAGTCACCCTATAACCACTGTCAGTACAGCATACTCACTACTGCTAGTGTCTAGTCACCCCATAACCACCGTCAGTATAGCATACTTACTGATGCTTGTGTTTAGTCACCTCATAACCATATATAAATGTTTTATATGCAATATTTTAATTGTCCACTTGGTGGCACTACTATGTTACAGGCAGCATTTGAATTCCAACTAGAGTATAAAAAGTCACAAATCTGTATGTATGTGATAAGATGTAAAAAATAAGGGTCTCTTTTTAATAACAGACTGGAACCAGAATTTTTTGCTTACCCTATAACCACTATCAATAGAGCATACTCACTACTGCTAGTGTCTAGTCACCCCATAACCACTATCAATAGAGCATACTCACTACTGCTAGTGTCTAGTCACCCCATAACCACTGTCAGTATAGCATACTCACTACTGATAGTGCCTAGTCACCCTATAACCACTGTCAGTACAGCATACTCACTACTGCTAGTGTCTTGTCACCCCATAACCACTGTCAGTATAGCATACTCACTACTGCTAGTGTCTAGTCACCCTATCACCCACTGTCAGTACAGCATACTCACTACTGCTAGTGCCTAGTCACCCTATAACTACTGTCAGTACAGCATACTCACTACTGCTAGTGTCTAGTCACCCCATAATCTCTGTCAGTACAGCATACTCACTACTGCTAGTGTCTAGTCACTCTATAATCACTGTCAGTACAGCATACTCACTACTGCTAGTGTCTAGTCACCCCAAAACCACTGTCAGTACAGCATACTCACTACTGCTAGTTTCTAGTCACCCCATAACCACTGTCAGTACAGCATACTCACTACTGCTAGTGTCTAGTCACCCCATAACCACTGTCAGTACAGCATACTCACTACTGCTAGTGTCTAGTCACCCTATAACCACTGTCAGTACAGTATACTCACTACTGCTTGTGTCTAGTTACCTTATAACCACTGTCAGTACAGCATACTCACTACTGCTTGTGTCTAGTCAACCTATCACCCACTGTCAGTACAGCATACTCACTACTGCTAGTGTCTAGTCACCCCATAACTACTGTCAGTACAGCATACTCACTACTGCTTGTGTCTAGTTACCTTATAACCACTGTCAGTATAGCATACTCACTACTGCTAGTGTCTAGTCAACCTATCACCCACTGTCAGTACAGCATACTCACTACTGCTAGTGTCTAGTCACCCCATAACCACTGTCAGTACAGCATACTCACTACTGTTAGTGTCTAGTCACCTCATAACCACTGTCAGTACAGCATACTCACTACTGCTAGTGTCTAGTCACCCCATAACCACTGTCAGTACAGCATACTCACTACTGCTAGTGTCTAGTCACCCCATAACCACTGTCAGTACAGCATACTCATTACTGCTAGTGTATAGTCACCCTATTACCACTATCAATACAGCATACTCACTACTGCTAGTGTATAGTCACCCTATAACCACAGTCAGTACAGCATACTCACTACTGCTAGTGTCTAGTCACCCCATAACCACTGTCAGTACAGCATACTTACTACTGCTAGTGTCTAGTCACCCCATAACCATTGTCAGTACAGCATACTCACTACTGCTAGTGTCTAGTCACCCCATAACCACTGTCAGTACAGCATACTTACTACTGCTAGTGTCTAGTCACCCCATAACCATTGTCAGTACAGCATACTCCCTACTGCTAGTGTCTGGTCACCCCATAACTGCTGTCACTACAACATACTCACTACTGCTAGAATCTAGTCACCCCATAATCACTGTCAGTACAGCATACTCACTACTGCTAGTGTCTAGTCAACCTATAACCACTGTCAGTACAGCATGCTCATTACAGCTAGTGTCTAGTCACCCCATAACCACTGTCAGTACAGCATACTCATTACTGCTAGTGTCTAGTCACCCTATAACCACTGTCAGTACAGCATACTCACTACTGCTAGTGTCTAGTCCCCCATAACCACATTCAGTACTGCATACTAACTACTGCTAGTGTCTAGTCACCCCAAAACCACTGTCAGTACAGCATACTCACTACTGCTAATGTCTAGTCACCCCATAACCACATTCAGTACTGCATACTAACTACTGCTAGTGTCTAGTCACCCCAAAACCACTGTCAGTACAGCATACTCACTACTGCTAGTGTCTAGTCACCCCAAAACCACTGTCAGTACAGCATACTCACTACTGCTAATGTCTAGTCCCCCATAACCACATTCAGTACTGCATACTAACTACTGCTAATGTCTAGTCACCCCATAACCACTGTCAGTACAGCATGCTCACTACTGCTAGTGCCTAGTCACCCCATAACCACTGTCAGTACAGTATGCTCACAACTGCTAGTGCCTAGTCACCCCATAACCACTGTCAGTACAGCATGCTCACTACTGCTAGTGTCTAGTCACCCTATAACCACTGTCAGTACAGCATACTCACTACTGCTAGTGTATAGTCACCCTATAACCACTGTCAGTACAGCATGCTCACTACTGCTAGTGCCTAGTCACCCCATAACCACTGTCAGTACAGTATGCTCACTACTGCTAGTGCCTAGTCACCCCATAACCACTGTCAGTACAGTATGCTCACTACTGCTAGTGCCTAGTCACCCCATAACCACTGTCAGTACAGCATGCTCACTACTGCTAGTGCCTAGTCACCCCATAACCACTGTCAGTACAGTATGCTCACTACTGCTAGTGCCTAGTCACCCCATAACCACTGTCAGTACAGTATGCTCACTACTGCTAGTGCCTAGTCACCCCATAACCACTGTCAGTACAGCATGCTCACTACTGCTAGTGCCTAGTCACCCCATAACCACTGTCAGTACAGTATGCTCACTACTGCTAGTGCCTAGTCACCCCATAACCACTGTCAGTACAGTATGCTCACTACTGCTAGTCTCTAGTCACCCCAAAACCACATTCAGTAATGCATGCTCACTACTGCTAGTGTCTAGTCACCCCATAACCACATTCAGTACTGCATACTAACTACTGCTAGTGTCTAGTCACCCCATAACCACTGTCAGTACAGCATACTCACTACTGCTAATGTCTAGTCACCCCATAACCACATTCAGTACTGCATACTAACTACTGCTAGTGTCTAGTCACCCCAAAACCACTGTCAGTACAGCATACTCACTACTGCTAGTGTCTAGTCACCCCAAAACCACTGTCAGTACAGCATACTCACTACTGCTAATGTCTAGTCCCCCATAACCACATTCAGTACTGCATACTAACTACTGCTAATGTCTAGTCACCCCATAACCACTGTCAGTACAGCATGCTCACTACTGCTAGTGCCTAGTCACCCCATAACCACTGTCAGTACAGTATGCTCACAACTGCTAGTGCCTAGTCACCCCATAACCACTGTCAGTACAGCATGCTCACTACTGCTAGTGTCTAGTCACCCTATAACCACTGTCAGTACAGCATACTCACTACTGCTAGTGTATAGTCACCCTATAACCACTGTCAGTACAGCATGCTCACTACTGCTAGTGCCTAGTCACCCCATAACCACTGTCAGTACAGTATGCTCACTACTGCTAGTGCCTAGTCACCCCATAACCACTGTCAGTACAGTATGCTCACTACTGCTAGTGCCTAGTCACCCCATAACCACTGTCAGTACAGCATGCTCACTACTGCTAGTGCCTAGTCACCCCATAACCACTGTCAGTACAGTATGCTCACTACTGCTAGTGCCTAGTCACCCCATAACCACTGTCAGTACAGCATGCTCACTACTGCTAGTGCCTAGTCACCCCATAACCACTGTCAGTACAGCATGCTCACTACTGCTAGTGCCTAGTCACCCCATAACCACTGTCAGTACAGTATGCTCACTACTGCTAGTGCCTAGTCACCCCATAACCACTGTCAGTACAGTATGCTCACTACTGCTAGTCTCTAGTCACCCCAAAACCACATTCAGTAATGCATGCTCACTACTGCTAGTGTCTAGTCACCCCATAACCACATTCAGTACTGCATACTAACTACTGCTAGTGTCTAGTCACCCCATAACCACTGTCAGTACAGCACACTCACTACTACTAATGTCTAGTCACCCTATAACCACTGTCAGTACAGCATGCTCACTACTGCTAGTGTCTAGTCACCCTATAACCACTGTCAGTACAGCACACTCACTACTGCTTGTGTCTAGTCACCCTATAACCACTGTCAGTACAGCATAATCACTACTGCTAGTGTCTAGTCACCCCATAACCAAAGACAGTGCAGTATACTCACTACTGCTAGTGTCTAGTCACCCCATAACCACTGTCAGTACAGTATACTCACTACTGCAAGAGTCTAGTCACCCCATAACCACTGTCAATACAGCTACTCACTACTGCTAGTGTCTAGTCACCCCATAACCACTGTCAGTACAGCATGCTCACTACTGCTCATTTATAGTCACCCCATAACAACTGTCACCACTACAACATACTCACTACTGCTAGTGTCTAGTAACCCCATAACTGTCAGTACAGCATACTCACTACTGCTAGTGTCTAGTCACCCCATAACCACTGTCAGTACAACATACTCACTATTGCTAGTGTCTAGTCACCCCATAACTACTGTCAGCACAGCATAATCACTACTGCTAGTGTCTAGTCACCCCATAACCACTGTCAGTACAGCATACTCACTACTGCTAGTGTCTAGTCACCCCATAACTGTCAGTACAGCATACTCACTACTGCTAGTGTCTAGTCACCCCATAACCACTGTCAGTACAGCATGCTCACCACTGCTAGTGTCTAGTCACCCCATTACCCCATTCAGTACTGCATGCTCACTACTGCTAGTGTCTAGTCACCGTATAACCACTGTTAGTACAGCATGCTCACTACTGCTAGTGTCTAGTCACCCTATAACCACTGTCAGTACAGCACACTCACTACTGCTAGTGTCTAGTCACCCCATAACCACTGTCAGTACAGCATACTCACTACTGCTAGTGCCTAGTCACCCTATAACCACTGTCAGTATAGCATACTCACTACTGCTAGTGCCTAGTCACCCCATAACCACTGTCAGTACAGCATACTCACTACTGCTAGTGTCTAGTCACCCCATAACCACTGTTAGTACAGCATGCTCACTACTGCTAGTGTCTAGTCCCCCTATAACCACTGTCAGTACAGAACACTCACTACTGCTAGTGTCTAGTCACCCTATAACTGCTGTCAGTACAGCATACTCACTACTGCTAGTGTCTAGTCACCCTATAACCACTGTCAGTACAGCATACTCACTACTGCTAGTGTCTAGTTACCCCATACCCCATAACTACTGTCAGTACAGCAGAATCACTACTGCTAGTGTCTAGTCACCCCATAACCACTTTCAGTACAGTATACTCACTACTGCTAGTGTCTAGTCACCCCATAACCACTGTCAGTACAGCATACTCGCTACTGCTAGTGTCTAGTCACCCCATAACTACTGTCAGCACAGCATAATCACTACTGCTAGTGTCTAGTCACCCCATAACCAAAGACAGTGCAGTATACTCACTACTGCTAGTGTCTAGTCACCCCATAACTACTGTCAGTACAGCATACTCACTACTGCTAGTGTCTGGTCACCCCATAACCACTGTCAGTACAGCATACTCACTACTGCTAGTGTCTGGTCACCCCATAACCACTGTCAGTACAGCATACTCACTACTGCTAGTGTCTAGTCACCCCATAACCACTGTCACTACAACATACTCACTACTGCTAGTGTCTAGTCACCCCACAACCCCAACAGACCGGGGTAAGCCTTTGTTTGCTAGCAAACCAACTTTTGTTTGGACTATCCCTTTGTAATTTTGGACTTGTTTAAAGAACGACTTAAGAAGTATCATCACGGACCCGATTGTGCAAGTATAGAATAAGATTATCTACCACAGATGTTCACTAATAAATATTTGTTACTTTTATGTAATTAGTGAGCTTCTGTTTTTTAATTGATACTTTATCTTTTATCGCTGGTATTTAGTTTACCCTTAATTTTATTTTTATGCAATATCCTCTCTTATCCTGATTCTTGTTCTACTCATTTTACTACCTGTTATCATTGGTTTGTAACAGTGTGAGCAACTCTGCATTAAGTTAACAAAGCTGATACACTGCTGTGCTCCAAATGTTACATCTGTGGTAAGATTGCACAGTTTGTGATTTGCAGGTCTAGAGGTGTTATCCTGCTGATTGGATGCACCTGTGGAGAGACCAGATGCACTGAGCTCAGCGTGGTGAATGCTGTAACTTTCCTTCTGTATGGTAATTTTGGAACAGAATGTACTGCATGACATAGGATGAATGGTACATCTATGGTAAGACCTATGCTATACCCTATGCATGCATGAAAATTCAATCTTTGATGTGGATTATTGCTTTTATAGCACATTATTAGTACTTTGTATGCTTTCTTACCAAGTGTGAGGCGTGGCTCACTACCTGTGTGAATATAAAGTGGAGTGGAACTGATAGCTTGCTATATAAAGTTTGGTACATCTGTGGTAAGATCACCTGTATACTTTGTATTTGCTCATTATGCAATTTGCTGCTTAAGGTACATCTTTTGGTAAGAACGGGTATATAATATCCATTATGAAGATTTTTGCATTTGCAAACAAAATACCCAGTGTGAGGCGTTATTATCTGTGTGAACACATGGTGTTGCAGGATGGCCTGCTTGGTACATCTATGGTAAGATCAGATATGTATCCCACACATGCCTAAGTGTTGCAATCATTTGCTTAAAGTATATCTTTTGATTCAAACGGATACATTGTATTCAGTATGAAGATTGCTTTGTCTTGCTAACAGCACGGCCTGTCCAATCAGGTCATTTTTGGAGTCTGACCCCTCCCACTTCTACATTCACCATAGGGAGGAGGTGAATGAAATTTTGTTAGCATTGCATGAACTTTATATTTGCTTGCTCATGTATATGATTCTCTGTCTTGTTCCAAACTGTATACATTTACTCTGTGATCACAGGTTATTATAAATTGAATTTATAAGAGGATAATTTCATCTGTATTGTATCCTGCCATTTGTTTAAGCAAGGCTATGTATGCCTGTGATGCTAGATACAATTCATTTGATGTTTTATTACCTGTACTTTGCTATATGTGACTGATATAGAATATACATATATATATATGAAGGTGCCAGTAGAATGTGTCCACTCAGTAAGCTGAGTGGATACAAGCGTTACTCTATAGTAGGCGCTAGTCAGGTTGTGTAGGGTATACAGGCAGCTATATAAGGCAGATACTGGATGAGGTGTGCACCCCAGGCAGTAGGAGTAAATGTGGGTACAAGGGTTATAACAGCGCCTATATATCCACTAAAGCATAGAATATGTACAGTAAAGTGGGTAAAAAATAAACAATAAAAAAATATATATAAAAAATATAAAAATAAAATAAAGAACTTGGTAGTTCAATTTGAGTCTTTAGGATATATATAGTCCTTAGTGTATGTCCAACATACGGATGATATGTAGTAATGGATGGTATATAATACCCTTACCAGATATTACCCCAATCTGATGAGGTAAGTATGCCGCACTGGGGGTATGTGTTGGTAGTTCAGTCTTCTCCTTGTATCCAGTGAGATGGCTGTATCAGTTTTCGTTAGCCTCCTGGAGTATGCAGGGATGTGCTTCTGATGGTAGATGTATCCCTTGAGCTTCCTGTGGATTAGTGGTTGGCCTCTTAGAGTACTTTTTCTGTCTTGGTATAAACTGTTTGGCCTAGCTCCTCCACACACTTGAGTTTTTCAGCAGCAGGAAATAATGCAGCACAAAGATTGTCTTGTATCTTTTCTATCTATCACATATTTATGCAGCTCTGTGGTGTTACTTTACCTCTGCATGTATAAGTGATATATTAGAGCTCTACCTGTTTTGGATTTTATAGCTATACGATACAGGAAATTGTACTAATTGTGTGATTTAATGATACAGGCTTGTATTATATTGATATGAGAAGTAGTTCTGGTTTTAATTTGTATATAGTGGTGTGGTTGCATGTTTTTGCTCTAATTTTGAGATGGCAGGGCATGTTTGGGCAAACTTCTTTTGTAAATGCTATATGAGTTCAATAAATTGTTGAATTCACCTCATATGTGTGCCGTTTTTATTCCCTTTCTTTTTTAGAGGATTATTGTATTCTCTAATATTTTTCTCTCTCCTTTTTAGTAAGATATAATTTGTTAAGAGGGAGGCACCATGAAGTTTATAAGTGGTATATACTACTCTCTCATTTCTTCTATAATATCATACATACAATTAATATATTTGAGGGTTTGGATTGGACAAATGATTATCTGTGGGTAGCCTGTGATGTGTCATCATTGTACACATGTATCCCGCATGATCAAGGCATCAAAGCAATTGATGAGATACTCAGTAGGGAATTTTCTTCCCAATTACACCTAGAGTTTATTTTAACAGGTATTAATTTCATACTCTCACACAATTATTTCACTTTCGAAAAGCAGTTTTACAGACAGATACAGGGTACTGCGATGGGGACCACATTTGCCCCATCGTATGCTAACCTTTATATGCATAACTTTGAGGAGAATTATATCTGGTCCAATAACCCATATAAGGACCATTTAGTACGTTATTTTAGATATATAGATGACGTAATTATTATATGGAGAGGTAATGAAACAACTAGCCAAGAATTCATTAATCATATGAACACCAACAACTATCATCTCAAATTTACATCCAAAATAGATAAGAAACAGATTGAGTTCCTTGACTTAGTCCTATATATAGACGACAATAATAAGGTGGCAGTAAGAAATTTTAGGAAACAAACTTATAAGAACGGTTTCCTCAATGCTAGGAGTGGTCACTTACCTAGGTGGAAGACAAATATTCCCCTGGGTCAATACCAAAGAGTGAAAAGAAATTGCACTAAGATGAGTGACTACAATCAGGAAGCGGCAGTTCTAGACTCTAGGTTTATAGAGAAAGGCTACGAAGCAAAAACTTTGGAACATGCAAAAGAAAAGGTACTATTAATGGACAGAAAAACACTTTTACAACCCGTCAAGAAATCAACAAAGAAACAACTGAATACACAAAACAATATTAGATTTACTACAACTTACAGTCAGGGCTCTAGAGATATTCAAAATATTTTAAGAAAACACTGGGGAGTTTTAAAGGCAGACCCAATTTTGGGAAGTAATTTACCAGACAAACCATTAGTTACTTTTAGAAAAAACACAGATTTTAAAAATATCCTAGCCCCAACAAAGTTGCACGAACCATCTAAACAACAAAAGACAACAGAGATAACACACTGGTTGCAACAAAAACCTGGTACTTATAAATGTGGGGTACCTAGATGCGGTATGTGTAAACATGTAAATAGAGAGGTTACCTTTACTAACTCAAGGGTGTGGCAAACCTAGCCACTTCTGGACTATAATGTAAGAAAGGTTGTCTATAGGCTGTATTGTGTGCTATGTATATGTGACAGACCCTTCGGTCAGGACTGAAAGAGTTAACTTTGTTCAGCTTTCAGAAGCTATTTTCTAAATACAAGGTTGCTGGCATCAGCTATTGTGTGCTCTAATTAAGTTTAGTGCTAAACATTCCCATTGTCTAATCATCTCCAGAGTCAGACTGCTAGTGATAAGATGGACTGCATTGTTTTCTTGTGTTTAAATTGTTATCTGCTTAAGAAATGTAATTCTATTGTGGCATGTCAAAGGGCGTTTGCTCTCTATCTAATGTACAATATTCTTTCAACTCCCCCAGCTGGGGTCAGACCTGCATAAATACTAGGCATATAGCCTTTAATAAATGACATTCTGTGTTAAACCTGAAAACTGGCTGGGTTGTGAGTTGTTGACTCCCAAACTGTGTTTCATCCGGTTATTGGGAGTATTGGGATATTGCCTTACCTTTCAGCGCTGACTGTGGATTTACCGGTTATACCCGCGGAGATCGTAGATTTTAATATTGCCCTCCGCTACAATTGGTAGCAAGCGGTGGTATCCGACCTTACAGCCGAAAAGCGCAATTCGTGCAATTGTAACTGCCGAATAAGAAAAGGGAATGGCAAGCAGAATACAGCGAAAGAACCGACTACCGAAATGAATGGAGACGGATTATTCTAAGCTAAGGAGACAAACGTTAAAGGAACTGCTAGAAGCCAGGGGAAAGATAGCCAGCAGCAAACCCAAGGCTATATTAATTGCCGAGCTGATGGAGGGAGACAGAGCTTGCAGTGCTACGCCTCCAGCAGCCATGGAGGAGACCCTATACCAGAGGGAAATGAGGACCAGGCTGGAATTTTTACCCCAACCTGTACCACGGGACATGCTATCCGTGGTAATGGCAGATGTGATGGCACACAGTCCGCGGAATGCATCCTCCCGAGCAGAATCCATTTCGGAAGCACTCGGCAACCCAGTAAGACCCAAAATCCCATACCATGCCTTTAAAATGTTTTGTGAGGAGAAGGATGAGATCGATGGGTATTTACAGGATTTTGAGAGACTGTGCGAGTTACATGATTTGGAGCAGTCCGTATGGGTGCCGGTGCTAGCAGGCAAGCTAACCGGTAGGGCAGCGGAAGCGTATCGCGCTGTACCCAGGGAGGACAGCAAGGATTACGCTAAAGTGAAGAGAGCGATCTTGGAAAGATATGCCATTACCCCAGAGGCATACCGGCGCAAGTTTAGAGGCCTGCACAAGCCAGAAAGAGATTCCCTGCAGAGTGGGCCCACAAGCTGGATCAAGCATCTCAGGGGATACAGGCCAGCCAAGCTACCACCATGGAAGAATTGCGACAACTGATGCTGTTGGAGCAATTCTTTAACGGCTTGTCCCCAGAAGCCCAAGAATGGGTGAGAGATCGAAAACCCCTCACCTTAACCGAAGCAGCCAGATTAGCAGACCAGCATTTTGATGCCAGGAGGCACCATGGACTACTGCCTAAGACGTACGCTTGACCCACGAGACAACAAGTCCTCTACAGCCTAACAACCCCACAGCGACACCTTTTCGCCCAGCCCCAGGGAATCCACCACCCCCCTCACGATACAACGGACGGGCGAATATACAATGCCACACCTGCAAGCAGTGGGGACATATGGCACGTGAGTGCACCCAAAATCAGAGCAGACAAGCTTGGAACCAGGTCAGACAGAACCTGGCCCCAAGGGCGGCTGCTCACCATTACCAAATGGAGCCAGCCGCTCATGAGGTGTTGAACACCCAAGCCGAGGAACCCCTGGGAATTCTGCATGAGGTGATGTTGGTCCGGGCCACCGATAACCGGCAACATCACCACCAGCTGGTGACCGTAGAGGGGAAGGAAGTCCAGGGACTTCGGGATTCGGGAGCTACTTTAACCCTGATAGCTCCCCATTTGGTGCCGGATACAGCACACACTGGCGGATCCGTGGCAGTACGAGTGGCAGGGGGAGCAGTATACCGATTGCCCACTGCTAAGATTCATTTGGATTGGGGTGCGGGGGAGGGCATGGTAGAGGTGGGCTTGATGCAAAACCTACCAGCGGATGTTGTACTGGGGAATGACCTGGGTCAGATGACTTCTGCTTTTGTACCTCAGGCTCCACATCAGAAGGTCCACCCAGTAACCACCCGGCAGCAGGCACGCACCACGGCCCCACCAGCTCAGGTAAGAGACCATGACACCCCCTTGACGTATGACCTGGGATACCCCCACCCAATTTGAGGCAGAGGTGAAAGCTGACCCCACGCTGCAGGTATACCGGGATAAAGTGAACACCGATCAGGCTGGGTTAGAGGGGGAGCGGTACATCTGGGAGAAATGGTTATTGTACCGCATAGCCGAACGGGGGGTAGGTGGAGCAGTCACCGTGACCACTAAGCAACTGGTAGTACCCCAGAAGTATAGGCAGGAGCTGCTCAGGATAGCTCATGACATTCCCCTGTCAGGCCACCTGGGAATGACACGCACCCGCTACAGATTGACCCACGCCTTTTTCTGGCCTGGGATCTCTAAAGATGTACGGCAATATTGCACCTCCTGTGACGTGTGCCAACGAGTAGGCAAACGAGGTGACCGCCATAAGGCTAAATTATGCCCGTTACCCATTATTGAGGAACCCTTTAGCAGGGTAGCAGTAGATATCGTAGGGCCTCTGCCCAAGCCCAGTCCCTCCGGGAAGAGGTACATTTTAACCGTAGTGGACTACACCACTAGGTACCCCGAGGCCATTGCTCTCTCCAACATCCATGCAGAGACGGTAGCTGAAGCCTTAATAAAAATATTTTCCCGGGTAGGGTTCCCCCAGGAGATAATATCGGATGGGGCACCCAGTTTACCGCAGAGGTGACCCAAAAACTTTGGAGGGTATGTGGTATTAAACCCATAGTTAACTCAGCCTACCATCCCCAGTCCAATGGGTTATGTGAGAGATTTAATGGGACGCTAAAACAGATGCTCCGTACATTTGGCAAGACTCATAAGGACTGGGAGCGCTACCTACCCCATCTGCTTTTCGCATATAGGGAGGTACCCCAAGAGTCGACAGGTTTTTCCCCCTTCGAATTGCTATTTGGGAGAAGGGTGTGGGGGCCATTAAGCCTCATTAGGGAGCATTGGGAGGGAGGGAGTAGCCCCGATGCTAACCCCATTGTATCTTACGTGCTGGAGTTCAGGGATCGACTGGAGGCATTGACCCAGGCTGTATGCACCAACCTCCGGGCGGCTCAACAACGCCAGCGTCGCTGGTACGATAGGGGAGCCAGGGCCCGCAGCTTTCAAGTGGTGCAAAAAGTTTTAATTTTAAAACCTGTACGCACAGACAAGCTGCAGGCCGTCTGGCAAGGCCCATACCAGGTAGTAGAGCAGCGATGCGACACTACCTATGTGATTGGCCCCTGCTCAGGGGTAGGGAAGCGACGCATGATTCATGTGAACATGCTCAAACCCTACCATGAGAGGATAGAGGACGTGGCGGCAATATGCGCCTCGGCCTCTGAGGATCAGGAGAATCTGCCTCTACCTGACCTATTAGAATCGGAGGACCAGATAGAGCCTTCCAAGGGCGTTCAGCTGGGGGAGCGGCTAAGCCCTTCGAAGCGTGCCCAGGTACAGGAGTTGATCGTAGCTAAAGGGGCTATCTTCTCCCATTTACCTGGGTACACTCCGCTGGCCACTCACCGAGTTGAAACCCCAGGACAGCTACCTATGCGGCAGACCCCGTATCATGTCCCTGAAGCAGTCAAGGCACATATGAAGGCAGAAATTGACGAGATGTTGCAACTAGGGGTTATCGAACCTTCAGACAGCCCCTGGGCATCGCCGGTAGTGTTTGTGCCCAAGAAAGAAGGCACCACACGCTTCTGCGTCGACTACCGGAGGCTAAATGACAAAACGGTGTCTGATGCCCCGGATAGACGAGTTGCTAGATAAAATGGCTAGGGGGCAGTATCTTACGACCATAGACTTATGCAAGGGATACTGCCAAATTCCGCTAGCCGATGACGCCATCCCCAAGTCGGCGTTTGTCACCCCGTTTGGCCTGTACCAATTTCGGGTCATGCCTTTCGGGATGAAGAACGCTCCGGCGACCTTTCAAAGGATGGTAGATCGGCTACTGGATGGGTTCCAGGAGTATGCCTGTGCATACCTGGACGATATTGCCATATATAGCCAGAACTGGGCAGAACACCTACAGCATATAGGAGCGGTTATTGACCGTATAGGGGAGGCAGGGCTGACCCTGAAACCTAGTAAGTGCCATATCGGGATGGCAGAGGTGCAGTATTTAGGTCACCGGGTGGGGAGCGGGCACCAGAAACCCGAACCGGCCAAAATTGAAGCTGTTGCCAAGTGGCCCACCCCTAGGACCAAGACCCAAGTACTGGCATTTCTAGGTACGGCGGGGTACTACAGAAAGTTCGTGCCCAATTATAGTGCCCTAGCCAAACACCTGACTGACTTGACACGTAAGAACCTTCCCCGACAGGTTACTTGGGCCCCAGAGTGTGAGCAGGCATTCCAACAACTAAAGACTGCTCTAACTAATGCGCCTGTACTTGCTGCACCCGATCCAGCTAAAAGATTTCTTGTTCACACAGATGCTTCAATGTTTGGAGTGGGGGCAGTGCTGAGCCAAGTTGGAGCAGATGGCGGAGAACACCCCGTAGCTTACTTGAGCCGAAAGTTGTTGCCCCGTGAAGTAAGCTACGCCGCCATCGAAAAAGAATGCCTGGCCGTGGTGTGGGCCCTCAAAAAGTTGCAGCCGTACCTGTATGGACAACCTTTTTCCTTACTCACAGATCACAACCCGTTGGTGTGGCTGAACCGCGTGGCCGGGGACAATGCCAGGCTGCTGTGCTGGAGTTTGGCGCTGCAGCCCTTCGACTTTACAATCCAGTACCGCCCAGGGAAACAAAACGGTAACGCCGATGGGTTATCCAGACAAACTGAACTTGAAAAGTGATCTGTGAGTACTTCCCCGGACATCCCCAAGCCGATCCGTTGGGATCAGACTGTGTATGCCGGCTTGGTTCTGGGGGAGCATTGTGGCAAACCTAGCCACTTCTGGACTATAATGTAAGAAAGGTTGTCTATAGGCTGTATTGTGTGCTATGTATATGTGACAGACCCTTCGGTCAGGACTGAAAGAGTTAACTTTGTTCAGCTTTCAGAAGCTATTTTCTAAATACAAGGTTGCTGGCATCAGCTATTGTGTGCTCTAATTAAGTTTAGTGATAAACATTCCCATTGTCTAATCATCTCCAGAGTCAGACTGCTAGTGATAAGATGGACTGCATTGTTTTCTTGTGTTTAAATTGTTATCTGCTTAAGTAATGTAATTCTATTGTGGCATGTCAAAGGGCGTTTGCTCTCTATCTAATGTACAATATTCTTTCAACCCCCCCCAGCTGGGGTCAGACCTGCATAAATACTAGGCATATAGCCTTTAATAAATGACATTCTGGGTTAAACCTGAAAACTGGCTGGGTTGTGAGTTGTTGACTCCCAAACTGTGTTTCGTCCGGTTATTGGGAGTATTGGGATATTGCCTTACCTTTCAGCGCTGACTGTGGATTTACCGGTTATAACCACGGAGATCGTAGATTTTAATATTGCCCTCCGCTACAAAGGGGAAATAAGGTCTTTAAACAGAAGTTTAAATGCAACTGCAGCACAACATACGTTATATATCTTTTAAGCTGCAGTTGCAAAATGATTTATATAGGAAGAACAAAAAGGAATATTCGCACAAGATTAGGCGAACATGTTAATAATATAAAAAATGGTTTAAACACACATAGTGTGCCTGAACATTTTAAACTTTTCCATAATTCTGACCCCACATGTCTTAAAATCCAGGTCATAGACTGGATACCGCCAAACAAATTCTCAAACAGACTACTCACACTCAGACGTAGGGAATCATTCTGGATCTACCAATTGGATGCCATGCATCCAGCAGCGTTAAATCTAGAATTAGACCTGCAAGCATTTATGTAGCCATTGCCCACTAGCACCCCAGAATAATTCTCCTTTAAGATCAGTTCCTGTAATTGTTCTCTGACATACAATTTCAGGCCAGTTTTTTAAATCAGACACATGAAATTAGAACCTTTTGCTATTAATAATAATCATTCATAAATTATGGTTATAGATATGAAATTACCATTAAGGGTACCCCACTTAACCGTTTTAAATCTACTGTTATAGTTATGGGGTTATTAATATGATGTCAACTTGTTATTTTAATTTATTAATTTATTATTAACTTATTGTTTTAATTCATCAATTCTCATATATAATTTATTTTTTAATCTATTTGTTCTCTTTATTGGATTTCATGTTTTTAACTAGCAACTGTATTTTTTACCAATTTTTTAAAGAATGAGATGTTATGTGAGATATATATATTTTCTCTCCAAAATTGGCTATGTCAACACACCAAATGTGCCACTTTTACTTTTTTAATCTTCTGAGCATTGATTGGCTAACAACCATACCTTGCATTCATTGGCTCCTTTAAAAGCCGGTTGGAGCTTACTATGTTATTTCTCTTGAAAAAGTCTGAGCGTCCTCAGACGAAACGTGTAGAGACTGTTAAACCGAGGGACTTATGTTCCATACAGACTGACTGAGTCTGCTTCACACTACGGAGGCTTATCCCACAGCAATCACCACACTTGGTTTTCTACTACGGCCGGGGTGGACTATCGCATGGTGGATTCCCTCTTTGCACCAGTGGAATCACAGTCTGAGATTTATGTTTTAATGCCTTTTTATTCTGTAAGTAGCCATTTGTCTATGCGCACTTACTCTCATTAAAATTTGGTACACTTGAATCGGGCTGCGCCTGTGTCTGTTCTTTTGTTGCAGTTTCCTCATATCCGGATGTGATTGGCGAAT
Source organism: Bombina bombina (assembly GCF_027579735.1). Classification (NCBI taxonomy): domain Eukaryota; kingdom Metazoa; phylum Chordata; class Amphibia; order Anura; family Bombinatoridae; genus Bombina; species Bombina bombina. Next base: position 99,505,577 of record NC_069510.1, read on the forward strand.
ACACATCCTCACATCACAGGCAGCGTCCGCTCCTACAGCCACACAAGGAAGGAGGATGCACTCCACTTACACTACGGATCCCTTTTGGCATCACTTCCGGCTCATGAGAGCAACCGGCTTCTCTCTCCACAACATCTGATCTACTCTAGAAACGTAAGCGCCCTTTACTGTTTTGCTTGTGCTCATCCATATTGTGTTTTTTTCGCTGTTCTTGGGGCTGCTGCACACCTTTTGGGAACACTTTCTCTCATGAACATCGGATATTGTGTATAACAAACCGATCATAGTTCCACCAAACATTTAACTTTTGGAACAACTTTTTTCTACTAACAGGAGAACCGGACATTTCTGTTAATGAACTGAGAGTACTATAATTACCTTGATGTTTTTTCGGCAGATTTGTTAAAAATACCTAGCGTCTATGACCGTTTCCCACCTTAGATCACAAGCATTGTTATAACTCCTGCTGTTTGTTTTACAGGTTGGGAGACAATAATACACTTATTAGTGTTTTTTTCTTCTAGTGTGCTAGACCTTAATACCGTTACTACATAGCGAAACCAGGTATGAAAGATTTATTTTAATTGTCTTAAAACGGCACACTTGTTTTTTAATTCACACACATCTCACACTCCACTGACTTATATTAAAAGTGGTTCAGAACGATCTCCTACATCTATATAGTTATAATACTTAGTAATATACACGCTATCTGCAGGCAATCTATATCTACTAAGGGTAACACTTCTTGTGAAAGATCAATATCTCATAATTAAATCCAAGCCTTACAACTAGGTCAATATGAGTAACTATGAGTTCGGGGATTGCCCAGACAGGCATTTTAGAAAACGTGCTCTAGATTTATTAGCACAAACTAGTGTCGTATCCAACAATTCAGAACATTCAGATCCTAACACTTTATTCAAGGAATTAGAAAAATTACTGAATAATGACACTAAAGAGTGGCAAGATCTCATACTGCTTGACAACTACGTACTGCACAATATAATTCCCAGGGGTTTAAGGCTATATAAAAAAACAGCCTTTGAACTAGAAGAAGTGGAGTTCAATACTGAATGGGATAAAGCATGCCACAATTGCTCCCTTACTCTGATTAAAATTTTGATAAAATATAGGGAGTATAAACTAGACAAAATTAAAATTGCTCTAGATAAATTATTACCTAAAATTCAGAATTTCCAAACTATAGAACATTGGAAAAAACTGAATGACAGCATCCAGGAAAGAAATAACAAATATGGGTCTGATCTGATGAAAGCAAAGCATAAAAAGCTTTGTAGGGACAAGGAGGATTATCAAAATGATAAAGTTTATACATACAAAATAAAAGAAACAACCAATAACCACACAGAAAATAATGAGACTAATCATCAACTATGTCACAAAAAGAATAGTACAACAACATCTTCAAAGAAAGTACAATTCAATTATGCTAATTGTGAACAGAGAACAACAAACCCCCACACTAATAAAGCTAACACACAGAACATTGATAATTCTTATTATTCTAGACACCAAACAACAAATTACAATGGGCATCCTAGAGATAATCGTAGCGCCCATACACAATATGAAACTGAGCACAGTAGAACTCAGCATATACATGATTCAAACAGGCCACTTACAGGATTCAATAATAGCCACAATACAGGTTTTAGGAGTGATAGTCACAAGAGAAATTCAAATACTGGCCATCAGAAAGCACATCAAACAACGCATGCAAATTCATATTCCTCCAAGCAAAATACTTGGAGAAATAGGAATAATTCCAACTGTTTTACTCCACCCTATTTAAAGGAAACAAGATTTAATATTCCAACTTCCAACAGATTTGATACTTTTGATAATAAAGAATCAAATACACACCAACACCATAATTGGCAAACGCAAGGGGCAAAACCGAAAACCACACAAATTACACAAAATAAAATGGATCATACTAACAGAAATCATCAGCTTCATTTTTTAGACCTTGCAACTTCCCCAACTGGGAAATTTCGAGATCCAATAGAATTAGAGAACAAACAGTGGGAAACACAAGAATCACGCCAGGCAAACGAAGAAGAGCAAGCAGAGGGGGGAGAAAGACACAGCTACTCAAACACAAAAAGAATAGAGGTAGAAAAGAATAAAGCAAATATCTCTTAACTTGTCAACTACAGTATTAGGTAATAAAGAAATTAATCTTTTAGCTAAGGGGCCTTAACCTTTGCCCCCAAAAAGCCCCAGGACAAATTTCAGACGTTACAAAGATGTGCAGAAATACATTAGAAATCTCACTTTAAAAAGGTACTTTCTTAAAAGCACACCTAAAATTACTCCGACACCCCTGATCTCTTTAGATCACTCTGACCAACCAACTCTTGAAATACTAAATGATCTAGACAACAGTGAGACTTTATATAAATACACTTTCTCAAGACCAACATAATCTGCTTGATCTCAGTATCCATGACTCTGAGAAATCATTTTACATAGTGATTTCAAACGTAAACATCCAGCTTTTTATCCATATACAGCCCCAAGGGGAATTGTGTAAATACTTTTAATAAACTCGTATGTGGTGTTCTCACCAAACTTTGGGAAAGAAAAGGGAATAATTGGAATACACAGGTACAATGATAATTTATCAATGGATGGAGAAAACTCTCAAGAATTTACAAAATAACCAAAATATTTAATATTAGGGCAGCAGACAAGGGTGGTGGGGGTGGTGATACAAAATAAGGAAGATTACTTAGCAGAGGCCTTTAACATTTTAAACGTCAAAGCATAAAAGACTCAATTTTTGACCCCACCTGTAAAGTTCAAAAAAAGAACTTCTAGTGTTATTCTTAAAGAAGCCGAAAATAATAACACCCTTAACAATGATGAATTCCATTTTCTTACTGAAAATTACCCCACATTATTCCATCTGCACAAAGGTGCACAAGACCCTAATTTCACCACCAGGCAGGCCCATAATCTCTGGGATAGGGTCATTAACCAACATTTTGTCAGTTTACATTGACCACTACTTATCAACCTGTAGTGCAATCAACTAAGGCCTATCTCAGGGATACCATACATACAATTAATATCTTTGAGGGTTTGGATTGTACAAATGATTATCTGTGGGTAGCCTGTGATGTGTCGTCATTGTACACATGTACCCCGCATTAACAAGGCATCCAAAGCAATGATGAGATACTCAGGAGGGAATTTTCTTCCCAATTACACCTAGAGTTTATTTTAACAGACATTAATTTCATACTCTCATACAATTTATTTCACTTTGAAAAGCAGTTTAACAGAGCAGTACAGGGTACTGCAATGGGGAACCACATTTGCCCCATCGTATGCTAACCTTTATATGCATAACTTTGAGGAGAATTATATGCTGGACCAATAATCCATATAAGGACCATTTAGTACGATATTTTAGATATTAGATGACGTAATTATTATATGGAGAGGTAATGAACAACTAGCCAAGAATTCATTAATCATATGAACACCAACAACTATAATCTCAAATTTACATCCAAAATAGATGAGAAACAGATTGAGTTCCTTGACGCTAAGTCCTATATATAGACGACACAATAATAAGGTGGCAGTAAGAAATTTTTAGGAAACAAACTGATGAGAACGGTTTCCCCTCAATGCTAGGAGTGGTCACTGTGCCTAGGTGGAAGACAAACATTCCCTGGGTCAATACCAAAGAGTGAAAAGAAATTGCACTAAGATAAGTGACTACAATCAGGAAGCGGCAGTTCTAGGACTCTAGGTTTATAGAGAAAGGCTACGAAGCAAAAACTTTGGAACATGCAAAGAAAAGGGTACTATTAATGGAGCAGAAAAACACTTTACAACCCGTCAAGAAATCAACAAAGAACAACTGAATGCACAAAACAATATTAGATTTACTACAACTTACAGTCAGGGCTCTAGAGATATTCAAAATATTTAGGAAAACACTGGGGAGTTTTTAAAGGCAGACCCAATTTCTTTCATGTAATTGGCAAGAGTCCATGAGCTAGTGACGTATGGGATATACATTCCTACCAGGAGGGGCAAAGTTTCCCAAACCTCAAATGCCTATAAATACACCCCCCTCCACAACCCACAATCAGTTTTACAAACTTTGCCTCCTGTGGAGGTGGTGAAGTAAGTTTGTGCTAGATTTCTACGTTGATATGCGCTTTGCAGGCATGCTGAAGCCCGTTTTTCCTCTTAGAGTGCAGTGAATGACAGATGGATGTGAAGGAGGTATTACCTATTGAAGTGCAATGGTCATCCTAACGGGGATCTATTTCATAGGTTCTCTATTATCGGTCGTAGAGATTTCATCTCCTACTACCTCCCTTTTCAGATCGACGATATACTCTTATAGTACCATTTACCTTCTGCTGATTCTCGTTTCAGTACTGGTTTGGGCTATCTACTTTATGTAAGTGAGTGTCTTTTGGTAAGTATGTTTTATTTTATTTATGACACTCTCAGCTATGGTTCGGCACTTTATATGTAAAGTTCTAAATATATGTTTTATACTTATATTTGCCATGATTCAGGTTAATCAGTATAGTTTCCTTCTTACAGACTGTCAGTTCATTTTGGGAAATGCATATGATAC